>NW_028187919.1:0-342000 GCF_964204655.1 Triturus cristatus | reverse complement strand
TGATTGTTTCTGATGCTCCGTCCATCACAACCCCCTTCTGGACCGCTTTGTTCGCCATAAGTTGGCAGGGTATGCTCACACGTGAGTCCCTTGCTCACTTTGCCACTGGATTCAACCAAGCCTGGCTGAAGACGGCTGAAATGCCAGAAACCGGTCCTAGGAAGCTTGTTTCCGGTCCAGGGAAGGCATGGCTTGGCAGTTCGGGCTGGACTGTTCCCATGAGGCAAAGGGTCAGACTGATTTGCATATGGCCATGTCTGAACTGGGATGGCAGAGTGGGCTAAAGAACGGTGATCGATCAAACTCGGATCTGTTGACTGGGTGTGAGTGTTTGATTGGTTCTGATGCTCCGTCCATCACCACCCCCTTTTGTACCGCTTTGTTCGACATAAGTTGGCAGGGTATGCTCAGACGTGAGTCCCTTGCTCACTTTCCGCTGGATTCAAGCAAACCTGGCTGAAGACGGCTGAAATGCCAGAAACCGGTCCTAGAAAGCTTGTTTCCGTTCCAGGGAAGGCATGGCTTGGCAGTTCGGGCTGGACTGTTCCCATGAGGCACAGGGTCAGACTGATTTGCACATGGCCATGTCTGAAGTGAGGTGGCAGAGTGGGCTAAAGAACGGTGATGGATCAAACTCAGATCTGTTGACTGGGTGTGAGTGTTTGATTGGTTCTGATGCTCCGTCCATCACCACCCCCTTTTGTACCGCTTTGTTCACCATAAGTTGGCAGGGTATGCTCAGACGTGAGTCCCTTGCTCACTTTGCCACTGGGTTCAACCAAGCCTGGCTGAACACGTCTGAAATGCCAGAAACCGGTCCTAGGATGCTTGTTTCCGGTCCAGGGAAGGCATGGCTTGAAAGTTCGGGCTGGACTGTTCCCATGAGGCACAGGGTCAGACTGATTTGCATATGGCCATGTCTGAACTAGGGTGGCAGAGTGGGCTAAAGAACGGTGATGGATCAAACTCGGATCTGTTGACTGGGTGTGAGTGTTTGATTGGTTCTGATGCTCCGTCCATCACCACCCCCTTTTGTACCGCTTTGTTTGCCATAAGTTGGCAGGGTATGCTCAGACGTGAGTCCCTTGCTCACTTTGCCACGGGATTCAAGCAAGCCTGGCTGAAGACGGCTGAAATGCCAGAAACCGGTCCTAGGAAGCTTGTTTCCGGTGCAGGGAAGGCATGGCTTGGCAGTTTGGGCTGGACTGTCCCCATGAGGCACAGGGTCAGACTGAATTGCATATGGCCATGTCTGAAGTGGGGTGGCAGAGTGGGCTAAAGAACGGTGATGGATCAAACTCGGATCTGTTGACTGGGTGTGAGTGGTTGATTGGTTCTGATGCTCCGTCCATCACCACCCCCTTTTGTACCGCTTTGTTCGCCATAAGTTGGCAGGGTATGCTCAGACGTGAGTCCCTTGCTCACTTTGCCACTGGATTCAAGCAAGCCTGGCTGAAGACGGCTGAAATGCCAGAAATCCATCCTAGGAAACTTGTTTCCTGTCCAGGGAAGGCATGGCTTGGCAATTCGGGCTGGACTGTTCCCATGAGGCACAGGGTCAGACCGATTTTCATATGGCCATGTCTGAACTGGGGTGGCAGAGTGGGCTAAAGAATGGTGATGGATCAAACTCGGATCTGTTGACTGGGTGTGAGTGTTTGATTGGTTCTGATGCTCCGTCCATCACCACCCCCTTTTGTACCGCTTTGTTCGCCATAAGTTTGCAGGGTATGCTCAGACGTGAGTCCCTTGCTCACTTTGCCACTGGATTCAAGCAAGCCTGGCTGAAGACGGCTGAAATGCAAGAAACCGGTCCTAGGAAGCTTGTTTACGGTCCAGGGAAGGCATGGCTTGGCAGTTCGGGCTGGACTGTTCCCATGAGGTACAGGGTCAGACTGATTTGCATATGGCCATGTCTGAACTGGGGTGGCAGAGTGGGTTAAAGAACGGTGATGGATCAAACTCGGATCTGTTGACTGGGTATGAGTGTTTTATTGGTTCTGATGCTCCGTCCATCACCACCCCCTTTTGTACCGCTTTGTTCGCCATAAGTTGGCAGGGTATGCTCAGACGTGAGTCCCTTGCTCACTTTGCCACTGGATTCAAGCAAGCCTGGCTGAAGACGGCTGAAATGCCAGAAACCGGTCCTAGGAAGCTTGTTTCCGGTCCAGGGAAGGCATGGCTTGTCAGTTCGGGCTGGACTGTCCCCATGAGGCACAGGGTCAGACTGAATTGCATATGGCCATGTGTGAACTGGGGTGGCAGAGTGGGCTAAAGAACGGTGATGGAGCAAACTCGGATCTGTTGACTGGGTGTGAGTGTTTGATTGTTTCTGATGCTCCGTCCATCACAACCCCCTTCTGGACCGCTTTGTTCGCCATAAGTTGGCAGGGTATGCTCACATGTGAGTCCCTTGCTCACTTTGCCACTGGATTCAAGCAAGCCTGGCTGAAGACGGCTGAAATGCAAGAAACCGGTCCTAGGAAGCTTGTTTACGGTCCAGGGAAGGCATGGCTTGTCAGTTCGGGCTGGACTGTCCCCATGAGGCACAGGGTCCGACTGAATTGCATATGGCCATGTGTGAACTGGGGTGGCAGAGTGGGCTAAAGAACGGTGATGGAGCAAACTCGGATCTGTTGACTGGGTGTGAGTGTTTGATTGTTTCTAATGCTCCGTCCATCACAAACCCCTTCTGGACCGCTTTGTTCGCCATAAGTTGGCAGGGTATGCTCACACGTGAGTCCCTTGCTCACTTTGCCACTGGATTCAACCAAGCCTGGCTGAAGACGGCTGAAATGCCAGAAACCGGTCCTAGGAAGCTTGTTTCCGGTCCAGGGAAGGCATGGCTTGGCAGTTTGAGCTGGACTGTTCCCATGAGGCACAGGGTCAGACTGATTTGCATATGGCCATGTCTGAACTGGGGTGGCAGAGTGGGCTAAAGAACGGTGATGGATCGAACTCGGATCTTTTGACTGGGTGTGAGTGTTTCATTGGTTCTGATGCTCCGTCCATCACCACCCCCTTTTGTACCGCTTTGTTCGACATAAGTTGGCAGGGTATGCTCAGACGTGAGTCCCTTGCTCACTTTCCACTGGATTCGAGCAAACCTGGCTAAAGACGGCTGAAATGCCAGAAACCGGTCCTAGAAAGCTTGTTTCCGTTCCAGGGAAGGCATGGCTTGGCAGTTCGGGCTGGACTGTTCCCATGAGGCACAGGGTCAGACTGATTTGCACATGGCCATGTCTGAACTGAGGTGGCAGAGTGGGCTAAAGAACGGTGATGGATCAAACTCAGATCTGTTGACTGTGTGTGAGTGTTTGATTGGTTCCGATGCTCCGTCCATCACCACCCCCTTTTGTACCGCTTTGTTCGCCATAAGTTGGCAGGGTATGCTCAAATGTGAGTCCCTTGCTCACTTTGCCACTGGATTCAAGCAAGCCTGGATGAAGACGGCTGAAATGCCAGAAATCGGTCCAAGGAAGCTTGTTTCCGGTCCAGGGAAGGCATGGCTTGGCAGTTCGGGCTGGACTGTTCCCATGAGGCACAGGGTCAGACGGATTTGCATATGGCCATGTCTGAACTGGGGTGGCAGAGTGGGCTAAAGAATGGTGATGGATCAAACTCGGATCTGTTGACTGGGTGTGAGTGTTTGATTGGTTCTGATGCTCCGTCCATCACCACCCCCTTTTGTACCGCTTTGTTCACCATAAGTTGGCAGGGTATGCTCAGAGGTGAGTCCCTTGCTCACTTTGCCACTGGGTTCAACCAAGCCTGGCTGAAGACGTCTGAAATGCCAGAAACCGGTCATAGGATGCTTGTTTCCGGTCCAGGGAAGGCATGGCTTGACAGTTCGGGCTGGACTGTTCCCATGAGGCAAAGGGTCAGACTGATTTGCATATGGCCATGTCTGATCTGGGGTGGCAGAGTGGGCTAAAGAATGGTGATGGATCAAACTCGGATCTGTTGACTGGGTGTGAGTGTTTGATTGGTTCGATGCTCCGTCCATCACCACCCCCTTTTGTACCGCTTTGTTCGCCATAAGTTGGCAGGGTATGCTCAGACGTGAGTCCCTTGCTCACTTTGCCACTGGATTCAAGCAAGCCTGGCTGAAGACGGCTGAAATGCCAGAAACCGGTCCTAGGAAGCTTGTTTCCGGTCCAGGGAAGGCATGGCTTGGCAGTTTGGGCTGGACTGTCCTCATGAGGCACAGGGTCAGACTGAATTGCATATGGCCATGTCTGAACTGGGGTGGCAGAGTGGGCTAAAGAACGGTGATGGATCAAACTCGGATCTGTTGACTGGGTGTGAGTGGTTGATTGGTTCTGATGCTCCGTCCATCACCACCCCCTTTTGTACCGCTTTGTTCGCCATAAGTTGGCAGGGTATGCTCAGACGTGAGTCCCTTGCTCACTTTGCCACTGGATTCAAGCAAGCCTGGCTGAAGATGGCTGAAATGCCAGAAATCCATCCTAGGAAACTTGTTTCTTGTCCAGGGAAGGCATGGCTTGGCAATTCGGGCTGGACTGTTCCCATGAGGCACAGGGTCAGACTGATTTTCATATGGCCATGTCTGAACTGGGGTGGCAGAGTGGGCTAAAGAATGGTGATGGATCAAACTCGGATCTGTTGACTGGGTGTGAGTGTTTGTTTGGTTCTGATGCTCCGTCCATCACCACCCCCTTTTGTACCGCTTTGTTCACCATAAGTTGGCAGGGTATGCTCAGACGTGAGTCCCTTGCTCACTTTCCACTGGATTCAACCAAGCCTGGCTGAACACGTCTGAAATGCCAGAAACCGGTCCTAGGATGCTTGTTTCCGGTCCAGGGAAGGCGTGGCTTGACAGTTCGGGCTGGACTGTTCCCATGAGGCACAGGGTCAGACTGATTTGCATATGGCCATGTCTGAACTAGGGTGGCAGAGTGGGCTAAAGAACGGTGATGGATCAAACTCGGATCTGTTGACTGGGTGTAAGTGTTTGATTGGTTCTGATGCTCCGTCCATCACCACCCCCTTTTGTACCGCTTTGTTCACCATAAGTTGGCAGGGTATGCTCAGACGTGAGTCCCTTGCTCACTTTGCCACTGGATTCAAGCAAGCCTGGCTGAAGACGGCTGAAATGCCAGAAACCGGTCCTAGGAAGCTTGTTTCCGGTCCAGGGAAGGCATGGCTTGGCAGTTTGGGCTGGACTGTCCCCATGAGGCACAGGGTCAGACTGAATTGCATATGGCCATGTCTGAACTGGGGTGGCAGATTGGGCTAAAGAACGGTGATGGATCAAACTCGGATCTGTTGACTGGGTGTGAGTGGTTGATTGGTTCTGATGCTCCGTCCATCACCACCCCCTTTTGTACCGCTTTGTTCGCCATAAGTTGGCAGGGTATGCTCAGACGTGAGTCCCTTGCTCAATTTGCCACTGGATTCAAGCAAGCCTGGCTGAAGACGGCTGAAATGCCAGAAATCCATCCTGAGAAACTTGTTTCCTGTCCAGGGAAGGCATGGCTTGGCAATTCGGGCTGGACTGTTCCCATGAGGCACAGGGTCAGACTGATTTTCATATGGCCATGTCTGAACTGGGGTGGCAGAGTGGGCTAAAGAATGGTGATGGATCAAACTCGGATCTGTTGACTGGGTGTGAGTGTTTGATTGGTTCTGATGCTCCGTCCATCACCACCCCCTTTTGTACCGCTTTGTTCGCCATAAGTTGGCAGGGTATGCTCAGACGTGAGTCCCTTGCTCACTTTGCCACTGGATTCAAGCAAGCCTGGCTGAAGACGGCTGAAATGCCAGAAACCGGTCCTAGGAAGCTTGTTTACGGTCCAGGGAAGGCATGGCTTGGCAGTTCGGGCTGGACTGTTCCCATGAGGTACAGGGTCAGACTGATTTGCATATGGCCATGTCTGAACTGGGGTGGCAGATTGGGTTAAAGAACGGTGATGGATCAAACTCGGATCTGTTGACTGGGTATGAGTGTTTTATTGGTTCGGATGCTCCGTCCATCACCACCCCCTTTTGTACCGCTTTGTTCGCCATAAGTTGGCAGGGTATGCTCAGACGTGAGTCCCTTGCTCACTTTGCCACTGGATTCAAGCAAGCCTGGCTGAAGACAGCTGAAATGCCAGAAACCGGTCCTAGGACGCTTGTTTCCGGTCCAGGGAAGTCATGGCTTGGCAGTTCGGGCTGGACTGTTCCCATGAGGCACACGGTCAGACTGATTTGCATATGGCCATGTCTGAACTGGCGTGGCAGAGTGGGCCAAAGAACGGTGATGGATCAAACTCAGATCTGTTGACTGGGTGTGAGTGTTTTTTATTGGTTCTGATGCTCCGTCCATCACCACCCCCTTTTGTACCGCTTTGTTCGCCATAAGTTGGCAGGGTATGCTCAGACGTGAGTCCCTTGCACACTTTGCCACTGGATTCAAGCAAGCCTGGCTGAAGACGGCTGAAATGTCAGAAACCGGTCCTAGGAAGCTTGTTTCCGGTCCAGGGAAGGCATGGCTTGTCAGTTCGGGCTGGACTGTCCCCATGAGGCACAGGGTCAGACTGAATTGCATATGGCCATGTGTGAACTGGGGTGGCAGAGTGGGCTAAAGAACGGTGATGGATCAAACTCGGATCTGTTGACTGGGTGTGAGTGTTTGATTGTTTCTGATGCTCCATCCATCACAACCCCTTTCTGGACCGCTTTGTTCGCCATAAGTTGGCAGGGTATGCTCACACGTGAGTCCCTTGCTCACTTTGCCACTGGATTCAACCAAGCCTGGCTGAAGACGGCTGAAATGCCAGAAACCGGTCCTAGGAAGCTTGTTTCCGGTCCAGGGAAGGCATGGCTTGGCAGTTCGGGCTGGACTGTTCCCATGAGGCACAGGGTTAGACTGATTTGCATATGGCCATATCTG
Organism: Triturus cristatus; assembly: GCF_964204655.1. NCBI lineage: Eukaryota > Metazoa > Chordata > Amphibia > Caudata > Salamandridae > Triturus > Triturus cristatus. Next base: position 335,102 of record NW_028187919.1, on the reverse strand, counting down.
AACTGGGATGGCAGAGTGGGCTAAAGAACGGTGATGGATCAAACTCGGATCTGTTGACTGGGTGTGAGTGTTTGATTGGTTCTGATGCTCCGTCCATCACCACCCTCTTTTGTACCGCTTTGTTCGACATAAGTTGGCAGGGTATGCTCAGACGTGAGTCCCTTGCTCACTTTCCACTGGATTCAAGCAAACCTGGCTGAAGACGGCTAAAATGCCAGAAACCGGTCCTAGAAAGCTTGTTTCCGTTCCAGGGAAGGCATGGCTTGGCAGTTCGGGCTGGACTGTTCCCATGAGGCACAGGGTCAGACTGATTTGCACATGGCCATGTCTGAACTGAGGTGGCAGAGTGGGCTAAAGAACGGTGATGGATCAAACTCAGATCTGTTGACTGGGTGTGAGTGTTTGATTGGTTCTGATGCTCCGTCCATCACCACCCCCTTTTGTACCGCTTTGTTCGCCATAAGTTGGCAGGGTATGCTCAAATGTGTGTCCCTTGCTCACTTTGCCACTGGATTCAAGCAAGCCTGGATGAAGACGGCTGAAATGCCAGAAACCGGTCCAAGGAAGCTTGTTTCCGGTCCAGGGAAGGCATGGCTTGGCAGTTCGGGCTGGACTGTTCCCATGAGGCACAGGGTCAGACGGATTTGCATATGGCCATGTCTGAACTGGGGTGGCAGAGTGGGCTAAAGAACAGTGATGGATCAAACTTGGATCTGTTGACTGGGTGTGAGTGTTTGATTGGTGCTGATGCTCCGTCCATCACCACCCCCTTTTGTACCGCTTTGTTCGCCATAAGTTGGCAGGGTATGCTCAGACGTGAGTCCCTTGCTCACTTTGCCACTGGATTCAAGCAAGCCTGGCTGAAGATGGCTGAAATGCCAGAAACCAGTCCTAGGAAGCTTGTTTCCGGTCCAGGGAAGGCATGGCTTGGCAGTTTGGGCTGGACTGTCCCCATGAGGCACAGGGTCAGACTGAATTGCATACGGCCATGTCTGAACTGGGGTGGCAGATTGGGCTAAAGAACGGTGATGGATCAAACTCGGATCTGTTGACTGGGTGTGAGTGGTTGATTGGTTCTGATGCTCCGTCCATCACCACCCCCTTTTGTACCGCTTTGTTCGCCATAAGTTGGCAGGGTATGCTCAGACGTGAGTCCCTTGCTCACTTTGACACTGGATTCAAGCAAGCCTGGCTGAAGACGGCTGAAATGCCAGAAACCCGTCCTAGGAAGCTTGTTTATGGTCCAGGGAAGGCATGGCTTGGCAGTTCGGGCTGGACTGTCCCCATGAGGCACAGGGTCAGACTGAATTGCATATGGCCATGTCTGAACTGGGGTGGCAGAGTGGGCTAAAGAACGGTGATGGATCAAACTCGGATCTGTTGACTGGGTGTGAGTGGTTGATTGGTTCTGATGCTCCGTCCATCACCACCCCCTTTTCTACCGCTTTGTTCACCATAAGTTGGCAGGGTATGCTCAGACGTGAGTCCCTTGCTCACTTTGCCACTGGGTTCAACCAAGCCTGGCTGAACACGTCTGAAATGCCAGAAACCGGTCCTAGGAAGCTTGTTTCCGGTCCAGGGAAGGCATGGCTTGGCAGTTTGGGCTGGACTGTCCCCATGAGGCACAGGGTCAGACTGAATTGCATATTGCCATGTCTGAACTGGGGTGGCAGATTGGGCTAAAGAACGGTGATGGATCAAACTCGGATCTGTTGACTGGGTGTGAGTGGTTGATTGGTTCTGATGTTCCGTCTATCACCACCCCCTTTTGTACCGCTTTGTTCGCCATAAGTTGGCAGGGTATGCTCAGACGTGAGTCCCTTGCTCAATTTGCCACTGGATTCAAGCAAGCCTGGCTGAAGACAGCTGAAATGCCAGAAATCCATCCTAAGAAACGTGTTTCCTGTCCAGGGAAGGCATGGCTTGGCAATTCGGGCTGGACTGTTCCCATGAGGCACAGGGTCAGACTGATTTTCATATGGCCATGTCTGAACTGGGGTGGCAGAGTGGGCTAAAGAATGGTGATGGATCAAACTCGGATCTGTTGACTGGGTGTGAGTGTTTGATTGGTTCTGATGCTCCGTCCATCACCACCCCCTTTTGTACCGCTTTGTTCGTCCATAAGTTTGCAGGGTATGCTCAGACGTGAGTCCCTTGCTCGCTCACTTTGCCACTGGATTCAAGCAAGCCTGGCTGAAGACGGCTGAAATGCCAGAAACCGGTCCTAGGAAGCTTGTTTACGGTCCAGGGAAGGCATGGCTTGGCAGTTCGGGCTGGACTGTTCCAATGAGGTACAGGGTCAGACTGATTTGCATATGGCCATGTCTGAACTGGGGTGGCAGAGTGGGTTAAAGAACGGTGATGGATCAAACTCGGATCTGTTGCCTGGGTATGAGTGTTTTATTGGTTCTGATGCTCCGTCCATCACCACCCCCTTTTGTACCGCTTTGTTCGCCATAAGTTGGCAGGGTATGCTCAGACGTGAGTCCCTTGCTCACTTTGCCACTGGATTCAAGCAAGCCTGGCTGAAGACAGCTGAAATGCCAGAAACCGGTCCTAGGACGCTTGTTTCCGGTCCAGGGAAGTCATGGCTTGGCAGTTCGGGCTGGACTGTTCCCATGAGGCACACGGTCAGACTGATTTGCATATGGCCATGTCTGAACTGGCGTGGCAGAGTGGGCCAAAGAACGGTGATGGATCAAACTCAGATCTGTTGACTGGGTGTGAGTGTTTGATTGGTTCTGATGCTCCGTCCATCACCACCCCCTTTTGTACCGCTTTGTTCGCCATAAGTTGGCAGGGTATGCTCAGACGTGAGTCCCTTGCACACTTTGCCACTGGATTCAAGCAAGCCTGGCTGAAGACGGCTGAAATGTCAGAAACCGGTCCTAGGAAGCTTGTTTCCGGTCCAGGGAAGGCATGGCTTGTCAGTTCGGGCTGGACTGTCCCCATGAGGCACAGGGTCAGACTGAATTGCATATGGCCATGTGTGAACTGGGGTGGCAGAGTGGGCTAAAGAACGGTGATGGATCAAACTCGGATCTGTTGACTGGGTGTGAGTGTTTGATTGTTTTTGATGCTCCGTCCATCACAACCCCCTTCTGGACCGCTTTGTTCGCCATAAGTTGGCAGGGTATGCTCACACGTGAGTCCCTTGCTCACTTTCCCACTGGATTCAACCAAGCCTGGCTGAAGACGGCTGAAATGCCAGAAACCGGTCCTAGGAAGCTTGTTTCCGGTCCAGGGAAGGCATGGCTTGGCAGTTCGGGCTGGACTGTTCCCATGAGGCACAGGGTCAGACTGATTTGCATATGGCCATATCTGAACTGGGATGGCAGAGTGGGCTAAAGAAAGGTGATGGATCAAACTCGGATCTGTTGACTGGGTGTGAGTGTTTGATTGGTTCTGATGCTCCGTCCATCACCACCCCCTTTTGTACCGCTTTGTTCGACATAAGTTGGCAGGGTATGCTCAGACGTGAGTCCCTTGCTCACTTTCCACTGGATTCAAGCAAACCTGGCTGAAGACGGCTGAAATGCCAGAAACCGGTCCTAGATAGCTTGTTTCCGTTCCAGGGAAGGCATGGCTTGGCAGTTCGGGCTGGACTGTTCCCATGAGGCACAGGGTCAGACTGATTTGCACATGGCCATGTCTGAACTGAGGTGGCAGAGTGGGCTAAAGAACGGTGATGGATCAAACTCAGATCTGTTGACTGGGTGTGAGTGTTTGATTGGTTCTGATGCTCCGTCCATCACCACCCCCTTTTGTACCGCTTTGTTCACCATAAGTTGGCAGGGTATGCTCAGACGTGAGTCCCTTGCTCACTTTCCCACTGGATTCAACCAAGCCTGGCTGAAGACGGCTGAAATGCCAGAAACCGGTCCTAGGAAGCTTGTTTCCGGTCCAGGGAAGGCATGGCTTGGCAGTTCGGGCTGGACTGTTCCCATGAGGCACAGGGTCAGACTGATTTGCATATGGCCATATCTGAACTGGGATGGCAGAGTGGGCTAAAGAAAGGTGATGAATCAAACTCGGATCTGTTGACTGGGTGTGAGTGTTTGATTGGTTCTGATGCTCCGTCCATCACCACCCCCTTTTGTACCGCTTTGTTCGACATAAGTTGGCAGGGTATGCTCAGACGTGAGTCCCTTGCTCACTTTCCACTGGATTCAAGCAAACCTGGCTGAAGACGGCTGAAATGCCAGAAACCGGTCCTAGATAGCTTGTTTCCGTTCCAGGGAAGGCATGGCTTGGCAGTTCGGGCTGGACTGTTCCCATGAGGCACAGGGTCAGACTGATTTGCACATGGCCATGTCTGAACTGAGGTGGCAGAGTGGGCTAAAGAACGGTGATGGATCAAACTCAGATCTGTTGATTGGGTGTGAGTGTTTGATTGGTTCTGATGCTCCGTCCATCACCACCCCCTTTTGTACCGCTTTGTTCGCCATAAGTTGGCAGGGTATGCTCAAATGTGAGTCCCTTGCTCACTTTGCCACTGGATTCAAGCAAGCCTGGATGAAGACGGCTGAAATGCCTGAAACCGGTCCAAGGAAGCTTGTTTCCGGTCCAGGGAAGGCATGGCTTGGCAGTTCGGGCTGGACTGTTCCCATGAGGCACAGGGTCAGACGGATTTGCATATGGCCATGTCTGAACTGGGGTGGCAGAGTGGGCTAAAGAACAGTGATGGATCAAACTTGGATCTGTTGACTGGGTGTGAGTGTTTGATTGGTGCTGATGCTCCGTCCATCACCACCCCCTTTTGTACCGCTTTGTTCGCCATAAGTTGGCAAGGTATGCTCAGACGTGAGTCCTTTGCTCACTTTGCCACTGGATTCAAGCAAGCCTGGCTGAAGATGGCTGAAATGCAAGAAACCGGTCCTAGGAAGCTTGTTTACGGTCCAGGGAAGGCATGGCTTGTCAGTTTGGGCTGGACTGTCCCCATGAGGCACAGGGTCCGACTGAATTGCATATGGCCATGTGTGAACTGGGGTGGCAGAGTGGGCTAAAGAACGGTGATGGAGCAAACTCGGATCTGTTGACTGGGTGTGAGTGTTTGATTGTTTCTAATGCTCCGTCCATCACAAACCCCTTCTGGACCGCTTTGTTCGCCATAAGTTGGCAGGGTATGCTCACACGTGAGTCCCTTGCTCACTTTGCCACTGGATTCAACCAAGCCTGGCTGAAGACGGCTGAAATGCCAGAAACCGGTCCTAGGAAGCTTGTTTCCGGTCCAGGGAAGGCATGGCTTGGCAGTTTGAGCTGGACTGTTCCCATGAGGCACAGGGTCAGACTGATTTGCATATGGCCATGTCTGAACTGGGGTGGCAGAGTGGGCTAAAGAACGGTGATGGATCGAACTCGGATCTTTTGACTGGGTGTGAGTGTTTGATTGGTTCTGATGCTCCGTCCATCACCACCCCCTTTTGTACCGCTTTGTTCGACATAAGTTGGCAGGGTATGCTCAGACGTGAGTCCCTTGCTCACTTTCCACTGGATTCGAGCAAACCTGGCTAAAGACGGCTGAAATGCCAGAAACCGGTCCTAGAAAGCTTGTTTCCGTTCCAGGGAAGGCATGGCTTGGCAGTTCGGGCTGGACTGTTCCCATGAGGCACAGGGTCAGACTGATTTGCACATGGCCATGTCTGAACTGAGGTGGCAGAGTGGGCTAAAGAACGGTGATGGATCAAACTCAGATCTGTTGACTGTGTGTGAGTGTTTGATTGGTTCTGATGCTCCGTCCATCACCACCCCCTTTTGTACCGCTTTGTTCGCCATAAGTTGGCAGGGTATGCTCAAATGTGAGTCCCTTGCTCACTTTGCCACTGGATTCAAGCAAGCCTGGATGAAGACGGCTGAAATGCCAGAAATCGGTCCAAGGAAGCTTGTTTCCGGTCCAGGGAAGGCATGGCTTGGCAGTTCGGGCTGGACTGTTCCCATGAGGCACAGGGTCAGACGGATTTGCATATGGCCATGTCTGAACTGGGGTGGCAGAGTGGGCTAAAGAATGGTGATGGATCAAACTCGGATCTGTTGACTGGGTGTGAGTGTTTGATTGGTTCTGATGCTCCGTCCATCACCACCCCCTTTTGTACCGCTTTGTTCACCATAAGTTGGCAGGGTATGCTCAGAGGTGAGTCCCTTGCTCACTTTGCCACTGGGTTCAACCAAGCCTGGCTGAAGACGTCTGAAATGCCAGAAACCGGTCATAGGACGCTTGTTTCCGGTCCAGGGAAGGCATGGCTTGACAGTTCGGGCTGGACTGTTCCCATGAGGCAAAGGGTCAGACTGATTTGCATATGGCCATGTCTGATCTGGGGTGGCAGAGTGGGCTAAAGAATGGTGATGGATCAAACTCGGATCTGTTGACTGGGTGTGAGTGTTTGATTGGTTCGATGCTCCGTCCATCACCACCCCCTTTTGTACCGCTTTGTTCGCCATAAGTTGGCAGGGTATGCTCAGACGTGAGTCCCTTGCTCACTTTGCCACTGGATTCAAGCAAGCCTGGCTGAAGACGGCTGAAATGCCAGAAACCGGTCCTAGGAAGCTTGTTTCCGGTCCAGGGAAGGCATGGCTTGGCAGTTTGGGCTGGACTGTCCCCATGAGGCACAGGGTCAGACTGAATTGCATATGGCCATGTCTGAACTGGGGTGGCAGAGTGGGCTAAAGAACGGTGATGGATCAAACTCGGATCTGTTGACTGGGTGTGAGTGGTTGATTGGTTCTGATGCTCCGTCCATCACCACCCCCTTTTGTACCGCTTTGTTCGCCATAAGTTGGCAGGGTATGCTCAGACGTGAGTCCCTTGCTCACTTTGCCACTGGATTCAAGCAAGCCTGGCTGAAGATGGCTGAAATGCCAGAAATCCATCCTAGGAAACTTGTTTCTTGTCCAGGGAAGGCATGGCTTGGCAATTCGGGCTGGACTGTTCCCATGAGGCACAGGGTCAGACTGATTTTCATATGGCCATGTCTGAACTGGGGTGGCAGAGTGGGCTAAAGAATGGTGATGGATCAAACTCGGATCTGTTGACTGGGTGTGAGTGTTTGTTTGGTTCTGATGCTCCGTCCATCACCACCCCCTTTTGTACCGCTTTGTTCACCATAAGTTGGCAGGGTATGCTCAGACGTGAGTCCCTTGCTCACTTTCCACTGGATTCAACCAAGCCTGGCTGAACACGTCTGAAATGCCAGAAACTGGTCCTAGGATGCTTGTTTCCGGTCCAGGGAAGGCGTGGCTTGACAGTTCGGGCTGGACTGTTCCCATGAGGCACAGTGTCAGACTGATTTGCATATGGCCATGTCTGAACTAGGGTGGCAGAGTGGGCTAAAGAACGGTGATGGATCAAACTCGGATCTGTTGACTGGGTGTAAGTGTTTGATTGGTTCTGATGCTCCGTCCATCACCACCCCCTTTTGTACCGCTTTGTTCACCATAAGTTGGCAGGGTATGCTCAGACGTGAGTCCCTTGCTCACTTTGCCACTGGATTCAAGCAAGCCTGGCTGAAGACGGCTGAAATGCCAGAAACCGGTCCTAGGAAGCTTGTTTCCGGTCCAGGGAAGGCATGGCTTGGCAGTTTGGGCTGGACTGTCCCCATGAGGCACAGGGTCAGACTGAATTGCATATGGCCATGTCTGAACTGGGGTGGCAGATTGGGCTAAAGAACGGTGATGGATCAAACTCGGATCTGTTGACTGGGTGTGAGTGGTTGATTGGTTCTGATGCTCCGTCCATCACCACCCCCTTTTGTACCGCTTTGTTCGCCATAAGTTGGCAGGGTATGCTCAGACGTGAGTCCCTTGCTCAATTTGCCACTGGATTCAAGCAAGCCTGGCTGAAGACGGCTGAAATGCCAGAAATCCATCCTGAGAAACTTGTTTCCTGTCCAGGGAAGGCATGGCTTGGCAATTCGGGCTGGACTGTTCCCATGAGGCACAGGGTCAGACTGATTTTCATATGGCCATGTCTGAACTGGGGTGGCAGAGTGGGCTAAAGAATGGTGATGGATCAAACTCGGATCTGTTGACTGGGTGTGAGTGTTTGATTGGTTCTGATGCTCCGTCCATCACCACCCCCTTTTGTACCGCTTTGTTCGCCATAAGTTGGCAGGGTATGCTCAGACGTGAGTCCCTTGCTCACTTTGCCACTGGATTCAAGCAAGCCTGGCTGAAGACGGCTGAAATGCCAGAAACCGGTCCTAGGAAGCTTGTTTACGGTCCAGGGAAGGCATGGCTTGGCAGTTCGGGCTGGACTGTTCCCATGAGGTACAGGGTCAGACTGATTTGCATATGGCCATGTCTGAACTGGGGTGGCAGATTGGGTTAAAGAACGGTGATGGATCAAACTCGGATCTGTTGACTGGGTATGAGTGTTTTATTGGTTCGGATGCTCCGTCCATCACCACCCCCTTTTGTACCGCTTTGTTCGCCATAAGTTGGCAGGGTATGCTCAGACGTGAGTCCCTTGCTCACTTTGCCACTGGATTCAAGCAAGCCTGGCTGAAGACAGCTGAAATGCCAGAAACCGGTCCTAGGACGCTTGTTTCCGGTCCAGGGAAGTCATGGCTTGGCAGTTCGGGCTGGACTGTTCCCATGAGGCACACGGTCAGACTGATTTGCATATGGCCATGTCTGAACTGGCGTGGCAGAGTGGGCCAAAGAACGGTGATGGATCAAACTCAGATCTGTTGACTGGGTGTGAGTGTTTTTTATTGGTTCTGATGCTCCGTCCATCACCACCCCCTTTTGTACCGCTTTGTTCGCCATAAGTTGGCAGGGTATGCTCAGACGTGAGTCCCTTGCACACTTTGCCACTGGATTCAAGCAAGCCTGGCTGAAGACGGCTGAAATGTCAGAAACCGGTCCTAGGAAGCTTGTTTCCGGTCCAGGGAAGGCATGGCTTGTCAGTTCGGGCTGGACTGTCCCCATGAGGCACAGGGTCAGACTGAATTGCATATGGCCATGTGTGAACTGGGGTGGCAGAGTGGGCTAAAGAACGGTGATGGATCAAACTCGGATCTGTTGACTGGGTGTGAGTGTTTGATTGTTTCTGATGCTCCATCCATCACAACCCCTTTCTGGACCGCTTTGTTCGCCATAAGTTGGCAGGGTATGCTCACACGTGAGTCCCTTGCTCACTTTGCCACTGGATTCAACCAAGCCTGGCTGAAGACGGCTGAAATGCCAGAAACCGGTCCTAGGAAGCTTGTTTCCGGTCCAGGGAAGGCATGGCTTGGCAGTTCGGGCTGGACTGTTCCCATGAGGCACAGGGTCAGACTGATTTGCATATGGCCATATCTGAACTGGGATGGCAGAGTGGGCTAAAGAACGGTGATGGATCAAACTCGGATCTGTTGACTGGGTGTGAGTGTTTGATTGGTTCTGATGCTCCGTCCATCACCACCCCCTTTTGTACCGCTTTGTTCGACATAAGTTGGCAGGGTATGCTCAGACGTGAGTCCCTTGCTCACTTTCCACTGGATTCAAGCAAACCTGGCTGAAGACGGCTAAAATGCCAGAAACCGGTCCTAGAAAGCTTGTTTCCGTTCCAGGGAAGGCATGGCTTGGCAGTTCGGGCTGGACTGTTCCCATGAGGCACAGGGTCAGACTGATTTGCACATGGCCATGTCTGAACTGAGGTGGCAGAGTGGGCTAAAGAACGGTGATGGATCAAACTCAGATCTGTTGACTGGGTGTGAGTGTTTGATTGGTTCTGATGCTCCGTCCATCACCACCCCCTTTTGTACCGCTTTGTTCGCCATAAGTTGGCAGGGTATGCTCAAATGTGTGTCCCTTGCTCACTTTGCCACTGGATTCAAGCAAGCCTGGATGAAGACGGCTGAAATGCCAGAAACCGGTCCAAGGAAGCTTGTTTCCGGTCCAGGGAAGGCATGGCTTGGCAGTTCGGGCTGGACTGTTCCCATGAGGCACAGGGTCAGACGGATTTGCATATGGCCATGTCTGAACTGGGGTGGCAGAGTGGGCTAAAGAACAGTGATGGATCAAACTTGGATCTGTTGACTGGGTGTGAGTGTTTGATTGGTGCTGATGCTCCGTCCATCACCACCCCCTTTTGTACCGCTTTGTTCGCCATAAGTTGGCAGGGTATGCTCAGACGTGAGTCCCTTGCTCACTTTGCCACTGGATTCAAGCAAGCCTGGCTGAAGATGGCTGAAATGCCAGAAACCAGTCCTAGGAAGCTTGTTTCCGGTCCAGGGAAGGCATGGCTTGGCAGTTTGGGCTGGACTGTCCCCATGAGGCACAGGGTCAGACTGAATTGCATACGGCCATGTCTGAACTGGGGTGGCAGATTGGGCTAAAGAACGGTGATGGATCAAACTCGGATCTGTTGACTGGGTGTGAGTGGTTGATTGGTTCTGATGCTCCGTCCATCACCACCCCCTTTTGTACCGCTTTGTTCGCCATAAGTTGGCAGGGTATGCTCAGACGTGAGTCCCTTGCTCACTTTGACACTGGATTCAAGCAAGCCTGGCTGAAGACGGCTGAAATGCCAGAAACCCGTCCTAGGAAGCTTGTTTATGGTCCAGGGAAGGCATGGCTTGGCAGTTCGGGCTGGACTGTCCCCATGAGGCACAGGGTCAGACTGAATTGCATATGGCCATGTCTGAACTGGGGTGGCAGAGTGGGCTAAAGAACGGTGATGGATCAAACTCGGATCTGTTGACTGGGTGTGAGTGGTTGATTGGTTCTGATGCTCCGTCCATCACCACCCCCTTTTCTACCGCTTTGTTCACCATAAGTTGGCAGGGTATGCTCAGACGTGAGTCCCTTGCTCACTTTGCCACTGGGTTCAACCAAGCCTGGCTGAACACGTCTGAAATGCCAGAAACCGGTCCTAGGATGCTTGTTTCCGGTCCAGGGAAGGCATGGCTTGACAGTTCGGGCTGGACTGTTCCCATGAGGCACAGGGTCAGACTGATTTGCATATGGCCATGTCTGAACTAGGGTGGCAGAGTGGGCTAAAGAACGGTGATGGATCAAACTCGGATCTGTTGACTGGGTGTAAGTGTTTGATTGGTTCTGATGCTCCGTCCATCACCACCCCCTTTTGTACCGCTTTGTTCGCCATAAGTTGGCAGGGTATGCTCAGATGTGAGTCCCTTGCTCACTTTGCCACTGGATTCAAGCAAGCCTGGCTGAAGACGGCTGAAATGACAGAAACCGGTCCTAGGAAGCTTGTTTCCGGTCCAGGGAAGGCATGGCTTGGCAGTTTGGGCTGGACTGTCCCCATGAGGCACAGGGTCAGACTGAATTGCATATGGCCATGTCTGAACTGGGGTGGCAGATTGGGCTAAAGAACGGTGATGGATCAAACTCGGATCTGTTGACTGGGTGTGAGTGGTTGATTGGTTCTGATGTTCCGTCCATCACCACCCCCTTTTGTACCGCTTTGTTCGCCATAAGTTGGCAGGGTATGCTCAGACGTGAGTCCCTTGCTCAATTTGCCACTGGATTCAAGCAAGCCTGGCTGAAGACAGCTGAAATGCCAGAAATCCATCCTAAGAAACGTGTTTCCTGTCCAGGGAAGGCATGGCTTGGCAATTCGGGCTGGACTGTTCCCATGAGGCACAGGGTCAGACTGATTTTCATATGGCCATGTCTGAACTGGGGTGGCAGAGTGGGCTAAAGAATGGTGATGGATCAAACTCGGATCTGTTGACTGGGTGTGAGTGTTTGATTGGTTCTGATGCTCCGTCCATCACCACCCCCTTTTGTACCGCTTTGTTCGTCCATAAGTTTGCAGGGTATGCTCAGACGTGAGTCCCTTGCTCGCTCACTTTGCCACTGGATTCAAGCAAGCCTGGCTGAAGACGGCTGAAATGCCAGAAACCGGTCCTAGGAAGCTTGTTTACGGTCCAGGGAAGGCATGGCTTGGCAGTTCGGGCTGGACTGTTCCAATGAGGTACAGGGTCAGACTGATTTGCATATGGCCATGTCTGAACTGGGATGGCAGAGTGGGTTAAAGAACGGTGATGGATCAAACTCGGATCTGTTGCCTGGGTATGAGTGTTTTATTGGTTCTGATGCTCCGTCCATCACCACCCCCTTTTGTACCGCTTTGTTCGCCATAAGTTGGCAGGGTATGCTCAGACGTGAGTCCCTTGCTCACTTTGCCACTGGATTCAAGCAAGCCTGGCTGAAGACAGCTGAAATGCCAGAAACCGGTCCTAGGACGCTTGTTTCCGGTCCAGGGAAGTCATGGCTTGGCAGTTCGGGCTGGACTGTTCCCATGAGGCACACGGTCAGACTGATTTGCATATGGCCATGTCTGAACTGGCGTGGCAGAGTGGGCAAAGAACGGTGATGGATCAAACTCAGATCTGTTGACTGGGTGTGAGTGTTTGATTGGTTCTGATGCTCCGTCCATCACCACCCCCTTTTGTACCGCTTTGTTCGCCATAAGTTGGCAGGGTATGCTCAGACGTGAGTCCCTTGCACACTTTGCCACTGGATTCAAGCAAGCCTGGCTGAAGACGGCTGAAATGTCAGAAACCGGTCCTAGGAAGCTTGTTTCCGGTCCAGGGAAGGCATGGCTTGTCAGTTCGGGCTGGACTGTCCCCATGAGGCACAGGGTCAGACTGAATTGCATATGGCCATGTGTGAACTGGGGTGGCAGAGTGGGCTAAAGAACGGTGATGGATCAAACTCGGATCTGTTGACTGGGTGTGAGTGTTTGATTGTTTTTGATGCTCCGTCCATCACAACCCCCTTCTGGACCGCTTTGTTCGCCATAAGTTGGCAGGGTATGCTCACACGTGAGTCCCTTGCTCACTTTCCCACTGGATTCAACCAAGCCTGGCTGAAGACGGCTGAAATGCCAGAAACCGGTCCTAGGAAGCTTGTTTCCGGTCCAGGGAAGGCATGGCTTGGCAGTTCGGGCTGGACTGTTCCCATGAGGCACAGGGTCAGACTGATTTGCATATGGCCATATCTGAACTGGGATGGCAGAGTGGGCTAAAGAAAGGTGATGGATCAAACTCGGATCTGTTGACTGGGTGTGAGTGTTTGATTGGTTCTGATGCTCCGTCCATCACCACCCCCTTTTGTACCGCTTTGTTCGACATAAGTTGGCAGGGTATGCTCAGACGTGAGTCCCTTGCTCACTTTCCACTGGATTCAAGCAAACCTGGCTGAAGACGGCTGAAATGCCAGAAACCGGTCCTAGATAGCTTGTTTCCGTTCCAGGGAAGGCATGGCTTGGCAGTTCGGGCTGGACTGTTCCCATGAGGCACAGGGTCAGACTGATTTGCACATGGCCATGTCTGAACTGAGGTGGCAGAGTGGGCTAAAGAACGGTGATGGATCAAACTCAGATCTGTTGACTGGGTGTGAGTGTTTGATTGGTTCTGATGCTCCGTCCATCACCACCCCCTTTTGTACCGCTTTGTTCGCCATAAATTGGCAGGGTATGCTCAAATGTGAGTCCCTTGCTCACTTTGCCACTGGATTCAAGCAAGCCTGGATGAAGACGGCTGAAATGCCTGAAACCGGTCCAAGGAAGCTTGTTTCCGGTCCAGGGAAGGCATGGCTTGGCAGTTCGGGCTGGACTGTTCCCATGAGGCACAGGGTCAGACGGATTTGCATATGGCCATGTCTGAACTGGGGTGGCAGAGTGGGCTAAAGAACAGTGATGGATCAAACTTGGATCTGTTGACTGGGTGTGAGTGTTTGATTGGTGCTGATGCTCCGTCCATCACCACCCCCTTTTGTACCGCTTTGTTCGCCATAAGTTGGCAGGGTATGCTCAGACGTGAGTCCCTTGCTCACTTTGCCACTGGATTCAAGCAAGCCTGGCTGAAGATGGCTGAAATGCCAGAAACCGGTCCTAGGAAGCTTGTTTCTGGTCCAGGGAAGGCATGGCTTGGCAGTTTGGGCTGGACTGTCCCCATGAGGCACAGGGTCAGACTGAATTGCATACGGCCATGTCTGAACTGGGGTGGCAGATTGGGCTAAAGAACGGTGATGGATCAAACTCGGATCTGTTGACTGGGTGTGAGTGGTTGATTGGTTCTGATGCTCCGTCCATCACCACCCCCTTTTGTACCGCTTTGTTCGCCATAAGTTGGCAGGGTATGCTCAGACGTGAGTCTCTTGCTCACTTTGCCACTGGACTCAAGCAAGCCTGGCTGAAGACGGCTGAAATGCCAGAAATCCATCCTAGGAAACTTGTTTCCTGTCCAGGGAAGGCATGGCTTGGCAATTCGGGCTGGACTGTTCCCATGAGGCACAGGGTCAGACTGATTTTCAGATGGCCATGTCTGAACTGGGGTGGCAGAGTGGGCTAAAGAACAGTGATGGATCAAACTTGGATCTGTTGACTGGGTGTGAGTGTTTGATTGGTTCTGATGCTCCGTCCATCACCACCCCCTTTTGAACCGCTTTGTTCGCCATAAGTTGGCAGGGCATGCTCAGACGTGATTCCCTCACTCACTTTGCCACTGGATTCAAGCAAGCCTGGCTGAAGACGGCTGAACTTCCAGAAACCGGTCCTAGGAAGCTTGTTTCCGGTCCAGAGAAGGGATGGCTTGGCAGTTCGGGATGGACTGTTCCCATGAGGCACAGGGTCAGACTGATTTGCATATGGCCATGTCTGAACTGGGGTGGCAGAGTGGGTTAAAGAACGGTGATGGATCAAACTCGGATCTGTTGACTGGGTATGAGTGTTTTATTGGTTCGGATGCTCCGTCCATCACCACCCCCTTTTGTACCGCTTTGTTCGCCATAAGTTGGCAGGGTATGCTCAGACATGAGTCCCTTGCTCACTTTGCCACTGGATTCAAGCAAGCCTGGCTGAAGACGGCTGAAATGCAAGAAACCGGTCCTAGAAAGCTTGTTTCCGTTCCAGGGAAGGCATGGCTTGGCAGTTCGGGCTGGACTGTTCCCATGAGGCACAGGGTCAGACTGATTTGCACATGGCCATGTCTGAACTGAGGTGGCAGAGTGGGCTAAAGAACGGTGATGGATCAAACTCAGATCTGTTGACTGAGTGTGAGTGTTTGATTGGTTCTGATGCTCCGTCCATCACCACCCCCTTTTGTACCGCTTTGTTCGCCATAAGTTGGCAGGGTATGCTCAAATGTGAGTCCCTTGCTCACTTTGCCACTGGATTCAAGCACGCCTGAATGAAGACGGCTGAAATGCCAGAAACCGGTCCAAGGAAGCTTGTTTCCGGTCCAGGGAAGGCATGGCTTGGCAGTTCGGGCTGGACTGTTCCCATGAGGCACAGGGTCAGACGGATTTGCATATGGCCATGTCTGAACTGGGGTGGCAGAGTGGGCTAAAGAACAGTGATGGATCAAACTTGGATCTGTTGACTGGGTGTGAGTGTTTGATTGGTTCTGATGCTCCGTCCATCACCACCCCCTTTTGAACCGCTTTGTTCGCCATAAGTTGGCAGGGCATGCTCAGACGTGTTTCCCTCACTCACTTTGCCACTGGATTCAAGCAAGCCTGGCTGAAGACGGCTGAACTTCCAGAAACCGGTCCTAGGAAGCTTGTTTCCGGTCCAGAGAAGGCATGGCTTGGCAGTTCGGGATGGACTGTTCCCATGAGGCACACGGTCAGACTGATTTGCATATGGCCCTGTCTGATCTGGGGTGGCTGAGTGGGCCAAAGAACGGTGATGGATCAAACTCGGATCTGTTGACTGGGTGTGAGTG
Source organism: Triturus cristatus (assembly GCF_964204655.1). Lineage (NCBI taxonomy): Eukaryota > Metazoa > Chordata > Amphibia > Caudata > Salamandridae > Triturus > Triturus cristatus. The sequence continues at coordinate 319,425 of NW_028187919.1, read as the reverse complement.
TTTGATTGGTTCTGATGCTCCGTCCATCACCACCCAATTTGTGCCGCTTTGTTCGCCATAAGTTGGCAGCGTATGCTCAGACGTGAGTCCCTTGCTCACTTTGCCACTGGATTCAAGCAAGCCTGGCTGAAGACGGCTGACATGCCAGAAACCGGTCCTAGGAAGCTTGTTTCCGGTCCAAGGAAGGCATGGCTTGTCAGTTCGGGCTGGACTGTCCCCATGAGGCACAGGGTCAGACTGAATTGCATATGGCCATGTCTGAACTGGGGTGGCATAGTGGGCTAAAGAACGGTGATGGATCAAACTCGGATCTGTTGACTGGGTGTGAGTGTTTGATTGTTTCTGATGCTCCGTCCATCACCACCCCCTTTTGTACCGCTTTGTTCGCCATAAGTTGGCAGGGTATGCTCACAGGTGAGTCCCTTGCTCACTTTGCCACTGGATTCAACCAAGCCTGGCTGAAGACGGCTGAAATGCCAGAAACCGGTCCTCGGAAGCTTGTTTCCGGTCCAGGGAAGGCATGGCTTGGCAGTTCGGGCTGGACTGTTCCCATGAGGCACAGAGTCAGACTGATTTGCATATGGCCATGTCTGAACTGGGGTGGCAGAGTGGGCTAAAGAATGGTGATGGATCAAACTCAGATCTGTTGACTGGGTGTGAGTGTTTAATTGTTTTTGATGCTTCGTCCATCACCACCCCCTTTTGTACCGCTTTGTTCGACATAATTTGGCAGGGTATGCTCAGACGTGAGTCCCTTGCTCACTTTCCACTGGATTCAAGCAAACCTGGCTGAAGACGGCTGAAATGCCAGAAACCGGTCCTAGAAAGCTTGTTTCCGGTCCAGGGAAGGCATGGCTTGGCAGTTCGGGCTGGACTGTTCCCTTGAGGCACAGGGTCAGACGGATTTGCATATGGCCATGTCTGAACTGGGGTGGCAGAGTGGGCTAAAGAACAGTGATGGATCAAACTCAGATCTGTTGACTGGGTGTGAGTGTTTGGTTGGTTCTGATGCTCCGTCCATCACCACCCCCTTTTGAACCGCTTTGTTCACCATAAGTTGGCAGGGTATGCTCAGACGTGAGTCCCTCGCTCACTTTGCCACTGGATTCAAGCAAGCCTGGCTGAAGACGGCTGAAATGCCAGAAACCCGTCCTAGGAAGCTTGTTTACGGTCCAGGGAAGGCATGGCTTGGCAGTTCGGGCTGGACTGTCCCCATGAGGCACAGGGTCAGACTGAATTGCATATGGCCATGTCTGAACTGGGGTGGCAGATTGGGCTAAAGAACGGTGATGGATCAAACTCGGATCTGTTGACTGGGTGTGAGTGGTTGATTGGTTCTGATGCTCCGTCCATCACCACCCCCTTTTGTACCGCTTTGTTCGCCATAAGTTGGCAGGGTATGCTCAGACGTGAGTCCCTTGCTCAATTTGCCACTGGATTCAAGCAAGCCTGGCTGAAGACGGCTGAAATGCCAGAAATCCATCCTAAGAAACTTGTTTCCTGTACAGGGAAGGCATGGCTTGTCAGTTCGGGTTGGACTGTCCCCATGAGGCACAGGGTCAGACTGAATTGCATATGGCCATGTGTGAACTGGGGTGGCAAAGTGGGCTAAAGAACGGTGATGGATCAAACTCGGATCTGTTGACTGGGTGTGAGTGTTTGATTGTTTCTGATGCTCCGTCCATCACAACCCCCTTCTGGACCGCTTTGTTCGCCATAAGTTGGCCGGGTATGCTCACACGTGAGTCCCTTGCTCACTTTGCCACTGGATTCAACCAAGCCTGGCTGAAGACGGCTGAAATGCCAGAAACCGGTCCTAGGAAGCTTGTTTCCGGTCCAGGGAAGGCATGCTTGGCAGTTCGGGCTGGACTGTTCCCATGAGGCACAGGGTCAGACTGATTTGCATATGGCCATATCTGAACTGGGATGGCAGAGTGGGCTAAAGAACGGTGATGGATCAAACTCAGATCTGTTGACTGGGTGTGAGTGTTTGATTGGTTCTGATGCTCCGTCTATCACCACCCCCTTTTGTACCGCTTTGTTCGACATAAGTTGGCAGGGTATGCTCAGACATGAGTCCCTTGCTCACTTTCCACTGGATTCAAGCAAACCTGGCTGAAGACGGCTGAAATGCCAGAAACCGGTCCTAGAAAGCTTGTTTCCGTTCCAGGGAAGGCATGGCTTGGCAGTTCGGGCTGGACTGTTCCCATGAGGCACAGGGTCAGACTGATTTGCACATGGCCATGTCTGAACTGAGGTGGCAGAGTGGGCTAAAGAACGGTGATGGATCAAACTCAGATCTGTTGACTTGGTGTGAGTGTTTGATTGGTTCTGATGCTCCGTCCATCACCACCCCCTTTTGTACCGCTTTGTTCACCATAAGTTTGCAGGGTATGCTCAAATGTAAGTCCCTTGCTCACTTTGCTACTGGATTCAAGCAAGCCTGGATGAAGACGGCTGAAATGCCAGAAACCGGTCCAAGAAAGCTTGTTTCCGGTCCAGGGAAGGCATGGCTTGGCAGTTCGGGCTGGACTGTTCCCATGAGGCACAGGGTCAGACGGATTTGCATATGGCCATGTGTGAACTGGGGTGGCAGAGTGGGCTAAAGAACAGGGATGGATCAAACTTGGATCTGTTGACTGGGTGTGAGTGTTTGATTGGTGCTGATGCTCCGTCCATCACCACCCCCTTTTGTACCGCTTTGTTCGCCATAAGTTGGAAGGGTATGCTCAGACGTGAGTCCCTTGCTCACTTTGCCACTGGATTCAAGCAAGCCTGGCTGAAGATGGCTGAAATGCCAGAAACCGGTCCTGGGAAGCTTGTTTCCGGTCCAGGGAAGGCATGGCTTGGCAGTTTGGGCTGGACTGTCCCCATGAGGCACAGGGTCAGACTGAATTGCATACGGCCATGTCTGAACTGGGGTGGCAGATTGGGCTAAAGAACGGTGATGGATCAAACTCGGATCTGTTGACTGGGTGTGAGTGGTTGATTGGTTCTGATGCTCCGTCCATCACCACCCCCTTTTGTACCGCTTTGTTCGCCATAAGTTGGCAGGGTATGCTCAGACGTGAGTCTCTTGCTCACTTTGCCACTGGATTCAAGCAAGCCTGGCTGAAGACGGCTGAAATGCCAGAAATCCATCCTAGGAAACTTGTTTCCTGTCCAGGGAAGGCATGGCTTGGCAATTCGGGCTGGACTTTTCCCATGAGGCACAGGGTCAGACTGATTTTCATATGGCCATGTCTGAACTGGGGTGGCAGAGTGGGCTAAAGAATGGTGATGGATCAAACTCGGATCTGTTGACTGGGTGTGAGTGTTTGATTGGTTCTGATGCTCCGTCCATCACCACCCCCTTTTGTACCGCTTTGTTCGCCATAAGTTTGCAGGGTATGCTCAGACGTGAGTCCCTTGCTCACTTTGCCACTGGAGTCAAGCAAGCCTGGCTGAAGACGGCTGAAATGCCAGAAACCGGTCCTAGGAAGCTTTTTTACGGTCCAGGGAAGGCATGGCTTGGCAGTTCGGGCTGGACTGTTCCCATGAGGTACAGGGTCAGACTGATTTGCATATGGCCATGTCTGAACTGGGGTGGCAGAGTGGGTTAAAGAACGGTGATGGATCAAACTCGGATCTGTTGACTGGGTATGAGTGTTTTATTGGTTCTGATGCTCCGTCCATCACCACCCCCTTTTGTACCGCTTTGTTCGCCATAAGTTGGCAGGGTATGCTCAGACGTGAGTCCCTTGCTCACTTTGCCACTGGATTCAAGCAAGCCTGGCTGAAGACGGCTGAAATGCCAGAAACCGGTCCTAGGACGCTTGTTTCCGGTCCAAGGAAGTCATGGCTTGGCAGTTCGGGCTGGACTGTTCCCCTGAGGCACACGGTCAGACTGATTTGCATATGGCCATGTCTGAACTGGCGTGGCAGAGTGGGCCAAAGAACAGTGATGGATCAAACTCAGATCTGTTGACTGGGTGTGAGTGTTTGATTGGTTCTGATGCTCCGTCCATCACCTCCCCCTTTTGTACCGCTTTGTTCGCCATAAGTTGGCAGGGTATGCTCAGACGTGAGTCCCTTGCACACTTTGCCACTGGATTCAAGCAAGCCTGGCTGAAGACGGCTGAAATGTCAGAAACCGGTCCTAGGAAGCTTGTTTCCGGTCCAGGGAAGGCATGGCTTGGCAGTTCGGGCTGGACTGTTCCCATGAGGCACAGGGTCAGACTGATTTGCATATGGCCATGTCTGAACTGGGATGGCAGAGTGGGCTAAAGAACGGTGATGGATCAAACTCGGATCTGTTGACTGGGTGTGAGTGTTTGATTGGTTCTGATGCTCCGTCCATCACCACCCCCTTTTGTACCGCTTTGTTCGACATAAGTTGGCAGGGTATGCTCAGATGTGAGTCCCTTGCTCACTTTCCACTGGATTCAAGCAAACCTGGCTGAAGACGGCTGAAATGCAAGAAACCGGTCCTAGAAAGCTTGTTTCCGTTCCAGGGAAGGCATGGCTTGGCAGTTCGGGCTGGACTGTTCCCATGAGGCACAGGGTCAGACTGATTTGCACATGGCCATGTCTGAACTGCGGTGGCAGAGTGGGCTAAAGAACGGTGATGGATCAAACTCAGATCTGTTGACTGGGTGTGAGTGTTTGATTGGTTCTGATGCTCCGTCCATCACCACCCCCTTTTGTACCGCTTTGTTCGCCATAAGTTGGCTGGGTATGCTCAAATGTGAGTCCCTTGCTCACTTTGCCACTGGATTCAAGCACGCCTGGATGAAGACGGCTGAAATGCCAGAAACCGGTCCAAGAAAGCTTGTTTCCGGTCCAGGGAAGGCATGGCTTGGCAGTTCGGGCTGGACTGTTCCCATGAGGCACAGGGTCAGACGGATTTGCATATGGCCATGTCTGAACTGGGGTGGCAGAGTGGGCTAAAGAACAGTGATGGATCAAACTTGGATCTGTTGACTGGGTGTGAGTGTTTGATTGGTTCTGATGCTCCGTCCATCACCACCCCCTTTTGAACCGCTTTGTTCGCCATAAGTTGGCAGGGCATGCTCAGACGTGTTTCCCTCACTCACTTTGCCACTGGATTCAAGCAAGCCTGGCTGAAGACGGCTGAACTTCCAGAAACCGGTTCTAGGAAGCTTGTTTCCGGTCCAGAGAAGGGATGGCTTGGCAGTTCGGGATGGACTGTTCCCATGAGGCACAGGGTCAGACTGATTTGCATATGGCCATGTCTGAACTGGGGTGGCAGAGTGGGTTAAAGAACGGTGATGGATCAAACTCGGATCTGTTGACTGGGTATGAGTGTTTTATTGGTTCGGATGCTCCGTCCATCACCACCCCCTTTTGTACCGCTTTGTTCGCCATAAGTTGGCAGGGTATGCTCAGACATGAGTCCCTTGCTCACTTTGCCACTGGATTCAAGCAAGCCTGGCTGAAGACGGCTGAAACGCCAAAAACCGGCCCTAGGACGCTTGTTTCCGGTCGAGGGAAGTCATGGCTTGGCAGTTTGGGCTGGATTGTTCCCATGAGGCACACGGTCAGACTGATTTGCATATGGCCATGTCTGATCTGGGGTGGCTGAGTGGGCCAAAGAACAGTGATGGATCAAACTCAGATCTGTTGACTGGGTGTGAGTGTTTGATTGGTTCTGATGCTCCATCCATCACCACCCCCTTTTGTACCGCTTTGTTCGCCATAAGTTGGCAGGGTATGCTCAAATGTGAGTCCCTTGCTCACTTTGCCACTGGATTCAAGCAAGCCTGGCTGAAGACGGCTGACATGCCAGAAACCGGTCCTTGGAAGCTTGTTTCCGGTCCAGGGAAGGCATGGCTTGTCAGTTCGGGCTGGACTGTTCCCATGAGGCACAGGGTCAGACTGATTTGCACATGGCCATGTCTGAACTGAGGTGGCAGAGTGGGCTAAAGAACGGTGATGGATCAAACTCGGATCTGTTGACTGAGTGTGAGTGTTTGATTGGTTCTGATGCTCCGTCCATCACCACCCCCTTTTGTACCACTTTGTTCGCCATAAGTTGGCAGGGTATGCTCAAATGTGAGTCCCTTGCTCACTTTGCCATTGGATTCAAGCAAGCCTGGATGAAGACGGCTGAAATGCCAGAAACCGGTCCAAGGAAGCTTGTTTCCGGTCCAGGGAAGGCATGGCTTGGCAGTTCGGGCTGGACTGTTCCCATGAGGCACAGGGTCAGACGGATTTGCATGTGGCCATGTCTGAACTGGGGTGGCAGAGTGGGCTAAAGAACAGTGATGGATCAAACTTGGATCTGTTGACTGGGTGTGAGTGTTTGATTGGTTCTGATGCTCCGTCCATCACCACCCCCTTTTGAACCGCTTTGTTCGCCATAAGTTGGCAGGGCATGCTCAGACGTGAGTCCCTCACTCACTTTGCCACTGGATTCAAGCAAGCCTGGCTGAAGAGGGCTGAACTTCCAGAAACCGGTCCTAGGAAGCTTGTTTCCGGTCCAGAGAAGGCATGGCTTGGCAGTTCGGGATGGACTGTTCCCATGAGGCACACGGTCAGACTGATTTGCATATGGCCATGTCTGATCTGGGGTGGCTGAGTGGGCCAAAGAACGGTGATGGATCAAACTCAGATCTGTTGACTGGGTGTGAGTGTTTGATTGGTTCTGATGCTCCGTCCATCACCACCCACTTTTTTACCGCTTTGTTCGCCATAAGTTGGCAGCGTATGCTCAGACGTGAGTCCCTTGCTCACTTTGCCACTGGATTCAAGCAAGCCTGGCTGAAGACGGCTGACATGCCAGAAACCGGTCCTAGGAAGCTTGTTTCCCGTCCAGGGAAGGCATGGCTTGTCAGTTCGGGCTGGACTGTCCCCATGAGGCACAGGGTCAGACTGAATTGCATATGGCCATGTCTGAACTGGGGTGGCAGAGTGGGCTAAAGAACGGTGATGGATCAAACTCGGATCTGTTGACTGGGTGTGAGTGTTTGATTGTTTCTGATGCTCCGTCCATCACCACCCCCTTTTGTACCGCTTTGTTCGCCATAAGTTGGCAGGGTATGCTCACAGGTGAGTCCCTTGCTCACTTTGCCACTGGATTCAACCAAGCCTGGCTGAAGACTGCTGAACTGCCAGAAACCGGTCCTAGGAAGCTTGTTTCCAGTCCAGGGAAGGCATGGCTTGGCAGTTTGGGCTGGACTGTCCCCATGAGGCACAGGGTCAGACTGAATTGCATATGGCCATGTCTGAACTGGGGTGGCAGAGTGGGCTAAAGAACGGTGATGGATCAAACTCGGATCTGTTGACTGGGTGTGAGTGGTTGATTGGTTCTGATGCTCCGTCCATCACCACCCCCTTTTGTACCGCTTTGTTCGCCATAAGTTGGCAGGGTATGCTCAAATGTGAGTCCCTTGCTCACTTTGCCACTGGATTCAAGCAAGCCTGGCTGAAGACGGCTGAAATGCCAGAAATCCATCCTAGGAAACTTGTTTCCTGTCCAGGGAAGGCATGGCTTGGCAATTTGGGCTGGACTGTTCCCATGAGGTACAGGGTCAGACTGATTTTCATATGGCCATGTCTGAACTGGGGTGGCAGAGTGGGCTAAAGAATGGTGATGGATCAAACTCGGATCTGTTGACTGGGTGTGAGTGTTTGATTGGTTCTGATGCTCCGTCCATCACCACCCTCTTTTGTACCGCTTTGTTCGCCATAAGTTTGCAGGGTATGCTCAGACGTGAGTCCCTTGCTCACTTTGCCACTGGATTCAAGCAAGCCTGGCTGAAGACGGCTGAAATGCCAGAAGCCGGTCCTAGGAAGCTTGTTTACGATCCAGGGAAGGCATGGCTTGTCAGTTCGGGCTGGATTGTTCCCATGAGGCACACGGTCAGACTGATTTGCATATGGCCATGTCTGATCTGGGGTGGCTGAGTGGGCCAAAGAACAGTGATGGATCAAACTCAGATCTGTTGACTGGGTGTGAGTGTTTGATTGGTTCTGATGCTCCGTCCATCACCACCCCCTTTTGTACCGCTTTGTTCGCCATAAGTTGGCAGGGTATGCTCAAATGTGAGTCCCTTGCTCACTTTGCCACTGGATTCAAGCAAGCCTGGCTGAAGACGGCTGACATGCCAGAAACCGGTCCTTGGAAGCTTGTTTCCGGTCCAGGGAAGGCATGGCTTGTCAGTTCGGGCTGGACTGTTCCCATGAGGCACAGGGTCAGACTGATTTGCACATGGCCATGTCTGAACTGAGGTGGCAGAGTGGGCTAAAGAACGGTGATGGATCAAACTCGGATCTGTTGACTGAGTGTGAGTGTTTGATTGGTTCTGATGCTCCGTCCATCACCACCCCCTTTTGTACCACTTTGTTCGCCATAAGTTGGCAGGGTATGCTCAAATGTGAGTCCCTTGCTCACTTTGCCATTGGATTCAAGCAAGCCTGGATGAAGACGGCTGAAATGCCAGAAACCGGTCCAAGGAAGCTTGTTTCCGGTCCAGGGAAGGCATGGCTTGGCAGTTCGGGCTGGACTGTTCCCATGAGGCACAGGGTCAGACGGATTTGCATGTGGCCATGTCTGAACTGGGGTGGCAGAGTGGGCTAAAGAACAGTGATGGATCAAACTTGGATCTGTTGACTGGGTGTGAGTGTTTGATTGGTTCTGATGCTCCGTCCATCACCACCCCCTTTTGAACCGCTTTGTTCGCCATAAGTTGGCAGGGCATGCTCAGACGTGAGTCCCTCACTCACTTTGCCACTGGATTCAAGCAAGCCTGGCTGAAGAGGGCTGAACTTCCAGAAACCGGTCCTAGGAAGCTTGTTTCCGGTCCAGAGAAGGCATGGCTTGGCAGTTCGGGATGGACTGTTCCCATGAGGCACACGGTCAGACTGATTTGCATATGGCCATGTCTGATCTGGGGTGGCTGAGTGGGCCAAAGAACGGTGATGGATCAAACTCAGATCTGTTGACTGGGTGTGAGTGTTTGATTGGTTCTGATGCTCCGTCCATCACCACCCACTTTTTTACCGCTTTGTTCGCCATAAGTTGGCAGCGTATGCTCAGACGTGAGTCCCTTGCTCACTTTGCCACTGGATTCAAGCAAGCCTGGCTGAAGACGGCTGAAATGCCAGAAACCGGTCCTAGAAAGCTTGTTTCCGTTCCAGGGAAGGCATGGCTTGGCAGTTCGGGCTGGACTGTTCCCATGAGGCACAGGGTCAGACTGATTTGCATATGGCCATGTCTGAACTGGGATGGCAGAGTGGGCTAAAGAACGGTGATGGATCAAACTCGGATCTGTTGACTGGGTGTGAGTGTTTGATTGGTTCTGATGCTCCGTCCATCACCACCCCCTTTTGTACCGCTTTGTTCGACATAAGTTGGCAGGGTATGCTCGGATGTGAGTCCCTTGCTCACTTTCCACTGGATTCAAGCAAACCTGGCTGAAGACGGCTGAAATGCAAGAAACCGGTCCTAGAAAGCTTGTTTCCGTTCCAGGGAAGGCATGGCTTGGCAGTTCGGGCTGGACTGTTCCCATGAGGCACAGGGTCAGACTGATTTGCACATGGCCATGTCTGAACTGCGGTGGCAGAGTGGGCTAAAGAACGGTGATGGATCAAACTCAGATCTGTTGACTGGGTGTGAGTGTTTGATTGGTTCTGATGCTCCGTCCATCACCACCCCCTTTTGTACCGCTTTGTTCGCCATAAGTTGGCAGGGTATGCTCAAATGTGAGTCCCTTGCTCACTTTGCCACTGGATTCAAGCACGCCTGGATGAAGACGGCTGAAATGCCAGAAACCGGTCCAAGGAAGCTTGTTTCCAGTCCAGGGAAGGCATGGCTTGGCAGTTCGGGCTGGACTGTTCCCATGAGGCACAGGGTCAGACGGATTTGCATATGGCCATGTCTGAACTGGGGTGGCAGAGTGGGCTAAAGAACAGTGATGGATCAAACTTGGATCTGTTGACTGGGTGTGAGTGTTTGATTGGTTCTGATGCTCCGTCCATCACCACCCCCTTTTGAACCGCTTTGTTCGCCATAAGTTGGCAGGGCATGCTCAGACGTGTTTCCCTCACTCACTTTGCCACTGGATTCAAGCAAGCCTGGCTGAAGACGGCTGAACTTCCAGAAACCGGTTCTAGGAAGCTTGTTTCCGGTCCAGAGAAGGGATGGCTTGGCAGTTCGGGATGGACTGTTCCCATGAGGCACAGGGTCAGACTGATTTGCATATGGCCATGTCTGAACTGGGGTGGCAGAGTGGGTTAAAGAACGGTGATGGATCAAACTCGGATCTGTTGACTGGGTATGAGTGTTTTATTGGTTCGGATGCTCCGTCCATCACCACCCCCTTTTGTACCGCTTTGTTCGCCATAAGTTGGCAGGGTATGCTCAGACATGAGTCCCTTGCTCACTTTGCCACTGGATTCAAGCAAGCCTGGCTGAAGACGGCTTAAACGCCAAAAACCGGCCCTAGGACGCTTGTTTCCGGTCGAGGGAAGTCATGGCTTGGCAGTTTGGGCTGGATTGTTCCCATGAGGCACACGGTCAGACTGATTTGCATATGGCCATGTCTGATCTGGGGTGGCTGAGTGGGCCAAAGAACAGTGATGGATCAAACTCAGATCTGTTGACTGGGTGTGAGTGTTTGATTGGTTCTGATGCTCCATCCATCACCACCCCCTTTTGTACCGCTTTGTTCGCCATAAGTTGGCAGGGTATGCTCAAATGTGAGTCCCTTGCTCACTTTGCCACTGGATTCAAGCAAGCCTGGCTGAAGACGGCTGACATGCCAGAAACCGGTCCTTGGAAGCTTGTTTCCGGTCCAGGGAAGGCATGGCTTGTCAGTTCGGGCTGGACTGTTCCCATGAGGCACAGGGTCAGACTGATTTGCACATGGCCATGTCTGAACTGAGGTGGCAGAGTGGGCTAAAGAACGGTGATGGATCAAACTCAGATCTGTTGACTGAGTGTGAGTGTTTGATTGGTTCTGATGCTCCGTCCATCACCACCCCCTTTTGTACCACTTTGTTCGCCATAAGTTGGCAGGGTATGCTCAAATGTGAGTCCCTTGCTCACTTTGCCATTGGATTCAAGCAAGCCTGGATGAAGACGGCTGAAATGCCAGAAACCGGTCCAAGGAAGCTTGTTTCCGGTCCAGGGAAGGCATGGCTTGGCAGTTCGGGCTGGACTGTTCCCATGAGGCACAGGGTCAGACGGATTTGCATGTGGCCATGTCTGAACTGGGGTGGCAGAGTGGGCTAAAGAACAGTGATGGATCAAACTTGGATCTGTTGACTGGGTGTGAGTGTTTGATTGGTTCTGATGCTCCGTCCATCACCACCCCCTTTTGAACCGCTTTGTTCGCCATAAGTTGGCAGGGCATGCTCAGACGTGAGTCCCTCACTCACTTTGCCACTGGATTCAAGCAAGCCTGGCTGAAGAGGGCTGAACTTCCAGAAACCGGTCCTAGGAAGCTTGTTTCCGGTCCAGAGAAGGCATGGCTTGGCAGTTCGGGATGGACTGTTCCCATGAGGCACACGGTCAGACTGATTTGCATATGGCCATGTCTGATCTGGGGTGGCTGAGTGGGCCAAAGAACGGTGATGGATCAAACTCAGATCTGTTGACTGGGTGTGAGTGTTTGATTGGTTCTGATGCTCCGTCCATCACCACCCACTTTTTTACCGCTTTGTTCGCCATAAGTTGGCAGCGTATGCTCAGACGTGAGTCCCTTGCTCACTTTGCCACTGGATTCAAGCAAGCCTGGCTGAAGACGGCTGAAATGCCAGAAATCCATCCTAGGAAACTTGTTTCCTGTCCAGGGAAGGCATGGCTTGGCAATTTGGGCTGGACTGTTCCCATGAGGTACAGGGTCAGACTGATTTTCATATGGCCATGTCTGAACTGGGGTGGCAGAGTGGGCTAAAGAATGGTGATGGATCAAACTCGGATCTGTTGACTGGGTGTGAGTGTTTGATTGGTTCTGATGCTCCGTCCATCACCACCCTCTTTTGTACCGCTTTGTTCGCCATAAGTTTGCAGGGTATGCTCAGACGTGAGTCCCTTGCTCACTTTGCCACTGGATTCAAGCAAGCCTGGCTGAAGACTGCTGAAATGCCAGAAACCGGTCCTAGGAAGCTTGTTTACGATCCAGGGAAGGCATGGCTTGTCAGTTCGGGCTGGATTGTTCCCATGAGGCACACGGTCAGACTGATTTGCATATGGCCATGTCTGATCTGGGGTGGCTGAGTGGGCCAAAGAACAGTGATGGATCAAACTCAGATCTGTTGACTGGGTGTGAGTGTTTGATTGGTTCTGATGCTCCGTCCATCACCACCCCCTTTTGTACCGCTTTGTTCGCCATAAGTTGGCAGGGTATGCTCAAATGTGAGTCCCTTGCTCACTTTGCCACTGGATTCAAGCAAGCCTGGCTGAAGACGGCTGACATGCCAGAAACCGGTCCTTGGAAGCTTGTTTCCGGTCCAGGGAAGGCATGGCTTGTCAGTTCGGGCTGGACTGTTCCCATGAGGCACAGGGTCAGACTGATTTGCACATGGCCATGTCTGAACTGAGGTGGCAGAGTGGGCTAAAGAACGGTGATGGATCAAACTCGGATCTGTTGACTGAGTGTGAGTGTTTGATTGGTTCTGATGCTCCGTCCATCACCACCCCCTTTTGTACCACTTTGTTCGCCATAAGTTGGCAGGGTATGCTCAAATGTGAGTCCCTTGCTCACTTTGCCATTGGATTCAAGCAAGCCTGGATGAAGACGGCTGAAATGCCAGAAACCGGTCCAAGGAAGCTTGTTTCCGGTCCAGGGAAGGCATGGCTTGGCAGTTCGGGCTGGACTGTTCCCATGAGGCACAGGGTCAGACGGATTTGCATGTGGCCATGTCTGAACTGGGGTGGCAGAGTGGGCTAAAGAACAGTGATGGATCAAACTTGGATCTGTTGACTGGGTGTGAGTGTTTGATTGGTTCTGATGCTCCGTCCATCACCACCCCCTTTTGAACCGCTTTGTTCGCCATAAGTTGGCAGGGCATGCTCAGACGTGAGTCCCTCACTCACTTTGCCACTGGATTCAAGCAAGCCTGGCTGAAGAGGGCTGAACTTCCAGAAACCGGTCCTAGGAAGCTTGTTTCCGGTCCAGAGAAGGCATGGCTTGGCAGTTCGGGATGGACTGTTCCCATGAGGCACACGGTCAGACTGATTTGCATATGGCCATGTCTGATCTGGGGTGGCTGAGTGGGCCAAAGAACGGTGATGGATCAAACTCAGATCTGTTGACTGGGTGTGAGTGTTTGATTGGTTCTGATGCTCCGTCCATCACCACCCACTTTTTTACCGCTTTGTTCGCCATAAGTTGGCAGCGTATGCTCAGACGTGAGTCCCTTGCTCACTTTGCCACTGGATTCAAGCAAGCCTGGCTGAAAACGGCTGAAATGCCAGAAACCGGTCCTAGAAAGCTTGTTTCCGTTCCAGGGAAGGCATGGCTTGGCAGTTCGGGCTGGACTGTTCCCATGAGGCACAGGGTCAGACTGATTTGCACATGGCCATGTCTGAACTGAGGTGGCAGAGTGGGCTAAAGAACGGTGATGGATCAAACTCAGATCTGTTGACTTGGTGTGAGTGTTTGATTGGTTCTGATGCTCCGTCCATCACCACCCCCTTTTGTACCGCTTTGTTCACCATAAGTTGGCAGGGTATGCTCAAATGTGAGTCCCTTGCTCACTTTGCCACTGGATTCAAGCAAGCCTGGATGAAGACGGCTGAAATGCCAGAAACCGGTCCAAGAAAGCTTGTTTCCGGTCCAGGGAAGGCATGGCTTGGCAGTTCGGGCTGGACTGTTCCCATGAGGCACAGGGTCAGACGGATTTGCATATGGCCATGTGTGAACTGGGGTGGCAGAGTGGGCTAAAGAACAGGGATGGATCAAACTTGGATATGTTGACTGGGTGTGAGTGTTTGATTGGTGCTGATGCTCTGTCCATCACCACCCCCTTTTGTACCGCTTTGTTCACCATCAGTTGGAAGGGTATGCTCAGACGTGAGTCCCTTGCTCACTTTGCCACTGGATTCAAGCAAGCCTGGCTGAAGATGGCTGAAATGCCAGAAACCGGTCCTAGGAAGCTTGTTTCCGGTCCAGGGAAGGCATGGCTTGGCAGTTTGGGCTGGACTGTCCCCATGAGGCACAGGGTCAGACTGAATTGCATACGGCCATGTCTGAACTGGGGTGGCAGATTGGGCTAAAGAACGGTGATGGATCAAACTCGGATCTGTTGACTGGGTGTGAGTGGTTGATTGGTTCTGATGCTCCGTCCATCACCACCCCCTTTTGTACCGCTTTGTTCGCCATAAGTTGGCAGGGTATGCTCAGACGTGAGTCTCTTGCTCACTTTGCCACTGGATTCAAGCAAGCCTGGCTGAAGACGGCTGAAATGCCAGAAATCCATCCTAGGAAACTTGTTTCCTGTCCAGGGAAGGCATGGCTTGGCAATTCGGGCTGGACTTTTCCCATGAGGCACAGGGTCAGACTGATTTTCATATGGCCATGTCTGAACTGGGGTGGCAGAGTGGGCTAAAGAATGGTGATGGATCAAACTCGGATCTGTTGACTGGGTGTGAGTGTTTGATTGGTTCTGATGCTCCGTCCATCACCACCCCCTTTTGTACCGCTTTGTTCGCCATAAGTTTGCAGGGTATGCTCAGACGTGAGTCCCTTGCTCACTTTGCCACTGGATTCAAGCAAGCCTGGCTGAAGACGGCTGAAATGCCAGAAACCTGTCCTAGGAAGCTTGTTTACGGTCCAGGGAAGGCATGGCTTGGCAGTTCGGGCTGGACTGTTCCCATGAGGTACAGGGTCAGACTGATTTGCATATGGCCATGTCTGAACTGGGGTGGCAGAGTGGGTTAAAGAACGGTGATGGATCAAACTCGGATCTGTTGACTGGGTATGAGTGTTTTATTGGTTCTGATGCTCCGTCCATCACCACCCCCTTTTGTACCGCTTTGTTCGCCATAAGTTGGCAGGGTATGCTCAGACGTGAGTCCCTTGCTCACTTTGCCACTGGATTCAAGCAAGCCTGGCTGAAGACGGCTGAAATGCCAGAAACCGGTCCTAGGACGCTTGTTTCCGGTCCAAGGAAGTCATGGCTTGGCAGTTCGGGCCGGACTGTTCCCCTGAGGCACACGGTCAGACTGATTTGCATATGGCCATGTCTGAACTGGCGTGGCAGAGTGGGCCAAAGAACAGTGATGGATCAAACTCAGATCTGTTGACTGGGTGTGAGTGTTTGATTGGTTCTGATGCTCCGTCCATCACCTCCCCCTTTTGTACCGCTTTGTTCGCCATAAGTTGGCAGGGTATGCTCAGACGTGAGTCCCTTGCACACTTTGCCACTGGATTCAAGCAAGCCTGGCTGAAGACGGCTGAAATGTCAGAAACCGGTCCTAGGAAGCTTGTTTCCGGTCCAGGGAAGGCATGGCTTGTCAGTTCGGGCTGGACTGTCCCCATGAGGCACAGGGTCAGACTGAATTGCATATGGCCATGTGTGAACTGGGGTGGCAGAGTGGGCTAAAGAACGGTGATGGATCAAACTCGGATCTGTTGACTGGGTGTGAGTGTTTGATTGTTTCTGATGCTCCGTCCATCACAACCCCCTTCGGGACCGCTTTGTTCGCCATAAGTTGGCAGGGTATGCTCACATGTGAGTCCCTTGCTCACTTTGCCACTGGATTCAACCAAGCCTGGCAGAAGACGGCTGAAATGCCAGAAACCGGTCCTAGGAAGCTTGTTTCCGGTCCAGGGAAGGCATGGCTTGGCAGTTCGGGCTGGACTGTTCCCATGAGGCACAGGGTCAGACAGATTGAGAGGTGTGCTAAGACTCTCAGGTGGTCCTTGTGTGTGCGCTCTGTATCTTGCAACTATTGCCGCTTTTTACTTGTTTTAACTGTTGTTTTAAACATTTTATGCCAGCATTTGCACTGTAGGCACTCTGCCGCTACTATCACGCTTTGATTTGCACTTCCGCTTTAAGCTACGCGGTCTAGTGCTGGAGGGAGTCTCAGCTGCTGCACAGCAGAGCTCATTGGGTGGTTGGGCGGAAGGGGACTGCCTTAATAGGACGCTGGAGCCGACGCGCAGCGGACAGATTGAGAGGTGTGCTAAGACTCTCAGGTGGTCCTTGTGTGTGCGCTCTGTATCTTGCAACTATTGCCGCATTTTACTTGTTTTAACTGTTGTTTTAAACATTTTATGCCAGCATTTGCACTGTAGGCACTCTGCCGCTACTATCACGCTTTGATTTGCACTTCCGCTTTAAGCTACGCGGTCTAGTGCTGGAGGGAGTCTCAGCTGCTGCACAGCAGAGCTGATTGGGTGGTTGGGCGGAAGGGGACTGCCTTAATAGGACGCTGGAGCCGACGCGCAGCGGACAGATTGAGAGGTGTGCTTAGACTCTCAGGTGGTCCTTGTGTGTGCGCTCTGTATCTTGCAACTATTGCCGCATTTTACTTGTTTTAACTGTTGTTTTAAACATTTTATGCCAGCATTTGCACTGTAGGCACTCTGCCGCTACTATCACGCTTTGATTTGCACTTCCGCTTTAAGCTACGCGGTCTAGTGCTGGAGGGAGTCTCAGCTGCTGCACAGCAGAGCTGATTGGGTGGTTGGGCGGAAGGGGACTGCCTTAATAGGACGCTGGAGCCGACGCGCAGCGGACAGATTGAGAGGTGTGCTAAGACTCTCAGGTGGTCCTTGTGTGTGCGCTCTGTATCTTGCAACTATTGCCGCATTTTACTTGTTTTAACTGTTGTTTTAAACATTTTATGCCAGCATTTGCACTGTAGGCACTCTGCCGCTACTATCACGCTTTGATTTGCACTTCCGCTTTAAGCTACGCGGTCTAGTGCTGGAGGGAGTCTCAGCTGCTGCACAGCAGAGCTGATTGGGTGGTTGGGCGGAAGGGGACTGCCTTAATAGGACGCTGGAGCCGACGCGCAGCGGACGCGCGCAGCGGGCGCGCCGCGGGCGCGCCGAAGGCGCGCCTAAGGCAAGCCCGTCTGCGCCCGTCCGCGCCCTGCCGGGACCAGGGGCCACAAACCCTGGCCCACACCTCCTGTATTCAGCGGATGCTCTGCTGTCCTTTGCTACTGGCAAGTACGCCTTGAACCCCCTCACCCGCTCAATACTAAAAGCCGAAAATCTCCTAAGGAACCCAGGGACAGCTCCTGAACCTCCAGATGGGCTCCCTATCCATCTCCCGTCCAAAACAGAGAACCCGTTAGGCCTATCTGTGGCAGTTCTGAATACCAGATCCCTGCAAAAACACCATCTGGAGATCTTTACTCTGTTGCAGGAGGGGGATATTGATATTCTTTCCCTGACAGAAACCTGGTTGGGGGACGCATCATCCCCTGACATCATCTCGTCCCTTCCAGGAAACTTCGACGCTATCTGGCACAACAGGCAAGATGGCAGAAGAGGGGGAGGGGTGGCTACTTTTTTTAAATCGAATCTCTCAGCCACCATGTTAATATCCGAAAGTTTCGATAACTCCGACATTTTAGGAATTAAGTTCTCCCTCGATTCCTCTTGTTTCACTCTCCTGACAGTCTATCGCCCCCCGGATGCAGCACCTGGCTTTTGTGATCACCTTGGTGAAATCTTGTCTGACCTTAGCACTCGGTATCAAAAGCTCATGGTCGTAGGTGATTTCAACTTTCATTGGGAAAATTTCCCACGAGAGCCACAAGCTAATCTAATTGATCTGACAATGTCAAATCTAGGACTTTGTCAATTGGTGACCCGCCCCACCCACATCAAGGGGCACACCCTTGATCTGGTTTGGTCATCTAGCCAGCAAGCTAGGCTTGTTAACATCCTGCCATGTGCCTGGTCCGACCATTTTCTAATCACTTGCTGGGTCCCCTTGGATAGCCCTCCCACTCAACCTCGCGTGGAATGGAGGAGAGTGCGAAGTTGGCATAAGATCCAGTCGGGAAACCTCATCGATACCCTCCGGAGAACTCCTCCCTGCAGGCCAGAGGAAGGTTATACCAATATCGACACAGCCAGCCTGACCATTAGCAATACCCTCCAATCAGCTATTGACCATCTAGCTCCAGAACGTCGGGAAAGAATTAAGCCCAAACGTAAGGGGGCTCCTTGGTTCAACGAAGTTCTGCGGGTAAAAAGGCAGAGTTTGAGGAAAGTGGAGAGACAGTGGAGGAAAACCTACAGCTCCACTGATCTGACCCTCTATAAAGCAGCTCTGACCTTATATAAGAAATCCATCATCTCGAGGAAAGCCGAATACTATGAGGCTCGGATCTTAGACGCCCCTAATAAACAGAAGGAAACCTTTAAGATCCTAAAGGAACTTAGTAAAAAAGGTGATGTCAACTCAATCTCAATCCCTTTCAATGTCAATACCCTGCAGACCTTCTTTCTGCAGAAAGTGACAGATATCCTCTGTGAGATCAATAGATCCCCTGTTGCTTTAAGTTCCGTGGAACTGGCGTTGTCCTCCCCCTCGCCAGTTCACTTCCTTACAGACTTCCCTCCTTTGGACCCCGAAGCTTTGGCCTTTCTAATCAATAAGACCAAATCTGGTTCACCGGCCGATCCCGGTCCTCCGAAGATCTTCCAGATGGCCCTTCCAGCCTTGGATGGTCAGATCCTCTCACTTCTAAATAATTCCCTGGCCATTGGCCAGGTACCATCTAATCTGAAAGAAGCTAGAGTTATTCCCCTACTGAAAAAGCCTGGTGCAGATAAGGCTGAGTTGAAAAATTACCGGCCTATTTCGCAACTTCCTTTTTTAGCTAAGGTTATGGAGCAGCATGTTCTGAAAACTTTATCCAGCTTCCTCGAAAACTCAGAGCTTCTCCATCCCCGCCAGGCTGGCTTCAGAGCCCACCATAGCACGGAGCTTGTTATGTTATCTGTTCTCGACGATCTCAGGCTAAAGGCTGACAACAAAGCCCCGAGCGCCCTGATACTTTTAGATCTCTCTGCGGCCTTCGACACGGTTAACCATTCCATTCTACTGACTCGATTGGCGGATCTGGGTTTCAGGGGTGCTGTCTATAGCTGGCTACAGTCCTTTTTGTCGGGACGGTCGCAAAGGGTTCAACTCGGCAGCTACACCTCGATCAGGGGAGATATCCCCTGTGGCGTGCCCCAGGGCTCGGCTTTGTCCCCTCTGCTCTTCAATATATATCTGCAGCCCTTAGTAACTGCACTATCCAAATTGGACTGCCGAGTGTTCAACTATGCAGATGACACTCAATTCATCCTGAGCATTGACAACTCGGCCCAAGCTCAAGAAACTGTTCAAAATATCCTACGATTTACCACAAACTGGATGACTGTTAATTCTCTGAAAATTAACCCTGACAAGACAGAGGTCCTTGTCATTCCAGCTAAAAACAACTTCTGGAGTGGCCTGTTTTGGCCCAAAGAACTTGGGGCCCCCCCATGTCCGTCACCATTCGTGAAAAGTCTAGGAATTAAAATCGATTCGGAACTTTCCTTGAGTCATCAGGTCCACTCAGTAGTGGGCACCTGTACCGGCGTCCTGAGACAACTGAGGAAACTGGTCCCTCTCTTATCAGTTTCCTCTTTAAATTCAATAGTCTCAGCCACTGTGTTATCGCGCCTCGATTATGGTAATGCACTCTATTTAGGACTCCCTTTGAAATTGATGAACCGCCTACAGGTTGTGCAGAATGACGCCGCCAGGCTGATTTTTAACCTTCCGAGGAGGACCCATGCCTCCCCTTTGCTGCATAAACTACATTGGCTACCTGTCAGACAGCGGGTAAAATTCAAGGGCCTGTGCATCGCCCATAAAACTCTTTATGGCCATGCCCCTGGCTACATTCGGGATCGCCTAGCTAAATACGTGCCAGGGCGCGTACTTCGCTCTACAGAGGCCTTCCAGCTAGCCTGCCCTCGGAGTAATCTGGCCACCAAGGGTGGCCGAGCTTTTTCAGTTGTTCTGCCACGTCTCTGGAACCAATTACCTGACTCTTTGCGTAAAGAAACGGGTCTGTTTCCGTTCCGAAAGCTGTTAAAAACCCTGCTATTTGAAGATACTCTTTAGCTGTGCTCGCTACAAGGATTGTCTGTACCCTCTGATGCAATCTCCTTCTGTCAAGCGCTAAGAGACCTGCCGGTATATATGCGCTATATAAATAAACAAACATAACATAACATAACATAACATTTGCATATGGCCATGTCTGAACTGGGATGGCAGAGTGGGCTAAAGAACGGTGATGGATCAAACTCGGATCTGTTGACTGGGTGTGAGTGTTTGATTGGTTCTGATGCTCCGTCCATCACCACCCCCTTTTGTACCGCTTTGTTCGACATAAGTTGGCAGGGTATGCTCAGATGTGAGTCCCTTGCTCACTTACCACTGGATTCAAGCAAACCTGGCTGAAGACGGCTGAAATGCAAGAAACCGGTCCTAGAAAGCTTGTTTCCGTTCCAGGGAAGGCATGGCTTGTCAGTTCGGGCTGGACTGTTCCCATGAGGCACAGGGTCAGACTGATTTGCACATGGCCATGTCTGAACTGAGGTGGCAGAGTGGGCTAAAGAATGGTGATGGATCAAACTCAGATCTGTTGACTGGGTGTGAGTGTTTGATTGGTTCTGATGCTCCGTCCATCACCACCCCCTTTTGTACCGCTTTGTTCGCCATAAGTTGGCAGGGTATGCTCAAATGTGAGTCCCTTGCTCACTTTGCCACTGGATTCAAGCACGCCTGGATGAAGACGGCTGAAATGCCAGAAACCGGTCCAAGGAAGCTTGTTTCCGGTCCAGGGAAGGCATGGCTTGGCAGTTCGGGCTGGACTGTTCCCATGAGGCACAGGGTCAGACGGATTTGCATATGGCCATGTCTGAACTGGGGTGGCAGAGTGGGCTAAAGAACAGTGATGGATCAAACTTGGATCTGTTGACTGGGTGTGAGTGTTTGATTGGTTCTGATGCTCCGTCCATCACCACCCCCTTTTGAACCGCTTTGTTCACCATAAGTTGGCAGGGCATGCTCAGACGTGTTTCCCTCACTCACTTTGCCACTGGATTCAAGCAAGCCTGGCTGAAGACGGCTGAACTTCCAGAAACCGGTTCTAGGAAGCTTGTTTCCGGTCCAGAGAAGGGATGGCTTGGCAGTTCGGGATGGACTGTTCCCATGAGGCACAGGGTCAGACTGATTTGCATATGGCCATGTCTGAACTGGGGTGGCAGAGTGGGTTAAAGAACGGTGATGGATCAAACTCGGATCTGTTGACTGGGTATGAGTGTTTTATTGGTTCGGATGCTCCGTCCATCACCACCCCCTTTTGTACCGCTTTGTTCGCCATAAGTTGGCAGGGTATGCTCAGACATGAGTCCCTTGCTCACTTTGCCACTGGATTCAAGCAAGCCTGGCTGAAGACGGCTGAAACGCCAAAAACCGGCCCTTGGACGCTTGTTTCCGGTCGAGGGAAGTCATGGCTTGGCAGTTTGGGCTGGATTGTTCCCATGAGGCACACGGTCAGACTGATTTGCATATGGCCATGTCTGATCTGGGGTGGCTGAGTGGGCCAAAGAACAGTGATGGATCAAACTCAGATCTGTTGACTGGGTGTGAGTGTTTGATTGGTTCTGATGCTCCGTCCATCACCACCCCCTTTTGTACCGCTTTGTTCGCCATAAGTTGGCAGGGTATGCTCAAATGTGAGTCCCTTGCTCACTTTGCCACTGGATTCAAGCAAGCCTGGCTGAAGACGGCTGACATGCCAGAAACCGGTCCTTGGAAGCTTGTTTCCGGTCCAGGGAAGGCATGGCTTGTCAGTTCGGGCTGGACTGTTCCCATGAGGCACAGGGTCAGACTGATTTGCACATGGCCATGTCTGAACTGAGGTGGCAGAGTGGGCTAAAGAACGGTGATGGATCAAACTCGGATCTGTTGACTGAGTGTGAGTGTTTGATTGGTTCTGATGCTCCGTCCATCACCACCCCCTTTTGTACCACTTTGTTCGCCATAAGTTGGCAGGGTATGCTCAAATGTGAGTCCCTTGCTCACTTTGCCATTGGATTCAAGCAAGCCTGGATGAAGACGGCTGAAATGCCAGAAACCGGTCCAAGGAAGCTTGTTTCCGGTCCAGGGAAGGCATGGCTTGGCAGTTCGGGCTGGACTGTTCCCATGAGGCACAGGGTCAGACGGATTTGCATGTGGCCATGTCTGAACTGGGGTGGCAGAGTGGGCTAAAGAACAGTGATGGATCAAACTTGGATCTGTTGACTGGGTGTGAGTGTTTGATTGGTTCTGATGCTCCGTCCATCACCACCCCCTTTTGAACCGCTTTGTTCGCCATAAGTTGGCAGGGCATGCTCAGACGTGAGTCCCTCACTCACTTTGCCACTGGATTCAAGCAAGCCTGGCTGAAGAGGGCTGAACTTCCAGAAACCGGTCCTAGGAAGCTTGTTTCCGGTCCAGAGAAGGCATGGCTTGGCAGTTCGGGATGGACTGTTCCCACGAGGCACACGGTCAGACTGATTTGCATATGGCCATGTCTGATCTGGGGTGGCTGAGTGGGCCAAAGAATGGTGATGGATCAAACTCAGATCTGTTGACTGGGTGTGAGTGTTTGATTGGTTCTGATGCTCCGTCCATCACCACCCACTTTTTTACCGCTTTGTTCGCCATAAGTTGGCAGCGTATGCTCAGACGTGAGTCCCTTGCTCACTTTGCCACTGGATTCAAGCAAGCCTGGCTGAAGACGGCTGACATGCCAGAAACCGGTCCTAGGAAGCTTGTTTCCGGTCCAGGGAAGGCATGGCTTGTCAGTTCGGGCTGGACTGTCCCCATGAGGCACAGGGTCAGACTGAATTGCATATGGCCATGTCTGAACTGGGGTGGCAGAGTGGGCTAAAGAACGGTGATGGATCAAACTCGGATCTGTTGACTGGGTGTGAGTGTTTGATTGTTTCTGATGCTCCGTCCATCACCACCCCCTTTTGTACCGCTTTGTTCGCCATAAGTTGGCAGGGTATGCTCACAGGTGAGTCCCTTGCTCACTTTGCCACTGGATTCAACCAAGCCTGGCTGAAGACTGCTGAACTGCCAGAAACCGGTCCTAGGAAGCTTGTTTCCAGTCCAGGGAAGGCATGGCTTGGCAGTTTGGGCTGGACTGTCCCCATGAGGCACAGGGTCAGACTGAATTGCATATGGCCATGTCTGAACTGGGGTGGCAGAGTGGGCTAAAGAACGGTGATGGATCAAACTCGGATCTGTTGACTGGGTGTGAGTGGTTGATTGGTTCTGATGCTCCGTCCATCACCACCCCCTTTTGTACCGCTTTGTTCGCCATAAGTTGGCAGGGTATGCTCAAATGTGAGTCCCTTGCTCACTTTGCCACTGGATTCAAGCAAGCCTGGCTGAAGACGGCTGAAATGCCAGAAATCCATCCTAGGAAACTTGTTTCCTGTCCAGGGAAGGCATGGCTTGGCAATTTGGGCTGGACTGTTCCCATGAGGTACAGGGTCAGACTGATTTTCATATGGCCATGTCTGAACTGGGGTGGCAGAGTGGGCTAAAGAATGGTGATGGATCAAACTCGGATCTGTTGACTGGGTGTGAGTGTTTGATTGGTTCTGATGCTCCGTCCATCACCACCCTCTTTTGTACCGCTTTGTTCGCCATAAGTTTGCAGGGTATGCTCAGACGTGAGTCCCTTGCTCACTTTGCCACTGGATTCAAGCAAGCCTGGCTGAAGACGGCTGAAATGCCAGAAACCGGTCCTAGGAAGCTTGTTTACGGTCCAGGGAAGGCATGGCTTGTCAGTTCGGGCTGGACTGTCCCCATGAGGCACAGGGTCAGACTGAATTGCATATGGCCATGTGTGAACTGGGGTGGCAGAGTGGGCTAAAGAACGGTGATGGATCAAACTCGGATCTGTTGACTGGGTGTGAGTGTTTTATTGGTTCTGATGCTCCGTCCATCACCACCCCCTTTTGTACCGCTTTGTACGCCATAAGTTGGCAGGGTATGCTCAGACGTGAGTCCCTTGCTCACTTTGCCACTGGATTCAAGCAAGCCTGGCTGAAGACGGCTGAAATGCCAGAAACCGGTCCTAGGACGCTTGTTTCCGGTCCAGGGAAGTCATGGCTTGTCAGTTCGGGCTGGACTGTTCCCATGAGGCACAGGGTCACACTGATTTGCACATGGCCATGTCTGAACTGAGGTGGCAGAGTGGGCTAAAGAACGGTGATGGATCAAACTCAGATCTGTTGACTGGGTGTGAGTGTTTGATTGGTTCTGATGCTCCGTCCATCACCACCCCCTTTTGTACCGCTTTGTACGCCATAAGTTGGCAGGGTATGCTCAGACGTGAGTCCCTTGCTCACTTTGCCACTGGATTCAAGCAAGCCTGGCTGAAGACGGCTGAAATGCCAGAAACCGGTCCTAGGACGCTTGTTTCCGGTCCAGAGAAGGCATGGCTTGGCAGTTCGGGATGGACTGCTCCCATGAGGCACAGGGTCAGACTGATTTGCATATGGCCATGTCTGAACTGGGGTGGCAGAGTGGGATAAAGAACGGTGATGTATCAAACTCGGATCTGTTGACTGGGTATGAGTGTTTTATTGGTTCGGATGCTCCGTCCATCACCACCCCCTTTTGTACCGCTTTGTTCGCCATAAGTTGGCACGGTATGCTCAGACGTGAGTCCCTTACTCACTTTGCCACTGGATTCAAGCAAGCCTGGCTGAAGATGGCTGAAACGCCAGAAACCGGTCCTAGGACGCTTGTTTCCAGTCAAGGGAAGTCATGGCTTGGCAGTTTGGGCTGGACTGTTCCCATGAGGCACACGGTCAGACTGATTTGCATATGGCCATGTCTGATCTGGGGTGGCTGAGTGGGCCAAAGAACGGTGATGGATCAAACTCAGATCTGTTGACTGGGTGTGAGTGTTTGATTGGTTCTGATGCTCCGTCCATCACCACCCACTTTTGTACCGCTTTGTTCACCATAAGTTGGCAGCGTATGCTCAGACGTGAGTCCCTTGCTCACTTTGCCACTGGATTCAAGCAAGCCTGGCTGAAGATGACTGACAAGCCAGAAACCGGTCCTAGGAAGCTTGTTTCCGGTCCAGGGAAGGCATGGCTTGTCAGTTCGGGCTGGACTGTCCCCATGAGGCACAGGGTCAGACTGAATTGCATATGGCCATGTCTGAACTGGGGTGGCAGAGTGGGCTAAAGAACGGTGATGGATCAAACTCGGATATGTTGACTGGGTGTGAGTGTTTGATTGTTTCTGATGCTCCGTCCATCACCACCCCCTTTTGTACCGCTTTGTTTGCCATAAGTTGGCAGGGTATGCTCACAGGTGAGTCCCTTGCTCACTTTGCCACTGGATTCAACCAAGCCTGGCTGAAGACGGCTGAAATTCCAGAAACCGGTCCTCGGAAGCTTGTTTCCGGTCCAGGGAAGGCATGGCTTGGCAGTTCGGGCTGGACTGTTCCCATGAGGCACAGGGTCAGACTGATTTGCATATGGCCATGTCTGAACTGGGGTGGCAGAGTGGGCTAAAGAACGATGATGGATCAAACTCGGATCTGTTGACTGGGTGTGAGTGTTTAATTGTTTCTGATGCTCCGTCCATCACCACCCCCTTTTGTACCGCTTTGTTCGACATAAGTTGGCAGGGTATGCTCAGACATGAGTCCCTTGCTCACTTTCCACTGGATTCAAGCAAACCTGGCTGAAGACGGCTGAAATGCCAGAAACCGGTCCTAGAAAGCTTGTTTCCGGTCAAGGGAAGGCATGGCTTGGCAGTTCGGGCTGGACTGTTCCCATGAGGCACAGGGTCAGACTGATTTGCACATGGCCATGTCTGAACTGAGGTGGCAGAGTGGGCTAAAGAACGGTGATGGATCAAACTCAGATCTGTTGACTGGGTGTGAGTGTTTGATTGGTTCTGATGCTCCGTCCATCACCACCCCCTTTTGTACCGCTTTGTTCGCCATACGTTGGCAGGGTATGCTCAAATGTGAGTCCCTTGCTCACTTTGCCACTGGATTCAAGCAAGCCTGGATGAAGACGGCTGAAATGCCAGAAACCAGTCCTAGGAAGCTTGTTTCCGGTCCAGGGAAGGCATGGCTTGGCAGTTCGGGCTGGACTGTTCCCATGAGGCACAGGGTCAGACGGATTTGCATATGGCCATGTCTGAACTGGGGTGGCAGAGTGGGCTAAAGAACAGTGATGGGTCAAACTCGGATCTGTTGACTGTGTGTGAGTGTTTGGTTGGTTCTGATGCTCCGTCCATCACCACCCCCTTTTGAACCGCTTTGTTCACCATAAGTTGGCAGGGTATGCTCAGACGTGAGTCCCTCGCTCACTTTGCCACTGGATTCAAGCAAGCCTGGCTGAAGACGGCTGAACTGCCAGAAACCGGTCCTAGGAAGCTTGTTTCCGGTCCAGGGAAGGCATGGCTTGGCAGTTCGGGCTGGACTGTTCCCATGAGGCACAGGGTCTGACTGATTTGCATATGGCCATGTCTGAACTGGGGTGGCAGAGTGGGCTAAAGAACGGTAATGCATCAAACTCGGACCTGTTGACTGGTTGTGAGTGTTTGATTGGTTCTGATGCTCCGTCCACCACCACCCCCTTTGGTACAGCTTTGTTTGCCATAAGTTGGCAGGGTATGCTCAGACGTGAGTCCCTTGCTCACTTTGCCACTGGATTCAAGCAAGCCTGGCTGAAGACGGCTGAAATGCCACAAACCGGTCCTTGGAAGCTTGTTTCCGGTCCAGGGAAGGCATGGCTTGGCAGTTCGGTCTGGACTGTTCCCATGAGGCACAGGGTCAGACTGATTTGCATATGGCCATGTATGAACTGGGGTGGCTGAGTGGGCTAAAGAACGGTGATGGATCAAACTTGGATCTGATGACTGGGTGTGAGTGTTTGATTGGTTCTGATGCTCCGTCCATCACCACCCCCTTTTGTACCGCTTTGTTCGCCATACGTTGGCAGGGTATGCTCAGACATGAGTCCCTTGCTCACTTTGCCACTGGATTCAAGCAAGCCTGGCTGAAGATGGCTGAAATGCCAGAAACCGGTCCTAGGAAGCTTGTTTCTGGTCCAGGGAAGGCATGGCTTGGCAGTTCGGGCTGGACTGTTCCCATGAGGCACAGGGTCAGACTGATTTGCATATGGCCATGTCTGAACTGGGGTGGCAGAGTGGGCCAAACAACGGTGATGGATCAAACTCGGATCTGTTGACTGGGTGTGAGTGTTTGATTGGTTCTGATGCTCCGTCCATCACCACCCCCTTTTGTACTGCTTTGTTTGCCATAAGTTGTCAGGGTATGCTCAGACGTGAGTCCCTTGCTCACTTTGCCACTGGATTCAAGCAAGCCTGGCTGAAGACGGCTGAACTGCCAGAAACCCGTCCTAGGAAGCTTGTTTCCGGTCCAGGGAAGGCATGGCTTGGCAGTTCGGGCTGGACTGTTCCCATGAGGCACAGGGTCAGACTGATTTGCATATGGCCATGTCTGAACTGGGGTGGCAGAGTGGGCTAAAGAACGGTGATGGATCAAACTCGGATCTGTTGACTGGGTGTGAGTGTTTGATTGGTTCTGATGCTCCGTCCATCACCACCCCCTTTTGTACCGCTTTGTTCGCCATAAGTTGGCAGGGTATGCTCACAGGTGAGTCCCTTGCTCACTTTGCCACTGGATTAAACCAAGCCTGGCTGAAGACGGCTGAAATTCCAGAAACCGGTCCTCGGAAGCTTGTTTCCGGTCCAGGGAAGGCATGGCTTGGCAGTTCGGGCTGGACTGTTCCCATGAGGCACAGGGTCAGACTGATTTGCATATGGCCATGTCTGAACTGGGGTGGCAGAGTGGGCTAAAGAACGATGATGGATCAAACTCGGATCTGTTGACTGGGTGTGAGTGTTT
Organism: Triturus cristatus; assembly: GCF_964204655.1. NCBI lineage: Eukaryota > Metazoa > Chordata > Amphibia > Caudata > Salamandridae > Triturus > Triturus cristatus. Next base: position 291,494 of record NW_028187919.1, on the reverse strand, counting down.
AATTGTTTCTGATGCTCCGTCCATCACCACCCCCTTTTGTACCGCTTTGTTCGACATAAGTTGGCAGGGTATGCTCAGACATGAGTCCCTTGCTCACTTTCCACTGGATTCAAGCAAACCTGGCTGAAGACGGCTGAAATGCCAGAAACCGGTCCTAGAAAGCTTGTTTCCAGTCAAGGGAAGGCATGGCTTGGCAGTTCGGGCTGGACTGTTCCCATGAGGCACAGGGTCAGACTGATTTGCACATGGCCATGTCTGAACTGAGGTGGCAGAGTGGGCTAAAGAACAGTGATGGATCAAACTCAGATCTGTTGACTGTGTGTGAGTGTTTGGTTGGTTCTGATGCTCTGTCCATCACCACCCCCTTTTGAACCGCTTTGTTCACCATAAGTTGGCAGGGTATGCTCAGACGTGAGTCCCTCGCTCACTTTGCCACTGGATTCAAGCAAGCCTGGCTGAAGACGGCTGAACTGCCAGAAACCGGTCCTAGGAAGCTTGTTTCCGGTCCAGGGAAGGCATGGCTTGGCAGTTCGGGCTGGACTGTTCCCATGAGGCACAGGGTCTGACTGATTTGCATATGGCCATGTCTGAACTGGGGTGGCAGAGTGGGCTAAAGAACGGTGATGGATCAAACTCGGATGTGTTGACTGTGTGTGAGTGTTTGGTTGGTTCTGATGCTCCGTCCATCACCACCCCCTTTTGTACTGCTTTGTTCGCCATAAGTTGGCAGGGTATGCTCAAATGTGAGTCCCTTGCTCACTTTGCCACTGGATTCAAGCAAGCCTGGATGAAGACGGCTGAAATGCCAGAAACCGGTCCAAGGAAGCTTGTTTCTGGTCCAGGGAAGGCATGGCTTGGCAGTTCGGGCTGGACTGTTCCCATGAGGCACAGGGTCAGACGGATTTGCATATGGCCATGTCTGAACTGGGGTGGCAGAGTGGGCTAAAGAACAGTGATGGATCAAACTTGGATCTGTTGACTGGGTGTGAGTGTTTGATTGGTTCTGATGCTCCGTCCATCACCACCCCCTTTTGAACCGCTTTGTTCGCTATAAGTTGGCAGGGCATGCTCAGACGTGAGTCCCTCACTCACTTTGCCACTGGATTCAAGCAAGCCTGGCTGAAGACGGCTGAACTTCCAGAAACCGGTCCTAGGAAGCTTGTTTCCGGTCCAGAGAAGGCATGGCTTGGCAGTTCGGGATGGACTGTTCCCATGAGGCACACGGTCAGACTGATTTGCATATGGCCATGTCTGATCTGGGGTGGCTGAGTGGGCCAAAGAACGGTGATGGATCAAACTCAGATCTGTTGACTGGGTGTGAGTGTTTGATTGGTTCTGATGCTCCGTCCATCACCACCCACTTTTTTACCGCTTTGTTCGCCATAAGTTGGCAGCATATGCTCAGACGTGAGTCCCTTGCTCACTTTGCCACTGGATTCAAGCAAGCCTGGCTGAAGACGGCTGACATGCCAGAAACCGGTCCTAGGAAGCTTGTTTCCGGTCCAGGGAAGGCATGGCTTGTCAGTTCGGGCTGGACTGTCCCCATGAGGCACAGGGTCAGACTGAATTGCATATGGCCATGTCTGAACTGGGGTGGCAGAGTGGGCTAAAGAACGGTGATGGATCAAACTCGGATCTGTTGACTGGGTGTGAGTGCTTGATTGTTTCTGATGCTCCGTCCATCACCACCCTCTTTTGTACCGCTTTGTTCACCATAAGTTGGCAGGGTATGCTCACAGGTGAGTCCCTTGCTCACTTTGCCACTGGATTCAACCAAGCCTGGCTGAAGACGGCTGAAATGCCAGAAACCGGTCCTCGGAAGCTTGTTTCCGGTCCAGGGAAGGCATGGCTTGGCAGTTCGGGCTGGACTGTTCCCATGAGGCCCAGAGTCAGACTGATTTGCATATGGCCATGTCTGAACTGGGGTGGCAGAGTGGGCTAAAGAACGGTGATGGATCAAACTCGGATCTGTTGACTGGGTGTGAGTGGTTGATTGGTTCTGATGCTCCGTCCATCACCACCCCCTTTTGTACCGCTTTGTTCGCCATAAGTTGGCAGGGTATGCTCAGACGTGAGTCCCTTGCTCACTTTGCCACTGGATTCAAGCAAGCCTGGCTGAAGACGGCTGAAATGCCAGAAACCGGTCCTAGGACGCTTGTTTCCGGTCCAGGGAAGTCATGGCTTGGCAGTTCGGGCTGGACTGTTCCCATGAGGCACAGGGTCAGACTGATTTGCACATGGCCATGTCTGAACTGAGGTGGCAGAGTGGGCTAAAGAACGGTGATGGATCAAACTCAGATCTGTTGACTGGGTGTGAGTGTTTGATTGGTTCTGATGCTCCGTCCATCACCACCCCCTTTTGTACCGCTTTGTTCGCCATAAGTTGGCAGGGTATGCTCAAATGTGAGTCCCTTGCTCACTTTGCCACTGGATTCAAGCAAGCCTGGATGAAGACGGCTGAAATGCCAGAAACCGGTCAAAGGAAGCTTGTTTCCGGTCCAGGGAAGGCATGGCTTGGCAGTTCGGGCTGGACTGTTCCCATGAGGCACAGGGTCAGACGGATTTGCATATGGCCATGTCTGAACTGGGGTGGCAGAGTGGGCTAAAGAACAGTGATGGATCAAACTTGGATCTGTTGACTGGGTGTGAGTGTTTGATTGGTTCTGATGCTCCGTCCATCACCACCCCCTTTTGAACCGCTTTGTTCGCCATAAGTTGGCAGGGCATGCTCAGACGTGAGTCCCTCACTCACTTTGCCACTGGATTCAAGCAAGCCTGGCTGAAGACGGCTGAACTTCCAGAAACCGGTCCTAGGAAGCTTGTTTCCGGTCCAGAGAAGGCATGGCTTGGCAGTTCGGGATGGACTGCTCCCATGAGGCACAGGGTCAGACTGATTTGCATATGGCCATGTCTGAACTGGGGTGGCAGAGTGGGATAAAGAACGGTGATGGATCAAACTCGGATCTGTTGACTGGGTATGAGTGTTTTATTGGTTCGGATGCTCCGTCCATCACCACCCCCTTTTGTACCGCTTTGTTCGCTATAAGTTGGCACGGTATGCTCAGACATGAGTCCCTTGCTCACTTTGCCACTGGATTCAAGCAAGCCTGGCTGAAGACGGCTGAAACGCCAGAAACCGGTCCTAGGACGCTTGTTTCCAGTCAAGGGAAGTCATGGCTTGGCAGTTTGGGCTGGACTGTTCCCATGAGGCACACGGTCAGACTGATTTGCATATGGCCATGTCTGATCTGGGGTGGCTGAGTGGGCCAAAGAACGGTGATGGATCAAACTCAGATCTGTTGACTGGGTGTGAGTGTTTGATTGGTTCTGATGCTCCGTCCATCACCACCCACTTTTGTACCGCTTTGTTCACCATAAGTTGGCAGCGTATGCTCAGACGTGAGTCCCTTGCTCACTTTGCCACTGGATTCAAGCAAGCCTGGCTGAAGACGGCTGACATGCCAGAAACCGGTCCTAGGAAGCTTGTTTCCGGTCCAGGGAAGGCATGGCTTGTCAGTTCGGGCTGGACTGTCCCCATGAGGCACAGGGTCAGACTGAATTGCATATGGCCATGTCTGAACTGGGGTGGCAGAGTGGGCTAAAGAACGGTGATGGATCAAACTCGGATCTGTTGACTGGGTGTGAGTGTTTGATTGTTTCTGATGCTCCGTCCATCACCACCCCCTTTTGTACCGCTTTGTTCGCCATAAGTTGGCAGGGTATGCTCACAGGTGAGTCCCTTGCTCACTTTGCCACTGGATTCAACCAAGCCTGGCTGAAGACGGCTGAAATTCCAGAAACCGGTCCTCGGAAGCTTGTTTCCGGTCCAGAGAAGGCATGGCTTGGCAGTTCGGGCTGGACTGTTCCCATGAGGCACAGGGTCAGACTGATTTGCATATGGCCATGTCTGAACTGGGGTGGCAGAGTGGGCTAAAGAACGATTATGGATCAAACTCGGATCTGTTGACTGGGTGTGAGTGTTTAATTGTTTCTGATGCTCCGTCCATCACCACCCCCTTTTGTACCGCTTTGTTCGACATAAGTTGGCAGGGTATGCTCAGACATGAGTCCCTTGCTCACTTTCCACTGGATTCAAGCAAACCTGGCTGAAGACAGCTGAAATGCCAGAAACCGGTCCTAGAAAGCTTGTTTCCGGTCAAGGGAAGGCATGGCTTGGCAGTTCGGGCTGGACTGTTCCCATGAGGCACAGGGTCAGACTGATTTGCACATGGCCATGTCTGAACTGAGGTGGCAGAGTGGGCTAAAGAACGGTGATGGATCAAACTCAGATCTGTTGACTGGGTGTGAGTGTTTGATTGGTTCTGATGCTCCGTCCATCACCACCCCCTTTTGTACCGCTTTGTTCGCCATAAGTTGGCAGGGTATGCTCAAATGTGAGTCCCTTGCTCACTTTGCCACTGGATTCAAGCAAGCCTGGATGAAGACGGCTGAAATGCCACAAACCAGTCCTAGGAAGCTTGTTTCCGGTCCAGGGAAGGCATGACTTGGCAGTTCGGGCTGGACTGTTCCCATGAGGCACAGGGTCAGACGGATTTGCATATGGCCATGTCTGAACTGGGGTGGCAGAGTGGGCTAAAGAACCGTGATGGATCAAACTCGGATCTGTTGACTGTGTGTGAGTGTTTGGTTGGTTCTGATGCTCCGTTCATCACCACCCCCTTTTGAACCGCTTTGTTCACCATAAGTTGGCAGGGTATGCTCAGACGTGAGTCCCTCGCTCACTTTGCCACTGGATTCAAGCAAGCCTGGCTGAAGACGGCTGAACTGCCAGAAACCGGTCCTAGGAAGCTTGTTTCCGGTCCAGGGAAGGCATGGCTTGGCAGTTCGGGCTGGACTGTTCCCATGAGGCACAGGGTCTGACTGATTTGCATATGGCCATGTCTGAACTGGGGTGGCAGAGTGGGCTAAAGAACGGTAATGCATCAAACTCGGACCTGTTGACTGGTTGTGAGTGTTTGATTGGTTCTGATGCTCCGTCCACCACCACCCCCTTTGGTACAGCTTTGTTTGCCATAAGTTGGCAGGGTATGCTCAGACGTGAGTCCCTTGCTCACTTTGCCACTGGATTCAAGCAAGCCTGGCTGAAGACGGCTGAAATGCCACAAACCGGTCCTAGGAAGCTTGTTTCCGGTCCAGGGAAGGCATGGCTTGGCAGTTCGGTCTGGACTGTTCCCATGCGGCACAGGGTCAGACTGATTTGCATATGGCCATGTATGAACTGGGGTGGCTGAGTGGGCTAAAGAACGGTGATGGATCAAACTTGGATCTGATGACTGGGTGTGAGTGTTTGATTGGTTCTGATGCTCCGTCCATCACCACCCCCTTTTGTACCGCTTTGTTCGCCATACGTTGGCAGGGTATGCTCAGACATGAGTCCCTTGCTCACTTTGCCACTGGATTCAAGCAAGCCTGGCTGAAGATGGCTGAAATGCCAGATCCGGTCCTAGGAAGCTTGTTTCCGGTCTAGGGAAGGCATGGCTTGGCAGTTCGGGCTGGACTGTTCCCATGAGGCACAGGGTCAGACTGATTTGCATATGGCCATGTCTGAACTGGGGTGGCAGAGTGGGCCAAAGAACGGTGATGGATCAAACTCGGATCTGTTGACTGGGTGTGAGTGTTTGATTGGTTCTGATGCTCCGTCCATCACCACCCCCTTTTGTACTGCTTTGTTTGCCATAAGTTGTCAGGGTATGCTCAGACGTGAGTCCCTTGCTCACTTTGCCACTGGATTCAAGCAAGCCTGGCTGAAGACGGCTGAAATGCCAGAAACCGGTCCTAGGAAGCTTGTTTCCGGTCCAGGGAAGGCATGGCTTGGCAGTTCGGGCTGGACTGTTCCCATGAGGCACAGGGTCAGACTGATTTGCATATGGCCATGTCTGAACTGGGGTGGCAGAGTGGGCTAAAGAACGGTGATGGAGCAAACTCGGATCTGTTGACTGGGTGTGAGTGTTTGATTGGTTCTGATGCTCCGTCCATCACCACCCCCTTTTGTACAGCTTTGTTCGCCATAAGTTGGCAGGGTATCCTAAGACGTGAGTCCCTTGCTCACTTTGCCACTGGATTCAAGCAAGCCTGGCTGAAGACGGCTGAAATTCCAGAAACCGGTCCTAGGAAGCTTGTTTCCGGTCCAGGGAAGGCATGGCTTGGCAGTTCGGGCTGGACTGTTCCCATGAGGCACAGGGTCAGACTGATTTGCATATGGCCATGTCTGAACTGGGGTGGCAGAGTGGGCTAAAGAACGGTGATGGATCAAACTTGGATCTGTTGACTGGGTGTGAGTGTTTGATTGGTTCTGATGCTCCGTCCATCACCACCCCCTTTTGTACCGCTTTGTTCGCCATAATTTGGCAGGGTATGCTCAGACGTGAGTCCCTTGCTCACTTTGCCACTGGATTCAAGCAAGCCTGGCTGAAGACGGCTGAAATGCCAGAACCTGTCCTAGGAAGCTTGTTTCTGGTCCAGGGAAGGCATGGCTTGGCAGTTCGGGCTGGACTGTTCCCATGAGGCACAGGGTCAGACTGATTTTCATATGGCCATGTCTGAACTGGCGTGGCAGAGTGGGCCAAAGAATGGTGATGGATCAAACTCAGATCTGTTGACTGGGTGTGAGTGTTTGATTGGTTCTGATGCTCCGTCTATCACCACCCCCTTTTGTACCGCTTTGTTCGCCATAAGTTGGCAGGGTATGCTCAGACGTGAGTCCCTTGCTCACTTTGCCACTGGATTCAAGCAAGCCTGGCTGAAGACGGCTGAAACGCCAGAAACCGGTCCTAGGAAGCTTGTTTCCGGTCCAGGGAAGGCATGGCTTGGCAGTTCGGGCTGGACTGTCCCCATGAGGCACAGGGTCAGACTGAATTGCATATGGCCATGTGTGAACTGGGGTGGCAGAGTGGGCTAAAGAACGGTGATGGATCAAACTCGGATCTGTTGACTGGGTGTGAGTGTTTGATTGTTTCTGATGCTCCGTCCATCACCACCCCCTTCTGGACCGCTTTGTTCGCCATAAGTTGGCAGGGTATGCTCACACGTGAGTCCCTTGCTCACTTTGCCACTGGATTCATCCAAGCCTGGCTGAAGACGGCTGAAATGCCAGAAACCGGTCCTAGGAAGCTTGTTTCCGGTCCAGGGAAGGCATGGCTTGGCAGTTCAGGCTGGACTGTTCCCATGAGGCACAGGGTCAGACTGATTTGCATATGGCCATGTCTGAACTGGGGTGGCAGAGTGGGCTAAAGAACGGTGATGGATCAAACTCGGATCTGTTGACTGAGTGTGAGTGTTTGATTGGTTCTGATGCTCCATCCATCACCACCCCCTTTGGTACCGCTTTGTTTGCCATAAGTTGGCATGGTATGCTCAGACGTGAGTCCCTTGCTCACTTTGCCACTGGATTCAAGCAAGACTGGCTGAAGACGGCTGAAATGCCACAAACCGGTCCTAGGAAGCTTGTTTCCGGTCCAGGGAAGGCATGGCTTGGCAGATCGGTCTGGACTGTTCCCATGAGGCACAGGGTCAGACTGATTTGCATATGGCCATGTATGATCTGGGGTGGCTGAGTGGGCTAAAGAACGGTGATGGATCAAACTTGGATCTGATGACTGGGTGTGAGTGTTTGATTGGTTCTGATGCTGCGTCCATCACCACCCCCTTTTGTACCGCTTTGTTCGCCATACGTTGGCAGGGTATGCTCACACATGAGTCCCTTGCTCACTTTGCCACTGGATTCAAGCAAGCCTGGCTGAAGATGGCTGAAATGCCAGAAACCGGTCCTAGGAAGCTTGTTTCCGGTCCAGGGAAGGCATGGCTTGGCAGTTCGGGCTGGACTGTTCCCATGAGGCACAGGGTCAGACTGATTTGCATATGGCCATGTCTGAACTGGGGTGGCAGAGTGGGCCAAAGAACGGTGATGGATCAAACTCGGACCTGTTGACTGGGTGTGAGTGTTTGATTGGTTCTGATGCTCCGTCCATCACCACCCCCTTTTGTACTGCTTTGTTTGCCATAAGTTGTCAGGGTATGCTCAGACGTGAGTCCCTTGCTCACTTTGCCACTGGATTCAAGCAAGCCTGGCTGAAGACGGCTGAAATGCCAGAAACCGGTCCTAGGAAGCTTGTTTCCGGTCCAGGGAAGGCATGGCTTGGCAGTTCGGGCTGGACTGTTCCCATGAGGCACAGGGTCAGACTGATTTGCATATGGCCATGTCTGAACTGGGGTGGCAGAGTGGGCTAAAGAACGGTGATGGATCAAACTCGGATCTGTTGACTGGGTGTGAGTGTTTGATTGGTTCTGATGCTCCGTCCATTACCACCCCCTTTTGTACAGCTTTGTTCGCCATAAGTTGGCAGGGTATCCTAAGACGTGAGTCCCTTGCTCACTTTGCCACTGGATTCAAGCAAGCCTGGCTGAAGACGGCTGAAATGCCAGAAACCGGTCCCAGGAAGCTTGTTTCCGGTCCAGGGAAGGCATGGCTTGGCAGTTCGGGCTGGACTGTTCCCATGAGGCACAGGGTCAGACTGATTTGCATATGGCCAAGTCTGAACTGGGGTGGCAGAGTGGGCTAAAGAAAGGTGATGGATCAAACTTGGATCTGTTGACTAGGTGTGAGTGTTTGATTGGTTCTGATGCTCCGTCCAGCACCACCCCCTTTTGTACCGCTTTGTTCGCCATAATTTGGCAGGGTATGCTCAGACGTGAGTCCCTTGCTCACTTTGCCACTGGATTCAAGCAAGCCTGGCTGAAGACGGCTGAAATGCCAGAACCTGTCCTAGGAAACTTGTTTCTGGTCCAGGGAAGGCATGGTTTGGCAGTTCGGGCTGGACTGTTCCCATGAGGCACAGGGTCAGACTGATTTTCATATGGCCATGTCTGAACTGGCGTGGCAGAGTGGGCCAAAGAACGGTGATGGATCAAACTCAGATCTGTTGACTGGGTGTGAGTGTTTGATTGGTTCTGATGCTCCGTCTATCACCACCCCCTTTGTTACCGCTTTGTTCGCCATAAGTTGGCAGGGTATGCTCAGACGTGAGTCCCTTGCTCACTTTGCCACTGGATTCAAGCAAGCCTGGATGAAGACGGCTGAAATGCCAGAAACCGGTCCTAGGAAGCTTGTTTCCGGTCCAGGGAAGGCATGGCTTGGCAGTTCGGGCTGGACTGTCCCCATGAGGCACAGGGTCAGACTGAATTGCATATGGCCATGTGTGAACTGGGGTGGCAGAGTGGGCTAAAGAACGGTGATGGATCAAACTCGGATCTCTTGACTGGGTGTGAGTGTTTGATTGTTTCTGATGCTCCGTCCATCACCACCTCCTTCTGGACCGCTTTGTTCGCCATAAGTTGGCAGGGTATGCTCACACGTGAGTCCCTTGCTCACTTTGCCACTGGATTCAACCAAGCCTGGCTGAAGACGGCTGAAATGCCAGAAACCGGTCCTAGGAAGCTTGTTTCCGGTCCAGGGAAGGCATGGCTTGGCAGTTCGGGCTGGACTGTTCCCATGAGGCACAGGGTCAGACTGATTAGCATATGGCCATGTCTGAACTGGGGTGGCAGAATGGGCTAAAGAACGGTGATGGATCAAACTCGGATCTGTTGACTGAGTGTGAGTGTTTGATTGGTTCTGATGCTCCGTCCATCACCACCCCCTTTTGTACCGCTTTGTTCGACATAAGTTGGCAGGGTATGCTCAGACGTGAGTCCCTTGCTCACTTTCCACTGGATTCAAGCAAACCTGGCTGAAGACGGCTGAAATGCCAGAAACCGGTCCTAGAAAGCTTGCTTCCGTTCCAGGGAAGGCATGGCTTGGCAGTTCGGGCTGGACTGTTCCCATGAGGCACAGGGTCAGACTGATTTGCATATGGCCATGTCTGAACTGGGGTGGCAGAGTGGGTTAAAGAACGGTGATGGATCAAACTCGGATCTGTTGACTGGGTATGAGTGTTTGATTGGTTCTGATGCTCCGTCTATCACCACCCCCTTTTGTACCGCTTTGTTCGCCATACGTTGGCAGGGTATGCTCAGACGTGAGTCCCTTGCTCACTTTGCCACTGTATTCAAGCAAGCCTGGCTGAAGACGGCTGAAATGCCAGAAACCGGTCCTAGGAAGCTTGTTTCCGGTCCAGGGAAGGCATGGCTTGGCAGTTCGGGCTGGACTGTCCCCATGAGGCACAGGGTCAGACTGAATTGCATATGGCCATGTGTGAACTGGGTTGGCAGAGTGGGCTAAAGAACGGTGATGGATCAAACTCGGATCTGTTGACTGGGTGTGAGTGTTTGATTGTTTCTGATGCTCCGTCCATCACCACCCCCTTCTGGACCGCTTTGTTCGCCATAAGTTGGCAGGGTATGCTCACACGTGAGTCCCTTGCTCACTTTGCCACTGGATTCAACCAAGCCTGGCTGAAGACGGCTGAAATGCCAGAAACCGGTCCTAGGAAGCTTGTTTCCGGTCCAGGGAATGCATGGCTTGGCAGTTCGGGCTGGACTGTTCCCATGAGGCACAGGGTCAGACTGATTTGCATATGGCCATGTCTGAACTGGGGTGGCAGAGTGGGCTAAAGAACGGTGATGGATCAAACTCGGATCTGTTGACTGAGTGTGAGTGTTTGATTGGTTCTGATGCTCCGTCCATCACCACCCCCTTTGGTACCGCTTTGTTTGCCATAAGTTGGCAGGGTATGCTCAGACGTGAGTCCCTTGCTCACTTTGCCACTGGATTCAAGCAAGACTGGCTGAAGACGGCTGAAATGCCACAAACCGGTCCTAGGAAGCTTGTTTCCGGTCCAGGGAAGGCATGGCTTTGCAGTTCGGTCTGGACTGTTCCCATGAGGCACAGGGTCAGACTGATTTGCATATGGCCATGTATGAACTGGGGTGGCTGAGTGGGCTAAAGAACGGTGATGGATCAAACTTGGATCTGATGACTGGGTGTGAGTGTTTGATTGGTTCTGATGCTCCGTCCATCACCACCCCCTTTTGTACCGCTTTGTTCGCCATACGTTGGCAGGGTATGCTCACACATGAGTCCCTTGCTCACTTTGCCACTGGATTCAAGCAAGCCTGGCTGAAGATGGCTGAAATGCCAGAAACCGGTCCTAGGAAGCTTGTTTCCGGTCCAGGGAAGGCATGGCTTGGCAGTTCGGGCTGGACTGTTCCCATGAGGCACAGGGTCAGACTGATTTGCATATGGCCATGTCTGAACTGGGGTGGCAGAGTGGGCCAAAGAACGGTGATGGATCAAACTCGGATCTGTTGACTGGGTGTGAGTGTTTGATTGGTTCTGATGCTCCGTCCATCACCACCCCCTTTTGTACTGCTTTGTTTGCCATAAGTTGTCAGGGTATGCTCAGACGTGAGTCCCTTGCTCACTTTGCCACTGGATTCAAGCAAGCCTGGCTGAAGATGGCTGAAATGCCAGAAACCGGTCCTAGGAAGCTTGTTTCCGGTCCAGGGAAGGCATGGCTTGGCAGTTCGGGCTGGACTGTTCCCATGAGGCACAGGGTCAGACTGATTTGCATATGGCTATGTCTGAACTGGGGTGGCAGAGTGGGCTAAAGAACGGTGATGGATCAAACTCGGATCTGTTGACTGGGTGTGAGTGTTTGATTGGTTCTGATGCTCCGTCCATCACCACCCCCTTTTGTACAGCTTTGTTCGCCATAAGTTGGCAGGGTATCCTAAGACGTGAGTCACTTGCTCACTTTGCCACTGGATTCAAGCAAGCCTGGCTGAAGACGGCTGAAATGCCAGAAACCGGTCCTAGGAAGCTTGTTTCCGGTCCAGGGAAGGCATGGCTTGGCAGTTCGGGCTGGACTGTTCCCATGAGGCACAGGGTCAGACTGATTTGCATATGGCCAAGTCTGAACTGGGGTGGCAGAGTGGGCTAAAGAAAGGTGATGGATCAAACTTGGATCTGTTGACTGGGTGTGAGTGTTTGATTGGTTCTGATGCTCCGTCCATCACCACCCCCTTTTGTACCGCTTTGTTCGCCATAATTTGGCAGGGTATGCTCAGACGTGAGTCCCTTGCTCACTTTGCCACTGGATTCAAGCAAGCCTGGCTGAAGACGGCTGAAATGCCAGAACCTGTCCTAGGAAGCTTGTTTCTGGTCCAGGGAACGCATGGCTTGGCAGTTCTGGCTGGACTGTTCCCATGAGGCACAGGGTCAGACTGATATTCATATGGCCATGTCTGAACTGGCGTGGCTGAGTGGGCCAAAGAACGGTGATGGATCAAACTCAGATCTGTTGACTGGGTGTGAGTGTTTGATTGGTTCTGATGCTCCGTCTATCACCACCCCCTTTGTTACCGCTTTGTTCGCCATAAGTTGGCAGGGTATGCTCAGACGTGAGTCCCTTGCTCACTTTGCCACTGGATTCAAGCAAGCCTGGATGAAGACGGCTGAAATGCCAGAAACCGGTCCTAGGAAGCTTGTTTCCGGTCCAGGGAAGGCATGGCTTGGCAGTTCGAGCTGGACTGTTCCCATGAGGCACAGGGTCAGACTGATTTGCATATGGCCATGTCTGAACTGGGGTGGCAGAGTGGGCTAAAGAACGGTGATGGATCAAACTCGGATCTGTTGACTGAGTGTGAGTGTTTGATTGGTTCTGATGCTCCGTCCATCACCACCCCCTTTGGTACCGCTTTGTTTGCCATAAGTTGGCAGGGTATGCTCAGACGTGAGTTCCTTGCTCACTTTGCCACTGGATTCAAGCAAGACTGTCTGAAGACGGCTGAAATGCCACAAACCGGTCCTAGGAAGCTTGTTTCCGGTCCAGGGAAGGCATGGCTTGGCAGTTCGGTCTGGACTGTTCCCATGAGGCACAGGGTCAGACTGATTTGCATATGGCCATGTATGAACTGGGGTGGCTGAGTGGGCTAAAGAACGGTGATGGATCAAACTTGGATCTGATGACTGGGTGTGAGTGTTTGATTGGTTCTGATGCTCGGTCCATCACCACCCCCTTTTGTACCGCTTTGTTCGCCATACGTTGGCAGGGTTTGCTCACACATTAGTCCCTTGCTCACTTTGCCACTGGATTCAAGCAAGCCTGGCTGAAGATGGCTGAAATGCCAGAAACCGGTCCTAGGAAGCTTGTTTCCGGTCCAGGGAAGGCATGGCTTGGCAGTTCGGGCTGGACTGTTCCCATGAGGCACAGGGTCAGACTGATTTGCATATGGCCATGTCTGAACTGGGGTGGCAGAGTGGGCCAAAGAACGGTGATGGATCAAACTCGGATCTGTTGACTGGGTGTGAGTGTTTGATTGGTTCTGATGCTCCGTCCATCACCACCCCCTTTTGTACTGCTTTGTTTGCCATAAGTTGTCAGGGTATGCTCAGACGTGAGTCCCTTGCTCACTTTGCCACTGGATTCAAGCAAGCCTGGCTGAAGACGGCTGAAATGCCAGAAACCGGTCCTAGGAAGCTTGTTTCCGGTCCAGGGAAGGCATGGCTTGGCAGTTCGGGCTGGACTGTTCCCATGAGGCACAGGGTCAGACTGATTTGCATATGGCTATGTCTGAACTGGGGTGGCAGAGTGGGCTAAAGAACGGTGATGGATCAAACTCGGATCTGTTGACTGGGTATGAGTGTTTGATTGGTTCTGATGCTCCGTCCATCACCACCCCCTTTTGTACCGCTTTGTTCGCCATAATTTGGCAGGGTATGCTCAGACGTTAGTCCCTTGCTCACTTTGCCACTGGATTCAAGCAAGCCTGGCTGAAGACGGCTGAAATGCCAGAACCTGTCCTAGGAAGCTTGTTTCCGGTCCAGGGAAGGCATGGCTTGGCAGTTCGGGCTGGACTGTTCCCATGAGGCACAGGGTCAGACTGATTTGCATATGGCCAAGTCTGAACTGGGGTGGCAGAGTGGGCTAAAGAAAGGTGATGGATCAAACTTGGATCTGTTGACTGGGTGTGAGTGTTTGATTGGTTCTGATGCTCCGTCCATCACCACCCCCTTTTGTACCGCTTTGTTCGCCATAATTTGGCAGGGTATGCTCAGACGTGAGTCCCTTGCTCACTTTGCCACTGGATTCAACCAAGCCTGGCTGAAGACGGCTGAAATGCCAGAAACCGGTCCTAGGAAGCTTGTTTCCGGTCCAGGGAAGGCATGGCTTGGCAGTTCGGGCTGGACTGTTCCCATGAGGCACAGGGTCAGACTGATTTGCATATGGCCATGTCTGAACTGGGGTGGCAGAGTGGGCTAAAGAACGGTGATGGATCAAACTCGGATCTGTTGACTGAGTGTGAGTGTTTGATTGGTTCTGATGCTCCGTCCATCACCACCCCCTTTTGTACCGCTTTGTTCGACATAAGTTGGCAGGGTATGCTCAGACGTGAGTCCCTTGCTCACTTTCCACTGGATTCAAGCAAACCTGGCTGAAGACGGCTGAAATGCCAGAAACCGGTCCTAGAAAGCTTGTTTCCGTTCCAGGGAAGGCATGGCTTGGCAGTTCGGGCTGGACTGTTCCCATGAGGCACAGGGTCAGACTGATTTGCATATGGCCATGTCTGAACTGGGGTGGCAGAGTGGGTTAAAGAACGGTGATGGATCAAACTCGGATCTGTTGACTGGGTATGAGTGTTTTATTGGTTCGGATGCTCCGTCCATCACCACCCCCTTTTGAACCGCTTTGTTTGCCATAAGTTGGCAGGGCATGCTCAGACGTGAGTCCCTTGCTCACTTTGCCACTGGATTCAAGCAAGCCTGGCTGAAGACGGCTGAACTTCCAGAAACCAGTCCTAGGAAGCTTGTTTCCGGTCCAGAGAAGGCATGGCTTGGTAGTTCGGGATGGACTATTCCCATGAGGCACAGGGTCAGACTGATTTGCATATGGCCATGTCTGAACTGGCGTGGCAGAGTGGGCCAAAGAACGGTGATGGATCAAACTCAGATCTGTTGACTGGGTGTGAGTGTTTGATTGGTTCTGATGCTCCGTCTATCACCACCCCCTTTTGTACCGCTTTGTTCACCATAAGTTGGCAGGGTATGCTCAGACGTGAGTCCCTTGCTCACTTTGCCACTGGATTCAAGCAAGCCTGGCTGAAGACGGCTGAAATGCCAGAAACCGGTCCTAGGAAGCTTGTTTCCGGTCCAGGGAAGGCATGGCTTGGCAGTTCGGGCTGGACTGTTCCCATGAGGCACAGGGTCAGACTGATTTGCATATGGCCATGTCTGAACTGGGGTGGCAGAGTGGGCCAAAGAACAGTGATGGATCAAACTCGGATCTGTTGACTGGGTGTGAGTGTTTGATTGGTTCTGATGCTCCGTCCATCACCACCCCCTTTTGTACTGCTTTGTTTGCCATAAGTTGTCAGGGTATTCTCAGACGTGAGTCCCTTGCTCACTTTGCCACTGGATTCAAGCAAGCCTGGCTGAAGACGGCTGAAATGCCAGAAACCGGTCCTAGGAAGCTTGTTTCCGGTCCAGGGAAGGCATGGCTTGGCAGTTCGGGCTGGACTGTTCCCATGAGGCACAGGGTCAGACTGATTTGCATATGGCTATGTCTGAACTGGGGTGGCAGAGTGGGCTAAAGAACGGTGATGGATCAAACTCGGATCTGTTGACTGGGTGTGAGTGTTTGATTGGTTCTGATGCTCCGTCCATCACCACCCCCTTTTGTACAGCTTTGTTCGCCATAAGTTGGCAGGGTATCCTAAGACGTGAGTCACTTGCTCACTTTGCCACTGGATTCAAGCAAGCCTGGCTGAAGACGGCTGAAATGCCAGAAACCGGTCCTAGGAAGCTTGTTTCCGGTCCAGGGAAGGCATGGCTTGGCAGTTCGGGCTGGACTGTTCCCATGAGGCACAGGGTCAGACTGATTTGCATATGGCCAAGTCTGAACTGGGGTGGCAGAGTGGGCTAAAGAAAGGTGATGGATCAAACTTGGATCTGTTGACTGGGTGTGAGTGTTTGATTGGTTCTGATGCTCCGTCCATCACCACCCCCTTTTGTACCGCTTTGTTCGCCATAATTTGGCAGGGTATGCTCAGACGTGAGTCCCTTGCTCACTTTGCCACTGGATTCAAGCAAGCCTGGCTGAAGATGGCTGAAATGCCAGAACCTGTCCTAGGAAGCTTGTTTCTGGTCCAGGGAAGGCATGGCTTGGCAGTTCTGGCTGGACTGTTCCCATGAGGCACAGGGTCAGACTGATTTTCATATGGCCATGTCTGAACTGGCGTGGCAGAGTGGGCCAAAGAACAGTGATGGATCAAACTCAGATCTGTTGACTGGGTGTGAGTGTTTGATTGGTTCTGATGCTCCGTCTATCACCACCCCCTTTGTTACCGCTTTGTTCGCCATAAGTTGGCAGGGTATGCTCAGACGTGAGTCCCTTGCTCACTTTGCCACTGGATTCAAGCAAGCCTGGATGAAGACGGCTGAAATGCCAGAAACCGGTCCTAGGAAGCTTGTTTCCGGTCCAGGGAAGGCATGGCTTGGCAGTTCGGGCTGGACTGTTCCCATGAGGCACAGGGTCAAACTGATTTGCATATGGCCATGTCTGAACTGGGGTGGCAGAGTGGGCTAAAGAACGGTGATGGATCAAACTCGGATCTGTTGACTGAGTGTGAGTGTTTGATTGGTTCTGATGCTCCGTCCATCACCACCCCCTTTGGTACCGCTTTGTTTGCCATAAGTTGGCAGGGTATGCTCAGACGTGAGTCCCTTGCTCACTTTGCCACTGGATTCAAGCAAGACTGGCTGAAGACGGCTGAAATGCCACAAACCGGTCCTAGGAAGCTTGTTTCTGGTCCAGGGAAGGCATGGCTTGGCAGTTCGGTCTGGACTGTTCCCATGACGCACAGGGTCAGACTGATTTGCATATGGCTATGTCTGAACTGGGGTGGCAGAGTGGGCTAAAGAACGGTGATGGATCAAACTCGGATCTGTTGACTGGGTGTGAGTGTTTGATTGGTTCTGATGCTCCGTCCATCACCACCCCCTTTTGTACAGCTTTGTTCGCCATAAGTTGGCAGGGTATCCTAAGACGTGAGTCACTTGCTCACTTTGCCACTGGATTCAAGCAAGCCTGGCTGAAGACGGCTGAAATGCCAGAAACCGGTCCTAGGAAGCTTGTTTCCGGTCCAGGGAAGGCATGGCTTGGCAGTTCGGGCTGGACTGTTCCCATGAGGCACAGGGTCAGACTGATTTGCATATGGCCAAGTCTGAACTGGGGTGGCAGAGTGGGCTAAAGAAAGGTGATGGATCAAACTTGGATCTTTTGACTGGGTGTGAGTGTTTGATTGGTTCTGATGCTCCGTCCATCACCACCCCCTTTTGTACCGCTTTGTTCGCCATAATTTGGCAGGGTATGCTCAGACGTGAGTCCCTTGCTCACTTTGCCACTGGATTCAAGCAAGCCTGGCTGAAGACGGCTGAAATGCCAGAACCTGTCCTAGGAAGCTTGTTTCTGGTCCAGGGAAGGCATGGCTTGGCAGTTCTGGCTGGACTGTTCCCATGAGGCACAGGGTCAGACTGATTTTCATATGGCCATGTCTGAACTGGCGTGGCAGAGTGGGCAAAAGAACGGTGATGGATCAAACTCAGATCTGTTGACTGGGTGTGAGTGTTTGATTGGTTCTGATGCTCCGTCTATCACCACCCCCTTTGTTACCACTTTGTTCGCCATAAGTTGGCAGGGTATGCTCAGACGTGAGTCCCTTGCTCACTTTGCCACTGGATTCAAGCAAGCCTGGATGAAGACGGCTGAAATGCCAGAAACCGGTCCTAGGAAGCTTGTTTCCAGTCCAGGGAAGGCATGGCTTGGCAGTTCGGGCTGGACTGTCCCCATGAGGCACAGGGTCAGACTGAATTGCATATGGCCATGTGTGAACTGGGGTGGCAGAGTGGGCTAAAGAACGGTGATGGATCAAACTCGGATCTCTTGACTGGGTGTGAGTGTTTGATTGTTTCTGATGCTCTGTCCATCACCACCCCCTTCTGGACCGCTTTGTTCGCCATAAGTTGGCAGGGTATGCTCACACGTGAGTCCCTTGCTCACTTTGCCACTGGATTCAACCAAGCCTGACTGAAGACGGCTGAAATGCCAGAAACCGGTCCTAGGAAGCTTGTTTCCGGTCCAGGAAAGGCATGGCTTGGCAGTTCGGGCTGGACTGTTCCCATGAGGCACAGGGTCAGACTGATTTGCATATGGCCATGTCTGAACTGGGGTGGCAGAGTGGGCTAAAGAACGGTGATGGATCAAACTCGGATCTGTTGACTGAGTGTGAGTTTTTGATTGGTTCTGATGCTCCGTCCATCACCACCCCCTTTTGTACCGCTTTGTTCGACATAAGGTGGCAGGGTATGCTCAGACGTGAGTCCCTTGCTCACTTTCCACTGGATTCAAGCAAACCTGGCTGAAGACGGCTGAAATGCCAGAAACCGGTCCTAGAAAGCTTGTTTCCGTTCCAGGGAAGGCATGGCTTGGCAGTTCGGGCTGGACTGTTCCCATGAGGCACAGGGTCAGACTGATTTGCATATGGCCATGTCTGAAATGGGGTGGCAGAGTGGGTTAAAGAACGGTGATGGATCACACTCGGATCTGTTGACTGGGTATGAGTGTTTTATTGGTTCGGATGCTCCGTCCATCACCACCCCCTTTTGAACCACTTTGTTTGCCATAAGTTGGCAGGGCATGCTCAGACGTGAGTCCCTCGCTCACTTTGCCACTGGATTCAAGCAAGCCTGGCTGAAGACGGCTGAACTTCCAGAAACCGGTCCTAGGAAGCTTGTTTCCGGTCCAGAGAAGGCATGGCTTGGCAGTTCGGGATGGACTATTCCCATGAGGCACAGGGTCAGACTGATTTGCATATGGCCATGTCTGAACTGGGGTGGCAGAGTGGGTTAAAGAACGGTGATGGATCAAACTCGGATCTGTTGACTGGGTATGAGTGTTTTATTGGTTCGGATGCTCCGTCCATCACCACCCGCTTTTGTACCGCTTTGTTCGCCATAAGTTGGCAGGGTATGCTCAGACATGAGTCCCTTGCTCACTTTGCCACTGGATTCAAGCAAGCCTGGCTGAAGACGGCTGAAATGCCAGAAACCGGTCCTAGGACGCTTGTTTCCGGTCAAGGGAAGTCATGCCTTGTAAGTTCGGGCTGGACTGTTCCCATGAGACACACAGTCAGACTGATTTGCACATGGCCATGTCTGATCTGGGGTGGCTGAGCGGGCCAAAGAACGGTGATGGATCAAACTCAGATCTGTTGACTGGATGTGAGTGTTTGATTGGTTCTGATGCTCCGTCCATCACCACCCCCTTTTGTACCGCTTTGTTCGCCATAACTTGGCAGGGTATGCTCAAATGTGAGTCCCTTGCTCACTTTGCCACTGGATTCAAGCAAGCCTGGCTGAAGACGGCTGAAATGCCAGAAACCGGTCCTAGGACGCTTGTTTCCGGTCAAGGGAAGTCATGCCTTGGCAGTTCGGGCTGGACTGTTCCCATGAGACACATGGTCAGACTGATTTGCACATGGCCATGTCTGATCTGGGGTGGCTGAGCGGGCCAAAGAACGGTAATGCATCAAACTCGGACCTGTTGACTGGTTGTGAGTGTTTGATTGGTTCTGATGCTCCGTCCACCACCACCCCCTTTGGTACTACTTTGTTTGCCATAAGTTGGCAGGGTATGCTCAGACGTGAGTCCCTTGCTCACTTTGCCACTGGATTCAAGCAAGCCTGGCTGAAGACGGCTGAAATGCCAGAAACCGGTCCTAGGAAGCTTGTTTCCGGTCCAGGGAAGGCATGGCTTGGCAGTTTGGGCTGGACTGTTCCCATGAGGCACAGGGTCAGAGTGATTTGCATATGGCCATGTCTGAACTGGGGTGGCAGACTGGGCTAAAGAACGGTGATGGATCAAACTCGGATCTGTTGACTGGGTGTGAGTGTTTAATTGGTTCTGATGCTCCGTCCATCACCACCCCCTTTTGTACCGCTTTGTTTGCCATAAGTTGGCAGGGTATGCTCAGACGTGAATCCCTTGCACACTTTGCCACTGGATTCAAGCAAGCCTGGCTGAAGACGGCTGAAATGTCAGAACCTGTCCTAGGAAGCTTGTTTCCGGTCCAGGGAAGACATGGCTTGGCAGTTCGGGCTGGACTGGTCCCATGAGGTACAGGGTCAGACTGATTTGCATATGGCCATGTCTGAACTGGGGTGGCAGAGTGGGCTAAAGAACGGTGATGGATCAAACTCAGATCTGTTGACTGGGTGTGAGTTTTTGATTGGTTCTGATGCTCCGTCCATCACCACCCCCTTTTGTACCGCTTTGTTCGCCATAAGTTGGAAGGGTATACTCAGACGTGAGTCTCTTGCTCACATTGCCACTGTATTCAAGCAAGCCTGGCTGAAGACGGCTGAAATGCCAGAAACCGGTCCTAGGATGCTTGTTTCCGGTCCAGGGAAGTCATGGCTTGGCAGTTCGGGCTGGACTGTTCCCATGAGGCACACGGTCAGACTGATTTGCATATGGCCATGTCTTAACTGGCGTGGCAGAGTGGGCCATAGAACGGTGATGGATCAAACTCAGATCTGTTGACTGGGTGTGAGTGTTTGATTGGTTCTGATGCTCCGTCCATCACCACCCCCTTTTGTACCGCTTTGTTCGCCATAAGTTGGCAGGGTATGCTCAGACGTGAGTCCCTTGCTCACTTTGCCACTGGATTCAAGCAAGCCTGGCTGAAGACGGCTGAAATGCCAGAAACCGGTCCTAGGACGCTTGTTTCCGGTCCAGGGAAGTCATGGCTTGGCAGTTTGGGCTGGACTGTTCCCATGAGGCACAGGGTCAGACTGATTTGCACATGGCCATGTCTGAACTGAGGTGGCAGAGTGGGCTAAAGAACGGTGATGGATCAAACTCAGATCTGTTGACTGGGTGTGAGTGTTTGATTGGTTCTGATGCTCCGTCCATCACCACCCCCTTTTGTACCGCTTTGTTCGCCATAAGTTGGCAGGGTATGCTCAAATGTGAGTCCCTTGCTCACTTTGCCACTGGATTCAAGCAAGCCTGGATGAAGACGGCTGAAATGCCAGAAACCGGTCCAAGGAAGCTTGTTTCCGGTCCAGGGAAGGCATGGCTTGGCAGTTCGGGCTGGACTGTTCCCATGAGGCACAGGGTCAGACGGATTTGCATATGGCCATGTCTGAACTGGGGTGGCAGAGTGGGCTAAAGAACAGTGATGGATCAAACTTGGATCTGTTGACTGGGTGTGAGTGTTTGATTGGTTCTGATGCTCCGTCCATCACCACCCCCTTTTGAACCGCTTTGTTCGCCACAAGTTGGCAGGGCATGCTCAGACGTGAGTCCCTCACTCACTTTGCCACTGGATTCAAGCAAGCCTGGCTGAAGATGGCTGAACTTCCAGAAACCGGTCCTAGGAAGCTTGTTTCCGGTCCAGAGAAGGCATGGCTTGGCAGTTCGGGATGGACTGCTCCCATGAGGCACAGGGTCAGACTGATTTGCATATGGCCATGTCTGATCTGGGGTGGCTGAGTGGGCCAAAGAACGGTGATGGATCAAACTCAGATCTGTTGACTGGGTGTGAGTGTTTGATTGGTTCTGATGCTCCGTCCATCACCACCCACTTTTGTACCGCTTTGTTCACCATAAGTTGGCAGCGTATGCTCAGACGTGAGTCCCTTGCTCACTTTGCCACTGGATTCAAGCAAGCCTGGCTGAAGACGGCTGACATGCCAGAAACCGGTCCTAGGAAGCTTGTTTCCGGTCCAGGGAAGGCATGGCTTGTCAGTTCGGGCTGGACTGTCCCCATGAGGCACAGGGTCAGACTGAATTGCTTATGGCCATGTCTGAACTGGGTTGGCAGAGTGGGCTAAAGAAAGGTGATGGATCAAACTCGGATCTGTTGACTGGGTGTGAGTGTTTGATTGTTTCTGATGCTCCGTCCATCACCACCCCCTTTTGTACCGCTTTGTTCGCCATAAGTTGGCAGGGTATGCTCACAGGTGAGTCCCTTGCTCACTTTGCCACTGGATTCAACCAAGCCTGGCTGATGACGGCTGAAATTCCAGAAACCGGTCCCCAGGAGCTTGTTTCCGGTCCAGGGAAGGCATGGCTTGGCAGTTCGGGCTGGACTGTTCCCATGAGGCACAGGGTCAGACTGATTTGCATATGGCCATGTCTGAACTGGGGTGGCAGAGTGGGCTAAAGAACGGTGATGGATCAAACTCAGATCTGTTGACTGGGTGTGAGTGTTTGATTGGTTCTGATGCTCCGTCCATCACCACCCCCTTTTGTACCGCTTTGTTCGCCATAAGTTGGCAGGGTATGCTCAAATGTGAGTCCCTTGCTCACTTTGCCACTGGATTCAAGCACGCCTGGATGAAGACGGCTGAAATGCCAGAAACCAGTCCTAGGAACCTTGTTTCCGGTCCAGGGAAGGCATGGCTTGGCAGTTCGGGCTGGACTGTTCCCATGAGGCACAGGGTCAGACGGATATGCATATGGCCATGTCTGAACTGGGGTGGCAGAGTGGGCTAAAGAACAGTGATGGATCAAACTCGGATCTGTTGACTGTGTGTGAGTGTTTGGTTGGTTCTGATGCTCCGTCCATCACCACCCCCTTTTGAACCGCTTTGTTCACCATAAGTTGGCAGGGTATGCTCAGACGTGAGTCCCTTGCTCACTTTGCCACTAGATTCAAGCAAGCCTGGCTGAAGACGGCTGAAATGCCAGAAACCGGTCTTCGAAGCTTGTTTACGGTCCAGGGAAGGCATGGCTTGGCAGTTCGGGCTGGACTGGTCCCATGAGGTACAGGGTCAGACTGATTTGCATATGGCCATGTCTGAACTGGGGTGGCAGAGTGGGCTAAAGAACGGTGATGGATCAAACTCAGATCTGTTGACTGGGTGTGAGTGTTTGATTGGTTCTGATGCTCCGTCCATCACCACCCCCTTTTGTACCGCTTTGTTCGCCATAAGTTGGAAGGGTATACTCAGACGTGAGTCTCTTGCTCACTTTGCCACTGTATTCAAGCAAGCCTGGCTGAAGACGGCTGAAATGCCAGAAACCGGTCCTAGGATGCTTGTTTCCGGTCCAGGGAAGGCATGGCTTGGCAGTTCGGGCTGGACTGTTCCCATGAGGCACAGGGTCAGACGGATTTGCATATGGCCATGTCTGAACTGGGGTGGCAGAGTGGGCTAAAGAACAGTGATGGATCAAACTTGGATCTGTTGACTGGGTGTGAGTGTTTGATTGGTTCTGATGCTCCGTCCATCACCACCCCCTTTTGAACCGCTTTGTTCGCCACAAGTTGGCAGGGCATGCTCAGACGTGAGTCCCTCACTCACTTTGCCACTGGATTCAAGCAAGCCTGGCTGAAGATGGCTGAACTTCCAGAAACCGGTCCTAGGAAGCTTGTTTCCGGTCCAGAGAAGGCATGGCTTGGCAGTTCGGGATGGACTGCTCCCACGAGGCACAGGGTCAGACTGATTTCCATATGGCCATGTCTGAACTGGGGTGGCAGAGTGGGTTAAAGAACGGTGATGGATCAAACTCGGATCTGTTGACTGGGTATGAGTGTTTTATTGGTTCGGATGCTCCGTCCATCACCACCCCCTTTTGTACCGCTTTGTTCGCCATAAGTTGGCAGGGTATGCTCAGACGTGAGTCCCTTGCTCACTTTGCCACTGGATTCAAGCAAGCCTGGCTGAAGACGGCTGAAACGCCAGAAACCGGTCCTAGGACGCTTGTTTCCGGTCAAGGGAAGTCATGGCTTGGCAGTTTGGGCTGGACTGTTCCCATGAGGCACACGGTCAGACTGATTTGCATATGGCCATGTCTGATCTGGGGTGGCTGAGTGGGCCAAAGAACGGTGATGGATCAAACTCAGATCTGTTGACTGGGTGTGAGTGTTTGATTGGTTCTGATGCTCCGTCCATCACCACCCACTTTTGTACCGCTTTGTTCACCATAAGTTGGCAGCGTATGCTCAGACGTGAGTCCCTTGCTCACTTTGCCACTGGATTCAAGCAAGCCTGGCTGAAGACGGCTGACATGCCAGAAACCGGTCCTAGGAAGCTTGTTTCCGGTCCAGGGAAGGCATGGCTTGTCAGTTCGGGCTGGACTGTCCCCATGAGGTACAGGGTCAGACTGAATTGCATATGGCCATGTCTGAACTGGGGTGGCAGAGTGGGCTAAAGAAAGGTGATGGATCAAACTCGGATCTGTTGACTGGGTGTGAGTGTTTGATTGTTTCTGATGCTCCGTCCATCACCACCCCCTTTTGTACCGCTTTGTTCGCCATAAGTTGGCAGGGTATGCTCACAGGTGAGTCCCTTGCTCACTTTGCCACTGGATTCAAGCACGCCTGGATGAAGACGGCTGAAATGCCAGAAACCAGTCCTAGGAACCTTGTTTCCGGTCCAGGGAAGGCATGGCTTAGCAGTTCGGGCTGGACTGTTCCCATGAGGCACAGGGTCAGACGGATATGCACATGGCCATGTCTGAACTGGGGTGGCAGAGTGGACTAAAGAACAGTGATGGATCAAACTCGGATCTGTTGACTGTGTGTGAGTGTTTGGTTGGTTCTGATGCTCCGTCCATCACCACCCCCTTTTGAACCGCTTTGTTCACCATAAGTTGGCAGGGTATGCTCAGACGTGAGTCCCTCGCTCACTTTGCCACTGGATTCAAGCAAGCCTGGCTGAAGACGGCTGAACTGCCAGAAACCGGTCCTAGGAAGCTTGTTTCCGGTCCAGGGAAGGCATGGCTTGGCAGTTCGGGCTGGACTGTTCCCATGAGGCACAGGGTCTGACTGATTTGCATATGGCCATGTCTGAACTGGGGTGGCAGAGTGGGCTAAAGAACGGTAATGCATCAAACTCGGACCTGTTGACTGGTTGTGAGTGTTTGATTGGTTCTGATGCTCCGTCCACCACCACCCCCTTTGGTACCGCTTTGTTTGCCATAAGTTGGCAGGGTATGCTCAGACGTGAGTCCCTTGCTCACTTTGCCACTGGATTCAACCAAGCCTGGCTGATGACGGCTGAAATTCCAGAAACCGGTCCCCAGGAGCTTGTTTCCGGTCCAGGGAAGGCATGGCTTGGCAGTTCGGGCTGGACTGTTCCCATGAGGCACAGGGTCAGACTGATTTGCATATGGCCATGTCTGAACTGGGGTGGCAGAGTGGGCTAAAGAACGGTGATGGATCAAACTCAGATCTGTTGACTGGGTGTGAGTGTTTGATTGGTTCTGATGCTCCGTCCATCACCACCCCCTTTTGTACCGCTTTGTTCGCCATAAGTTGGCAGGGTATGCTCAAATGTGAGTCCCTTGCTCACTTTGCCACTGGATTCAAGCACGCCTGGATGAAGACGGCTGAAATGCCAGAAACCAGTCCTAGGAACCTTGTTTCCGGTCCAGGGAAGGCATGGCTTGGCAGTTCGGGCTGGACTGTTCCCATGAGGCACAGGGTCAGACGGATATGCATATGGCCATGTCTGAACTGGGGTGGCAGAGTGGGCTAAAGAACAGTGATGGATCAAACTCGGATCTGTTGACTGTGTGTGAGTGTTTGGTTGGTTCTGATGCTCCGTCCATCACCACCCCCTTTTGAACCGCTTTGTTCACCATAAGTTGGCAGGGTATGCTCAGACGTGAGTCCCTTGCTCACTTTGCCACTAGATTCAAGCAAGCCTGGCTGAAGACGGCTGAAATGCCAGAAACCGGTCTTCGAAGCTTGTTTACGGTCCAGGGAAGGCATGGCTTGGCAGTTCGGGCTGGACTGGTCCCATGAGGTACAGGGTCAGACTGATTTGCATATGGCCATGTCTGAACTGGGGTGGCAGAGTGGGCTAAAGAACGGTGATGGATCAAACTCAGATCTGTTGACTGGGTGTGAGTGTTTGATTGGTTCTGATGCTCCGTCCATCACCACCCCCTTTTGTACCGCTTTGTTCGCCATAAGTTGGAAGGGTATACTCAGACGTGAGTCTCTTGCTCACTTTGCCACTGTATTCAAGCAAGCCTGGCTGAAGACGGCTGAAATGCCAGAAACCGGTCCTAGGATGCTTGTTTCCGGTCCAGGGAAGTCATGGCTTGGCAGTTCGGGCTGGACTGTTCCCATGAGGCACACGGTCAGACTGATTTGCATATGGCCATGTCTGAACTGAGGTGGCAGAGTGGGCTAAAGAACGGTGATGGATCAAACTCAGATCTGTTTACTGGGTGTGAGTGTTTGATTGGTTCTGATGCTCCGTCCATCACCACCCCCTTTTGTACCGCTTTGTTCGCCATAAGTTGGCAGGGTATGCTCAAATGTGAGTCCCTTGCTCACTTTGCCACTGGATTCAAGCAAGCCTGGATGAAGACGGCTGAAATGCCAGAAACCGGTCCAAGGAAGCTTGTTTCCGGTCCAGGGAAGGCATGGCTTGGCAGTTCGGGCTGGACTGTTCCCATGAGGCACAGGGTCAGACGGATTTGCATATGGCCATGTCTGAACTGGGGTGGCAGAGTGGGCTAAAGAACAGTGATGGATCAAACTTGGATCTGTTGACTGGGTGTGAGTGTTTGATTGGTTCTGATGCTCCGTCCATCACCACCCCCTTTTGAACCGCTTTGTTCGCCACAAGTTGGCAGGGCATGCTCAGACGTGAGTCCCTCACTCACTTTGCCACTGGATTCAAGCAAGCCTGGCTGAAGATGGCTGAACTTCCAGAAACCGGTCCTAGGAAGCTTGTTTCCGGTCCAGAGAAGGCATGGCTTGGCAGTTCGGGATGGACTGCTCCCACGAGGCACAGGGTCAGACTGATTTCCATATGGCCATGTCTGAACTGGGGTGGCAGAGTGGGTTAAAGAACGGTGATGGATCAAACTCGGATCTGTTGACTGGGTATGAGTGTTTTATTGGTTCGGATGCTCCGTCCATCACCACCCCCTTTTGTACCGCTTTGTTCGCCATAAGTTGGCAGGGTATGCTCAGACGTGAGTCCCTTGCTCACTTTGCCACTGGATTCAAGCAAGCCTGGCTGAAGACGGCTGAAACGCCAGAAACCGGTCCTAGGACGCTTGTTTCCGGTCAAGGGAAGTCATGGCTTGGCAGTTTGGGCTGGACTGTTCCCATGAGGCACACGGTCAGACTGATTTGCATATGGCCATGTCTGATCTGGGGTGGCTGAGTGGGCCAAAGAACGGTGATGGATCAAACTCAGATCTGTTGACTGGGTGTGAGTGTTTGATTGGTTCTGATGCTCCGTCCATCACCACCCACTTTTGTACCGCTTTGTTCACCATAAGTTGGCAGCGTATGCTCAGACGTGAGTCCCTTGCTCACTTTGCCACTGGATTCAAGCAAGCCTGGCTGAAGACGGCTGACATGCCAGAAACCGGTCCTAGGAAGCTTGTTTCCGGTCCAGGGAAGGCATGGCTTGTCAGTTCGGGCTGGACTGTCCCCATGAGGTACAGGGTCAGACTGAATTGCATATGGCCATGTCTGAACTGGGGTGGCAGAGTGGGCTAAAGAAAGGTGATGGATCAAACTCGGATCTGTTGACTGGGTGTGAGTGTTTGATTGTTTCTGATGCTCCGTCCATCACCACCCCCTTTTGTACCGCTTTGTTCGCCATAAGTTGGCAGGGTATGCTCACAGGTGAGTCCCTTGCTCACTTTGCCACTGGATTCAAGCACGCCTGGATGAAGACGGCTGAAATGCCAGAAACCAGTCCTAGGAACCTTGTTTCCGGTCCAGGGAAGGCATGGCTTAGCAGTTCGGGCTGGACTGTTCCCATGAGGCACAGGGTCAGACGGATATGCACATGGCCATGTCTGAACTGGGGTGGCAGAGTGGACTAAAGAACAGTGATGGATCAAACTCGGATCTGTTGACTGTGTGTGAGTGTTTGGTTGGTTCTGATGCTCCGTCCATCACCACCCCCTTTTGAACCGCTTTGTTCACCATAAGTTGGCAGGGTATGCTCAGACGTGAGTCCCTCGCTCACTTTGCCACTGGATTCAAGCAAGCCTGGCTGAAGACGGCTGAACTGCCAGAAACCGGTCCTAGGAAGCTTGTTTCCGGTCCAGGGAAGGCATGGCTTGGCAGTTCGGGCTGGACTGTTCCCATGAGGCACAGGGTCTGACTGATTTGCATATGGCCATGTCTGAACTGGGGTGGCAGAGTGGGCTAAAGAACGGTAATGCATCAAACTCGGACCTGTTGACTGGTTGTGAGTGTTTGATTGGTTCTGATGCTCCGTCCACCACCACCCCCTTTGGTACCGCTTTGTTTGCCATAAGTTGGCAGGGTATGCTCAGACGTGAGTCCCTTGCTCACTTTGCCACTGGATTCAAGCAAGCCTGGCTGAAGACGGCTGAAATGCCACAAACCGGTCCTAGGAAGCTTGTTTCCGGTCCAGGGAAGGCATGGCTTGGCAGTTCGTTCTGGACTGTTCCCATGAGGCACAGGGTCAGACTTATTTGCATATGGCCATGTATGAACTGGGGTGGCTGAGTGGGCTAAAGAACGGTGATGGATCAAACTCGGATCTGATGACTGGGTGTGAGTGTTTGATTGGTTCTGATGCTCCGTCCATCACCACCCCCTTTTGTACCGCTTTGTTCGCCATACGTTGGCAGGGTATGCTCAGACATGAGTCCCTTGCTCACTTTGCCACTGGATTCAAGCAAGCCTGGCTGAAGATGGCTGAAATGCCAGAAACCGGTCCTAGGAAGCTTGTTTCCGGTCCAGGGAAGGCATGGCTTGGCAGTTCGGGCTGGACTGTTCCCATGAGGCACAGGGTCAGACTGATTTGCATATGGCCATGTCTGAACTGGGGTGGCAGAGTGGGCCAAAGAACGGTGATGGATCAAACTCGGATCTGTTGACTGGGTGTGAGTGTTTGATTGGTTCTGATGCTCCGTCCATCACCACCCCCTTTTGTACTGCTTTGTTTGCCATAAGTTGTCAGGGTATGCTCAGACGTGAGTCCCTTGCTCACTTTGCCACTGGATTCAAGCAAGCCTGGCTGAAGACGGCTGAAATGCCAGAAACCGGTCCTAGGAAGCTTGTTTCCGGTCCAGGGAAGGCATGGCTTGGCAGTTCGGGCTGGACTGTTCCCATGAGGCACAGGGTCAGACTGATTTGCATATGGCCATGTCTGAACTGGGGTGGCAGAGTGGGCTAAAGAACGGTGATGGATCAAACTCGGATCTGTTGACTGGGTGTGAGTGTTTGATTGGTTCTGATGCTCCGTCCATCACCACCCCCTTTTGTACAGCTTTGTTCGCCATAAGTTGGCAGGGTATCCTAAGACGTGAGTCCCTTGCTCACTTTGCCACTGGATTCAAGCAAGCCTGGCTGAAGATGGCTGAAATGCCAGAAACCGGTCCTAGGAAGCTTGTTTCCGGTCCAGGGAAGGCATGGCTTGGCAGTTCGAGCTGGACTGTTCCCATGAGGCACAGGGTCAGACTGATTTGCATATGGCCATGTCTGAACTGGGGTGGCAGAGTGGGCTAAAGAACGGTGATGGATCAAACTTGGATCTGTTGACTGGGTGTGAGTGTTTGATTGGTTCTGATGCTCCGTCCATCACCACCCCCTTTTGTACCGCTTTGTTCGCCATAATTTGGCAGGGTATGCTCAGACGTGAGTCCCTTGCTCACTTTGCCACTGGATTCAAGCAAGACTGGCTGAAGACGGCTGAAATGCCAGAACCTGTCCTAGGAAGCTTGTTTCCGGTCCAGGGAAGGCATGGCTTGGCAGTTCGGGCTGGACTGTTCCCATGAGGCACAGGGTCAGACTGATTTGCATATAGCCAAGTCTGAACTGGGGTGGCAGAGTGGGCTAAAGAACGGTGATGGATCAAACTTGGATCTGTTGACTGGGTGTGTGTTTGATTGGTTCTGATGCTCCGTCCATCACCACCCCCTTTTGTACCGCTTTGTTCGCCATAATTTGGCAGGGTATGCTCAGACGTGAGTCCCTTGCTCACTTTGCCACTGGATTCAAGCAAGCCTGGCTGAAGACGGCTGAAATGCCAGAAACCGGTCCTAGGAAGCTTGTTTCCGGTCCAGGGAAGGCATGGCTTGGCAGTTCGGGCTGGACTGTCCCCATGAGGCACAGGGTCAGACTGAATTGCATATGGCCATGTGTGAACTGGGGCTGCAGAGTGGGCTAAAGAACGGTGATGGATCAAACTCAGATCTGTTGACTGAGTGTGAGTGTTTGATTGGTTCTGATGCTCCGTCCATCACCACCCCCTTTGGTACCGCTTTGTTTGCCATAAGTTGGCAGGGTATGCTCACACATGAGTCCCTTGCTCACTTTGCCACTGGATTCAAGCAAGCCTGGCTGAAGATGGCTGAAATGCCAGAAACCGGTCCTAGGAAGCTTGTTTCCGGTCCAGGGAAGGCATGGCTTGGCAGTTCGGGCTGGACTGTTCCCATGAGTCACAGGGTCAGACTGATTTGCATATGGCCATGTCTGAACTGGGGTGGCAGAGTGGGCTAAAGAACGGTGATGGATCAAACTCGGATCTGTTGACTGGGTGTGAGTGTTTGATTGGTTCTGATGCTCCGTCCATCACCACCCCCTTTTGTACAGCTTTGTTCGCCATAAGTTGGCAGGGTATCCTAAGACGTGAGTCCCTTGCTCACTTTGCCACTGGATTCAAGCAAGCCTGGCTGAAGACGGCTGAAATGCCAGAAACCGGTCCTAGGAAGCTTGTTTCCGGTCCAGGGAAGGCATGGCTTGGCAGTTCGTACTGGACTGTTCCCATGAGGCACAGGGTCAGACTGATTTGCATATGGCCAAGTCAGAACTGGGGTGGCAGAGTGGGCTAAAGAACGGTGATGGATCAAACTTGGATCTGTTGACTGGGTGTGTGTGTTTTTGATTGGTTCTGATGCTCCGTCCATCACCACCCCCTTTTGTACCGCTTTGTTCGCCATAATTTGGCAGGGTATGCTCAGACGTGAGTCCCTTGCTCACTTTGCCACTGGATTCAAGCAAGCCTGGCTGAAGACGGCTGAAATGCCAGAACCTGTCCTAGGAAGCTTGTTTCTGGTCCAGGGAAGGCATGGCTTGGCAGTTCGGGCTGGACTGTTCCCATGAGGCACAGGGTCAGACTGATTTTCATATGGCCATGTCTGAACTGGGGTGGCAGAGTGGGCTAAAGAACGGTGATGGATCAAACTCGGATCTGTTGACTGAGTGTGAGTGTTTGATTGGTTCTGATGCTCCGTCCATCACAACCCCCTTTTGTACCGCTTTGTTCGACATAAGTTGGCAGGGTATGCTCAGACGTGAGTCCCTTGCTCACTTTCCACTGGATTCAAGCAAACCTGGCTGGAGACGGCTGAAATGCCAGAAACCGGTCCTAGAAAGCTTGTTTCCGTTCCAGGGAAGGCATGGCTTGGCAGTTCGGGCTGGACTGTTCCCATGAGGCACAGGGTCAGACTGATTTGCATATGGCCATGTCTGAACTGGGGTGGCAGAGTGGGTTAAAGAACGGTGATGGATCAAACCCGGATCTGTTGACTGGGTATGAGTGTTTTATTGGTTCGGATGCTCCGTCCATCACCACCCGCTTTTGAACCGCTTTGTTTGCCATAAGTTGGCAGGGCATGCTCAGACGTGAGTCCCTTGCTCACTTTGCCACTGGATTCAAGCAAGACTGGCTGAAGACGGCTGAAATGCCAGAACCTGTCCTAGGAAGCTTGTTTCCGGTCCAGGGAAGGCATGGCTTGGCAGTTCGGGCTGGACTGTTCCCATGAGGCACAGGGTCAGACTGATTTGCATATAGCCAAGTCTGAACTGGGGTGGCAGAGTGGGCTAAAGAACGGTGATGGATCAAACTTGGATCTGTTGACTGGGTGTGAGTGTTTGATTGGTTCTGATGCTCCGTCCATCACCACCCCCTTTTGTACCGCTTTGTTCGCCATAATTTGGCAGGGTATGCTCAGACGTGAGTCCCTTGCTCACTTTGCCACTGGATTCAAGCAAGCCTGGCTGAAGACGGCTGAAATGCCAGAAACCGGTCCTAGGAAGCTTGTTTCCGGTCCAGGGAAGGCATGGCTTGGCAGTTCGGGCTGGACTGTCCCCATGAGGCACAGGGTCAGACTGAATTGCATATGGCCATGTGTGAACTGGGGCTGCAGAGTGGGCTAAAGAACGGTGATGGATCAAACTCAGATCTGTTGACTGAGTGTGAGTGTTTGATTGGTTCTGATGCTCCGTCCATCACCACCCCCTTTGGTACCGCTTTGTTTGCCATAAGTTGGCAGGGTATGCTCACACATGAGTCCCTTGCTCACTTTGCCACTGGATTCAAGCAAGCCTGGCTGAAGATGGCTGAAATGCCAGAAACCGGTCCTAGGAAGCTTGTTTCCGGTCCAGAGAAGGCATGGCTTGGCAGTCCGGGATGGACTATTCCCATGAGGCACAGGGTCAGACTGATTTGCATATGGCCATGTCTGAACTGGGGTGGCAGAGTGGGTTAAAGAACGGTGATGGATCAAACTCGGATCTGTTGACTGGGTATGAGTGTTTTATTGGTTCGGATGCTCCGTCCATCACCACCCGCTTTTGTACCGCTTTGTTCGCCATAAGTTGGCAGGGTATGCTCAGACATGAGTCCCTTGCTCACTTTGCCACTGGATTCAAGCAAGCCTGACTGAAGACGGCTGAAATGCCTGAAACCGGTCCTAGGACGCTTGTTTCCGGTCAAGGGAAGTCATGCCTTGGCAGTTCGGGCTGGACTGTTCCCATGAGACACACAGTCAGACTGATTTGCATATGGCCATGTCTGATCTGGGGTGGCTGAGCGGGCCAAAGAACGGTGCTGGATCAAACTCAGATCTGTTGACTGGATGTGAGTGTTTGATTGGTTCTGATGCTCCGTCCATCACCACCCCCTTTTGTACCGCTTTGTTCGCCATAAGTTGGCAGGGTATGCTCAAATGTGAGTCCCTTGCTCACTTTGCCACTGGATTCAAGCAAGCCTGGATGAAGACGGCTGAAATGCCAGAAACCGGTCCAAGGAAGCTTGTTTCCGGTCCAGGGAAGGCATGGCTTGGCAGTTCGGGCTGGACTGTTCCCATGAGGCACAGGGTCAGACGGATTTGCATATGGCCATGTCTGAACTGGGGTGGCAGAGTGGGCTAAAGAACAGTGATGGATCAAACTTGGATCTGTTGACTGGGTGTGAGTGTTTGATTGGTTCTGATGCTCCGTCCATCACCACCCCCTTTTGAACCGCTTTGTTCGCCACAAGTTGGCAGGGCATGCTCAGACGTGAGTCCCTCACTCACTTTGCCACTGGATTCAAGCAAGCCTGGCTGAAGATGGCTGAACTTCCAGAAACCGGTCCTAGGAAGCTTGTTTCCGGTCCAGAGAAGGCATGGCTTGGCAGTTCGGGATGGACTGCTCCCATGAGGCACAGGGTCAGACTGATTTGCATATGGCCATGTCTGATCTGGGGTGGCTGAGTGGGCCAAAGAACGGTGATGGATCAAACTCAGATCTGTTGACTGGGTGTGAGTGTTTGATTGGTTCTGATGCTCCGTCCATCACCACCCACTTTTGTACCGCTTTGTTCACCATAAGTTGGCAGCGTATGCTCAGACGTGAGTCCCTTGCTCACTTTGCCACTGGATTCAAGCAAGCCTGGCTGAAGACGGCTGACATGCCAGAAACCGGTCCTAGGAAGCTTGTTTCCGGTCCAGGGAAGGCATGGCTTGGCAGTTCGGGGTGGACTGTTCCCATGAGGCACAGGGTCAGACTGATTTGCATATAGCCAAGTCTGAACTGGGGTGGCAGAGTGGGCTAAAGAACGGTGATGGATCAAACTTGGATCTGTTGACTGGGTGTGAGTGTTTGATTGGTTCTGATGCTCCGTCCATCACCACCCCCTTTTGTACCGCTTTGTTCGCCATAATTTGGCAGGGTATGCTCAGACGTGAGTCCCTTGCTCACTTTGCCACTGGATTCAAGCAAGCCTGGCTGAAGACGGCTGAAATGCCAGAAACCGGTCCTAGGAAGCTTGTTTCCGGTCCAGGGAAGGCATGGCTTGGCAGTTCGGGCTGGACTGTCCCCATGAGGCACAGGGTCAGACTGAATTGCATATGGCCATGTGTGAACTGGGGCTGCAGAGTGGGCTAAAGAACGGTGATGGATCAAACTCAGATCTGTTGACTGAGTGTGAGTGTTTGATTGGTTCTGATGCTCCGTCCATCACCACCCCCTTTGGTACCGCTTTGTTTGCCATAAGTTGGCAGGGTATGCTCACACATGAGTCCCTTGCTCACTTTGCCACTGGATTCAAGCAAGCCTGGCTGAAGATGGCTGAAATGCCAGAAACCGGTCCTAGGAAGCTTGTTTCCGGTCCAGGGAAGGCATGGCTTGGCAGTTCGGGCTGGACTGTTTCCATGAGTCACAGGGTCAGACTGATTTGCATATGGCCATGTCTGAACTGGGGTGGCAGAGTGGGCTAAAGAACGGTGATGGATCAAACTCGGATCTGTTGACTGGGTGTGAGTGTTTGATTGGTTCTGATGCTCCGTCCATCACCACCCCCTTTTGTACAGCTTTGTTCGCCATAAGTTGGCAGGGTATCCTAAGACGTGAGTCCCTTGCTCACTTTGCCACTGGATTCAAGCAAGCCTGGCTGAAGACGGCTGAAATGCCAGAAACCGGTCCTAGGAAGCTTGTTTCCGGTCCAGGGAAGGCATGGCTTGGCAGTTCGTACTGGACTGTTCCCATGAGGCACAGGGTCAGACTGATTTGCATATGGCCAAGTCAGAACTGGGGTGGCAGAGTGGGCTAAAGAACGGTGATGGATCAAACTTGGATCTGTTGACTGGGTGTGTGTGTTTTTGATTGGTTCTGATGCTCCGTCCATCACCACCCCCTTTTCTACCGCTTTGTTCGCCATAATTTGGCAGGGTATGCTCAGACGTGAGTCCCTTGCTCACTTTGCCACTGGATTCAAGCAAGCCTGGCTGAAGACGGCTGAAATGCCAGAACCTGTCCTAGGAAGCTTGTTTCTGGTCCAGGGAAGGCATGGCTTGGCAGTTCGGGCTGGACTGTTCCCATGAGGCACAGGGTCAGACTGATTTTCATATGGCCATGTCTGAACTGGGGTGGCAGAGTGGGCTAAAGAACGGTGATGGATCAAACTCGGATCTGTTGACTGAGTGTGAGTGTTTGATTGGTTCTGATGCTCCGTCCATCACCACCCCCTTTTGTACCGCTTTGTTCGACATAAGTTGGCAGGGTATGCTCAGACGTGAGTCCCTTGCTCACTTTCCACTGGATTCAAGCAAACCTGGCTGAAGACGGCTGAAATGCCAGAAACCGGTCCTAGAAAGCTTGTTTCCGTTCCAGGGAAGGCATGGCTTGGCAGTTCGGGCTGGACTGTTCCCATGAGGCACAGGGTCAGACTGATTTGCATATGGCCATGTCTGAACTGGGGTGGCAGAGTGGGTTAAAGAACGGTGATGGATCAAACCCGGATCTGTTGACTGGGTATGAGTGTTTTATTGGTTCGGATGCTCCGTCCATCACCACCCGCTTTTGAACCGCTTTGTTTGCCATAAGTTGGCAGGGCATGCTCAGACGTGAGTCCCTCGCTCACTTTGCCACTGGATTCAAGCAAGCCTGGCTGAAGACGGCTGAACTTCCAGAAACCGGTCCTAGGAAGCTTGTTTCCGGTCCAGAGAAGGCATGGCTTGGCAGTTCGGGATGGACTATTCCCATGAGGCACAGGGTCAGACTGATTTGCATATGGCCATGTCTGAACTGGGGTGGCAGAGTGGGTTAAAGAACGGTGATGGATCAAACTCGGATCTGTTGACTGGGTATGAGTGTTTTATTGGTTCGGATGCTCCGTCCATCACCACCCGCTTTTGTACCGCTTTGTTCGCCATAAGTTGGCAGGGTATGCTCAGACATGAGTCCCTTGCTCACTTTGCCACTGGATTCAAGCAAGCCTGACTGAAGACGGCTGAAATGCCTGAAACCGGTCCTAGGACGCTTGTTTCCGGTCAAGGGAAGTCATGCCTTGGCAGTTCGGGCTGGACTGTTCGCATGAGACACACAGTCAGACTGATTTGCATATGGCCATGTCTGATCTGGGGTGGCTGAGCGGGCCAAAGAACGGTGCTGGATCAAACTCAGATCTGTTGACTGGATGTGAGTGTTTGATTGGTTCTGATGCTCCGTCCATCACCACCCCCTTTTGTACCGCTTTGTTCGCCATAAGTTGGCAGGGTATGCTCAAATGTGAGTCCCTTGCTCACTTTGCCACTGGATTCAAGCAAGCCTGGATGAAGACGGCTGAAATGCCAGAAACCGGTCCTAGGAAGCTTGTTTCCGGTCCAGGGAAGGCATGGCTTGGCAGTTCGGGCTGGACTGTTCCCATGAGGCACAGGGTCAGACGGATTTACATATGGCCATGTCTGAACTGGGGTGGCAGAGTGGGCTAAAGAACAGTGATGGATCAAACTCGGATCTGTTGACTGGGTGTGAGTGTTTGATTGGTTCTGATGCTCCGTCCATCACCACCCCCTTTTGAACCGCTTTGTTCACCATAAGTTGGCAGGGTATGCTCAGACGTGAGTCCCTCGCTCACTTTGCCACTGGATTCAAGCAAGCCTGGCTGAAGACGGCTGAACTGCCAGAAACCGGTCCTAGGAAGCTTGTTTCCGGTCCAGGGAAGGCATGGCTTGGCAGTTCGGGCTGGACTGTTCCCATGAGGCACAGGGTCAGACTGATTTGCATGTGGCCATGTCTGAACTGGGGTGGCAGAGTGGGCTAAAGAACGGTAATGCATCAAACTCGGACCTGTTGACTGGTTGTGAGTGTTTGATTGGTTCTGATGCTCCGTCCACCACCACCCCCTTTGGTACCACTTTGTTTGCCATAAGTTGGCAGGGTATGCTCAGACATGAGTCCCTTGCTCACTTTGCCACTGGATTCCAGCAAGCCTGGCTGAAGACGGCTGAAATGCCAGAAACCGATCCTAGGAAGCTTGTTTCCGGTCCAGGGAAGGCATGGCTTGGCAGTTCGGGCTGGACTGTTCCCATGAGGCACAGGGTCAGAGTGATTTGCATATGGCCATGTCTGAACTGGGGTGGCAGACTGGGCTAAAGAACGGTGATGGATCAAACTCGGATGTGTTGACTGGGTGTGAGTGTTTAATTGGTTCTGATGCTCCGTCCATCACCACCCCCTTTTGTACCGCTTTGTTTGCCATAAATTGGCAGGGTATGCTCAGACGTGAATCCCTTGCTCACTTTGCCACTGGATTCAAGCAAGCCTGGCTGAAGACGGCTGAAATGCCAGAAACCGGTCCTAGGAAGCTTGTTTCCGGTCCAGGGAAGGCATGGCCTGGCAGTTCGGGCTGGACTGTTCCCATGAGGCACAGGGTCAGACTGATTTGCATATGGCCATGTCTGAACTGGGGTGGCAGAGTGGGCTAAAGAACAGTGATGGATCAAACTTGGATCTGTTGACTGGGTGTGAGTGTTTGATTGGTTCTGATGCTCCGTCCATCACCACCCCCTTTTGTACCGCTTTGTTCGCCATAAGTTGGCAGGGTATGCTCAGACGTGAGTCCCTTGCTCACTTTGCCACTGGATTCAAGCAAGCCTGGCTGAAGACGGCTGAAATGCCAGAACCTGTCCTAGGAAGCTTGTTTCTGGTCCAGGGAAGGCATGGCTTGGCAGTTCGGGCTGGACTGTTCCCATGAGGCACAGGGTCAGACTGATTTTCATATGGCCATGTCTGAACTGGGGTGGCAGAGTGGGCTAAAGAATGGTGATGGATCAAACTCGTATCTGTTGACTGGGTGTGAGTGTTTGATTGGTTCTGATGCTCCGTCCATCACCACCCCCTTTTGTACCGCTTTGTTCGCCATATGTTTGCAGGGTATGCTCAGACGTGAGTCCCTTGCTCACTTTGCCACTAGATTCAAGCAAGCCTGGCTGAAGACGGCTAAAATGCCAGAAACCGGTCTTGGAAGCTTGTTTACGGTCCAGGGAAGGCATGGCTTGGCAGTTCGGGCTGGACTGGTACCATGAGGCACAGGGTCAGACTGATTTGATATGGCCATGTCTGAACTGGGGTGGCAGAGTGGGCTAAAGAACGGTGATGGATCAAACTCGGATCTGTTGATTGGGTGTGAGTGTTTGATTGGTTCTGATGCTCCGTCAATCACCACTCCCTTTTGTACCGCTTTGTTCGCCATAAGTTGGCAGGGAATGCTGAGACGTGAGTCCCCTGCTCACTTTGCCACTGGATTCTAGCAAGCCTGGCTGAAGATGGCTGAAATGCCAGAAACCGGTCCAAGAAAGCTTGTTTCCGATCCAGGGAAGGCATGGCTTGGCAGTTCAGGCTGGACTGTTCCCATGAGGCACAGGGTCAGACTGATTTGCATATGGCCATGTCTGAAATGGGGAGGCAGAGTGGGCTAAAGAACGGTGATGGATCAAACTCGGATCTGTTGACTGGCTGTGTGTGTTTAATTGGTTCTGATGCTCCGTCCATCACCACCCCCTTTTGTTCCGCTTAGTTCGCAATAAGTTGGCAGGGTATGCTCAGACGTGAGTCCCTTGCTCACTTTGCCACTGGATTCAAGCAAGCCTGGCTGAAGACGGCTGTAATGCCAGAAACCGGTCCTAGGAAGCTTGTTTCCGGTCCAGGGAAGGCATGGCTTGGCAGTTTGGGCTGGACTGTTCCCATGAGACACTGGGTCAGACTACTTTGCATATAGCCATGTCTGAACTGGGGTGACAGAGTGGGCTATAGAACGGTGATGGATCAAACTCGGATCTGTTGATTGGGTGTGAGTGTTTGATTGGTTCTGATGCTCCGTCCATCACCACCCCCTTTTGTACCGCTTTGTTCGCCATAAGTTTGCAGGGTATGCTTAGACGTGAGTCCCTTGCTCACTTTGCCACTGGATTCAAGCAAGCCTGGCTGAAGACGGCTGAAATGCCAGAAACCGTCCTTAGGAAGCTTGTTTCCGGTCCAGGGAAGGCATGGCTTGGCAGTTCGGGCTGGACTGTTCCTATGAGGCACAGGGTCAGACTGATTTGCATATGGCCATGTATGAACTGGGGTGGCAGAGTGGGCTAAAGCACGGTGATGGATCAAAATCGGATCTGTTGACTAGGTGTGAGTGTTTGATTGGTTCTGATGCTCCGTCCATCACCACCCCCTTTTGTTCCGCTTTGTTCGCCATAAGTTGGCAGGGTATGCTCAGACGTGAGTCCCTTTTTCACTTTGCCACTGGATTCAAGCAAGCCTGGCTGAAGACGGCTGAAATGCCAGAAACTGGTCCTAGGAAGCTTGTTTCCGGTCCAGGGAAGGCATGGCTTGGCAGTTCGGGCTGGACTGTTCCCATGAGGCACAGGGTCAGACTGATGTGCATATGGCCATGTCTGAACTGGGGTGGCAGAGTGGGCTAAAGAATGGTGATGGATCAAACTCGGATCTGTTGACTGGGTGTGAGTGTTTGATTGGTTCTGATGCTCCGTCCATCACCACCCCCTTTTGTACTGCTTTGTTCGCCATAAGTTAGCAGGGTGTGCTCAGACGTGAGTCCCTTGCTCACTTTGCCACTGGATTCAAGCAAGCCTGGCTGAAGACGGCTGAAATGCCAGAAACCGGTCCTAGGAAGCTTGTTTCCGGTCCAGGGAAGGCATGGCTTGGCAGTTCAGGCTGGACTGTTCCCATGAGGCACTGGGTCAGACTGCTTTGCATATGGCCATGTCTGAACTGGGGTGGTAGAGTGGGCTATAGAACGGTAATGGATCAAAGTCGGATCTGTTGACTGGTTGTGAGTGTTTGATTGGTTCTGATGCTCCGTCCATCACCACCCCCTTTTGTTCCGCTTTGTTCGCCATAAGTTGGCAGGGTATGCTCAGACGTGAGTCCCTTGCTCACTTTGCCACTGGATTCAAGCAAGCCTGGCTGAAGACTGCTGAAATGCCAGAAACCGGTCCTAGGAAGCTTGTTTCCGGTCCAGGGAAGGCATGGCTTGGCAGTTCGGGCTGGACTGTTCCCATGAGGCACAGGGTCAGACTGATTCGCATATGGCCATGTCTGAACTGGGGTGGCAGAGTGGGCTAAAGAACGTTGATGGATCAAAGTCAGATCTGTTGACTGGGTGTGAGTGGTTGATTGGTTCTGATGCTCCGTCCATCACCACCCCCTTTTGTACCGCTTTGTTCACCATAAGTTGGCAGGGTATGCTCAGACGTGAGTCCCTTGCTCACTTTGCCACTGGATTTAAGCAAGCCTGGCTGAAGACGGCTGAAATGCCAGAAACCGGTCCTAGGAAGCTTGTTTCCGTTCCAGGGAAGGCATGGCTTGGCAGTTCGGGCTGGACTGTTCCCATGAGGCACAGGGTCAGACTGATTTGCATATGGCCATGTATGAACTGGGGTGGCAGAGTGGGCTAAAGAACGGTAATGCATCAAACTCGGACCTGTTGACTGGTTGTGAGTGTTTGATTGGTTCTGATGCTCCGTCCACCACCACCCCCTTTGGTACCACTTTGTTTGCCATAAGTTGGCAGGGTATGCTCAGACATGAGTCCCTTGCTCACTTTGCCACTGGATTCCAGCAAGCCTGGCTGAAGACGGCTGAAATGCCAGAAACCGATCCTAGGAAGCTTGTTTCCGGTCCAGGGAAGGCATGGCTTGGCAGTTCGGGCTGGACTGTTCCCATGAGGCACAGGGTCAGAGTGATTTGCATATGGCCATGTCTGAACTGGGGTGGCAGACTGGGCTAAAGAACGGTGATGGATCAAACTCGGATGTGTTGACTGGGTGTGAGTGTTTAATTGGTTCTGATGCTCCGTCCATCACCACCCCCTTTTGTACCGCTTTGTTTGCCATAAATTGGCAGGGTATGCTCAGACGTGAATCCCTTGCTCACTTTGCCACTGGATTCAAGCAAGCCTGGCTGAAGACGGCTGAAATGCCAGAAACCGGTCCTAGGAAGCTTGTTTCCGGTCCAGGGAAGGCATGGCCTGGCAGTTCGGGCTGGACTGTTCCCATGAGGCACAGGGTCAGACTGATTTGCATATGGCCATGTCTGAACTGGGGTGGCAGAGTGGGCTAAAGAACAGTGATGGATCAAACTTGGATCTGTTGACTGGGTGTGAGTGTTTGATTGGTTCTGATGCTCCGTCCATCACCACCCCCTTTTGTACCGCTTTGTTCGCCATAAGTTGGCAGGGTATGCTCAGACGTGAGTCCCTTGCTCACTTTGCCACTGGATTCAAGCAAGCCTGGCTGAAGACGGCTGAAATGCCAGAACCTGTCCTAGGAAGCTTGTTTCTGGTCCAGGGAAGGCATGGCTTGGCAGTTCGGGCTGGACTGTTCCCGTGAGGCACAGGGTCAGACTGATTTTCATATGGCCATGTCTGAACTGGGGTGGCAGAGTGGGCTAAAGAATGGTGATGGATCAAACTCGTATCTGTTGACTGGGTGTGAGTGTTTGATTGGTTCTGATGCTCCGTCCATCACCACCCCCTTTTGTACCGCTTTGTTCGCCATATGTTTGCAGGGTATGCTCAGACGTGAGTCCCTTGCTCACTTTGCCACTAGATTCAAGCAAGCCTGGCTGAAGACGGCTAAAATGCCAGAAACCGGTCTTGGAAGCTTGTTTACGGTCCAGGGAAGGCATGGCTTGGCAGTTCGGGCTGGACTGGTACCATGAGGCACAGGGTCAGACTGATTTGATATGGCCATGTCTGAACTGGGGTGGCAGAGTGGGCTAAAGAACGGTGATGGATCAAACTCGGATCTGTTGATTGGGTGTGAGTGTTTGATTGGTTCTGATGCTCCGTCAATCACCACTCCCTTTTGTACCGCTTTGTTCGCCATAAGTTGGCAGGGAATGCTGAGACGTGAGTCCCCTGCTCACTTTGCCACTGGATTCTAGCAAGCCTGGCTGAAGATGGCTGAAATGCCAGAAACCGGTCCAAGAAAGCTTGTTTCCGGTCCAGGGAAGGCATGGCTTGGCAGTTCAGGCTGGACTGTTCCCATGAGGCACAGGGTCAGACTGATTTGCATATGGCCATGTCTGAAATGGGGAGGCAGAGTGGGCTAAAGAACGGTGATGGATCAAACTCGGATCTGTTGACTGGCTGTGTGTGTTTAATTGGTTCTGATGCTCCGTCCATCACCACCCCCTTTTGTTCTGCTTAGTTCGCAATAAGTTGGCAGGGTATGCTCAGACGTGAGTCCCTTGCTCACTTTGCCACTGGATTCAAGCAAGCCTGGCTGAAGACGGCTGTAATGCCAGAAACCGGTCCTAGGAAGCTTGTTTCCGGTCCAGGGAAGGCATGGCTTGGCAGTTTGGGCTGGACTGTTCCCATGAGACACTGGGTCAGACTACTTTGCATATAGCCATGTCTGAACTGGGGTGACAGAGTGGGCTATAGAACGGTGATTGATCAAACTCGGATCTGTTGATTGGGTGTGAGTGTTTGATTGGTTCTGATGCTCCGTCCATCACCACCCCCTTTTGTACCGCTTTGTTCGCCATAAGTTTGCAGGGTATGCTTAGACGTGAGTCCCTTGCTCACTTTGCCACTGGATTCAAGCAAGCCTGGCTGAAGACGGCTGAAATGCCAGAAACCGTCCTTAGGAAGCTTGTTTCCGGTCCAGGGAAGGCATGGCTTGGCAGTTCGGGCTGGACTGTTCCTATGAGGCACAGGGTCAGACTGATTTGCATATGGCCATGTATGAACTGGGGTGGCAGAGTGGGCTAAAGCACGGTGATGGATCAAAATCGGATCTGTTGACTAGGTGTGAGTGTTTGATTGGTTCTGATGCTCCGTCCATCACCACCCCCTTTTGTTCCGCTTTGTTCGCCATAAGTTGGCAGGGTATGCTCAGACGTGAGTCCCTTTCTCACTTTGCCACTGGATTCAAGCAAGCCTGGCTGAAGACGGCTGAAATGCCAGAAACTGGTCCTAGGAAGCTTGTTTCCGGTCCAGGGAAGGCATGGCTTGGCAGTTCGGGCTGGACTGTTCCCATGAGGCACAGGGTCAGACTGATGTGCATATGGCCATGTCTGAACTGGGGTGGCAGAGTGGGCTAAAGAATGGTGATGGATCAAACTCGGATCTGTTGACTGGGTGTGAGTGTTTGATTGGTTCTGATGCTCCGTCCATCACCACCCCCTTTTGTACTGCTTTGTTCGCCATAAGTTAGCAGGGTGTGCTCAGCCGTGAGTCCCTTGCTCACTTTGCCACTGGATTCAAGCAAGCCTGGCTGAAGACGGCTGAAATGCCAGAAACCGGTCCTAGGAAGCTTGTTTCCGGTCCAGGGAAGGCATGGCTTGGCAGTTCAGGCTGGACTGTTCCCATGAGGCACTGGGTCAGACTGCTTTGCATATGGCCATGTCTGAACTGGGGTGGTAGAGTGGGCTATAGAACGGTGATGGATCAAAGTCGGATCTGTTGACTGGTTGTGAGTGTTTGATTGGTTCTGATGCTCCGTCCATCACCACCCCCTTTTGTTCCGCTTTGTTCGCCATAAGTTGGCAGGGTATGCTCAGACGTGAGTCCCTTGCTCACTTTGCCACTGGATTCAAGCAAGCCTGGCTGAAGACTGCTGAAATGCCAGAAACCGGTCCTAGGAAGCTTGTTTCCGGTCCAGGGAAGGCATGGCTTGGC
This sequence comes from Triturus cristatus, assembly GCF_964204655.1. Classification (NCBI taxonomy): domain Eukaryota; kingdom Metazoa; phylum Chordata; class Amphibia; order Caudata; family Salamandridae; genus Triturus; species Triturus cristatus. Next base: position 247,831 of record NW_028187919.1, on the reverse strand, counting down.
AGTTCGGGCTGGACTGTTCCCATGAGGCACAGGGTCAGACTGATTCGCATATGGCCATGTCTGAACTGGGGTGGCAGAGTGGGCTAAAGAACGTTGATGGATCAAAGTCGGATCTGTTGACTGGGTGTGAGTGGTTGATTGGTTCTGATGCTCCGTCCATCACCACCCCCTTTTGTACCGCTTTGTTCACCATAAGTTGGCAGGGTATGCTCAGACGTGAGTCCCTTGCTCACTTTGCCACTGGATTTAAGCAAGCCTGGCTGAAGACGGCTGAAATGCCAGAAACCGGTCCTAGGAAGCTTGTTTCCGTTCCAGGGAAGGCATGGCTTGGCAGTTCGGGCTGGACTGTTCCCATGAGGCACAGGGTCAGACTGATTTGCATATGGCCATGTATGAACTGGGGTGGCAGAGTGGGCTAAAGCACGGTGATGGATCAAAATCGGATCTGTTGACTGGGTGTGAGTGTTTGATTGGTTCTGATGCTCCGTCCATCACCACCCCCTTTTGTTCCGCTTTGTTCGCCATAAGTTGGCAGGGTATGCTCAGACGTGAGTCCCTTGCTCACTTTGCCACTGGATTCAAGCAAGCCTGGCTGAAGACGGCTGAAATGCCAGAAACCGGTCCTAGGAAGCTTGTTTCCGGTCCAGGGAAGGCATGGCTTGGCAGTTCGGGCTGGACTGTTCCCATGAGGCACAGGGTCAGACTGATTTGCATATGGCCATATCTGAACTGGGGTGGCAGAGTGGGCTAAAGAATGGTGAAGGATCAAACTCGGATCTGTTGACTGGGTGTGATTGTTTGATTGGTTCTGATGCTCCGTCCATCACCACCCCCTTTTGTACTGCTTTGTTCGCCATAAGTTGGCAGGGTATGCTCAGACGTGAGTTCCTTCCTCACTTTGCCACTGGATTCAAGCAAGCCTGGCTGAAGACAGCTGAAATGCCAGAAACCGGTCCTAGGAACCTTGTTTCCAGTCCAGGGAAGGCATGGCTTGGCAGTTCGGGCTGGACTGTTCCCATGAGGCACAGGGTCAGACTGATTTGCATATGGCCATGTCGGAACTGGGGTGGCAGATTGGGCTTAAGAACGGTGATGGATCAAACTCGGATCTGTTGACTGGGTGTGAATTTTTGATTGGTTCTGATGCTCCGTCCATCACCACCCCCTTTTGTACCGCTTTGATCGCCATAAGTTGGCAGGGTATGCTCAGACGTGAGTCCCTTGCTCACTTTGCCACTGGATTCAAGCAATCCTGCCTGAAGACGGCTGAAATGCCAGAAACCGGTCCTAGGAAGCTTGTTTCCTGTCCAGGGAAGGCATGGCTTGGCAGTTCAGGCTGGACTATTCCCATGAGGCACTGGGTCAGACTGCTTTGCATATGGCCATGTCTGAACTGGGGTGGCAGAGTGGGCTATAGAACGGTGATGGATCAAAGTCGGATCTGTTGACTGGTTGTGAGTGTTTAATTGGTTCTGATGCTCCGTCCATCACCACCCCCTTTTGTTCCGCTTTGTTCGCCATAAGTTGGCAGAGTATGCTCAGACGTGAGTCTCTTGCTCACTTTGCCACTGGATTCAAGCAAGCCTGGCTGAAGACGGCTGAAATGCCAGAAACCGGTCCTAGGAACCTTGTTTCCGGTCCAGGGAAGGCATGGCTTGGCAGTTCGGGCTGGACTGTTCCCATGAGGCACAGGGTCAGACTGATTTGCATATGGCCATGTCTGAACTGGGGTGGCAGAGTGGGCTAAAGAACGTGATGGATCAAACTCCGATCTGTTGACTAGGTGTAAGTGTTTGATTGGTTCTGATGCTCCGTCCATCACCACCCCCTTTTGTACCGCTTTGTTCGCCATAAGTTGGCAGGGTATGCTCAAACGTGAGTCCCTTGCTCACTTTGCCACTGGATTCAAGCAAGCCTGGCTGAAGACGGCTGAAATACCAGAAACCAGCCCTAGGAAGCTTGTTTCCGGTCCAGGGAAGGCATGGCTTTGCAGTTCGGGCTGGGCTGTTCCCATGAGGCACAGGGTCAGACTGATTTTCATATGGCCATGTATGAACTGGGGTGGCAGAGTGGGCTAAAGCACGGTGATGGATCAAATTCAGATCTGTTGACTGGGTGTGAGTGTTTGATTGGTTCTGATGCTCCGTCCATCACCACCCCCTTTTGTACCGCTTTGTTCGCCATAAGTTGGCAGGGTATGCTCAGACGTGAGTCCCTTGCTCACTTTGCCACTGGATTCAAGCAAGCCTGGCTGAAGACGGCTGAAATGCCAGAAACCGGTCCTAGGAAGCTTGTTTCCGGTCCAGGGAAGGCATGGCTTGGCAGTTCGGGCTGAACTGTACTCATGAGGCACAGGGTCAGACTGATTTGCATATGGCCATGTCTGAACTGGGGTGGCAGAGTGGGCTAAAGAACGGTGATGGATCAAACTCCGATCTGTTGACTGGGTGTAAGTGTTTGATTGGTTCTGATGCTCCGTCCATCACCATCCCCTTTTGTACCGCTTTGTTCGCCATAAGTTGGCAGGGTATGCTCAGACGTGAGTCCCTTGCTCACTTTGCCACTGGATTCAAGCAAGCCTAGCTGAAGACGGCTGAAATGCCAGAAACCGGTCCTAGGAAGCTTGTTTCCGGTCCAGGGAAGGCATGGCTTGGCAGTTCGGGCTGGACTGTTCCCATGAGGCACAGGGTCAGACTGATTTTCATATGGCCATGTATGAACTGGGGTGGCAGAGTGGGCTAAAGCAAGGTGATGGATCAAATTCGGATCTGTTGACTGGGTGTGAGTGTTTGATTGGTTCTGATGCTCCGTCCATCACCACCCCCTTTTGTACCGCTTTGTTCGCCATAAGTTGGCAGGGTATGCTCAGACGTGAGTCCCTTGCTCACTTTGCCACTGGATTCAAGCAAGCCTGGCTGAAGACGGCTGAAATGCCAGAAACCGGTCCTAGGAAGCTTGTTTCCGGTCCAGGGAAGGCATGGCTTGGCAGTTCGGGCTGAACTGTACTCATGAGGCACAGGGTCAGACTGATTTGCATATGGCCATGTCTGAACTGGGGTGGCAGAGTGGGCTAAAGAACGGTGATGGATCAAACTCCGATCTGTTGACTGGGTGTAAGTGTTTGATTGGTTCTGATGCTCCGTCCATCACCATCCCCTTTTGTACCGCTTTGTTCGCCATAAGTTGGCAGGGTATGCTCAGTCGTGAGTCCCTTGCTCACTTTGCCACTGGATTCAAGCAAGCCTAGCTGAAGACGGCTGAAATGCCAGAAACCGGTCCTAGGAAGCTTGTTTCCGGTCCAGGGAAGGCATGGCTTGGCAGTTCGGGCTGGACTGTTCCCATGAGGCCCAGGGTCAGACTGATTTGCATATGGCCATGTCTGAACTGGGATGGCAGAGTGGGCTAAAGAATGGTGATGGATCAAACTCGGATCTGTTGACTGGGTGTGAGTGTTTGATTGGTTCTGATACTCCGTCCATCACCACCCCCTTTTGTACTGCTTTGTTCGCCATAAGTTGGCAGGGTATGCTCAGACGTGAGTCCCTTGCTCACTTTGCCACTGGATTCAAGCAAACCTGGCTGAAGATGGCTGAAATGCCAGAAACCGGTCCTAGGAAGCTTGTTTCCGGTCCAGGGAAGGCATGGCTTAGCAGTTCAGGCTGGACTTCTCCCATGAGGCACAGGGTCAGACTGATTTGCACATGGCCATGTCTGAACTGGGGTGGCAGAGTGGGCTAAAGAATGGTGATGGATCAAACACGGATCTGTTTACTGGGTGTGAGTGTTTGATTGGTTCTGATGCTCCGTCCATCACCACCCCCTTTTGTACCGCTTTGTTCACCATAAGTTGGCAGGGTATGCTCAGACGTGAGTCCCTTGCTCACTTTGCCACTGGATTCAAGCAAGCCTGGCTGAAGACGGCTGAAATGCCAGAAAACGGTCCTAGGAAGCTTGTTTCCGGTCCAGGGAAGGCATCGCTTGGCAGTTTGGGCTGGACTGTTCCCATGAGGGACAGGGTCAGACTGCTTTGCATATGGCCATGTCTGAACTGGGGTGGCAGAGTGGACTATAGAACGGTGATGGATCAAACTCGTATCTGTTGACTGGGTGTGAGTGTTTGATTGGTTCTGATGCTCCGTCCATCACCACCCCCTTTTGTACCGCTTTGTTCGCCATAAGTTTGCAGGGTATGCTCAGACGTGAGTCCCTTGCTCACTTTGCCACTGGATTCAAGCAAGCCTGGCTGAAGACTGCTGAAATGCCAGAAACCGGCCCTAAGAAGCTTGTTTCCGGTCCAGGGAAGGCATGGCTTGGCAGTTCGGGCTGGACTGTTCCTATGAGGCACAGGGTCAGACTGATTTGCATATGGCCATGTATGAACTGGGGAGGCAGAGTGGGCTAAAGCACGGTGATGGATCAAAATCGGATCAGTTGACTGGGTGTGAGTGTTTGATTGGTTCTGATGCTCCGTCCATCACCACCCCCTTTTGTACCGCTTTGTTTGTCATAAGTTGGCAGGGTATGCTCAGACGTGAGTCCCTTGCTCACTTTGCCACTGGATTCAAGCAAGCCTGGCTGAAGACGGCTGAAATGCCAGAAACCGGCCCTAGGAAGCTTGTTTCCGGTCCAGGGAAGGCATGGCTTTGCAGTTCGGGCTGGGCTGTTCCCATGAGGCACAGGGTCAGACTGATTTGCATATGGCCATGTATGAACTGGGGTGGCAGAGTGGGCTAAAGCACGGTGATGGATCAAACTCGGATCTGTTGACTGGGTGTGAGTGTTTGATTGGTTCTGATGCTCCGTTCATCACCACCCCCTTTTGTACCGCTTTGTTCGCCATAAGTTGGCAGGGTATGCTCAGACGTGAGTCCCTTGCTCACTTTGCCACTGGATTCAAGCAAGCCTGGCTGAAGACGGCTGAAATGCCAGAAACCGGTCCTAGGAAGCTTGTTTCCGGTCCAGGGAAGGCATGGCTTGGCAGTTCAGGCTGGACTGTTCCCATGAGGCACAGGGTCAGACTGATTTGCATATGGCCATGTCTGAACTGGGGTGGCAGAGTGGGCTAAAGAATGGTGATGGATCAAACTCGGATCTGTTGATTGGGTGTGAGTGTTTGATTGGTTCTGATACTCCGTCCATCACCACCCCTTTTTGTACTGCTTTGTTCGCCATAAGGTGGCAGGGTATGCTCAGACGTGAGTCCCTTGCTCACTTTGCCACTGGATTCAAGCAAGCCTGGCTGAAGACGGCTGAAATGCCAGAAACCGGTCCTAGGAAGCTTGTTTCCGGTCCAGGGAAGGCATGGCTTGTCAATTCGGGCTGGACTTCTCCCATGAGGCACAGGGTCAGACTGATTTGCATATGGCCATGTCTGAACTGGGGTGGCAGAGTGGGCTAAAGAACGGTGATGGATCAAACACTGATCTGTTTACTGGGTGTGAGTGTTTGATTGGTTCTGATGCTCCGTCCATCACCACCCCCTTTTGTACTGCTTTGTTCGCCATAAGTTGGCAGGGTATGCTCAGACGTGAGTCCCTTGCTCACTTTGCCACTGGATTCAAGCAAGCCTGGCTGAAGACGGCTGAAATGCCAGAAACCGGTCCTAGGAAGCTTGTTTCCGGTCCAGGGAAGGCATGGCTTGGCAGTTTGGGCTGGACTGTTCCCATGAGGCACTGGGTCAGACTACTTTGCATATAGCCATGTCTGAACTGGGGTGACAGAGTGGGCTATAGAACGGTGATGGATCAAACTCGGATCTGTTGATTGGGTGTGAGTGTTTGATTGGTTCTGATGCTCCGTCCATCACCACCCCCTTTTGTACCGCTTTGTTCGCCATAAGTTGGCAGGGTATGCTCAGACGTGAGTCCCTTGCTCACTTTGCCACTGGATTCAAGCAAGCCTGGCTGAAGACGGCTGTAATGCCAGAAACCGGTCCTAGGAAGCTTGTTTCCGGTCCAGGGAAGGCATGGCTTGGCAGTTTGGGCTGGACTGTTCCCATGAGGCACTGGGTCAGACTACTTTGCATATAGCCATGTCTGAACTGGGGTGACAGAGTGGGCTATAGAACGGTGATGGATCAAACTCGGATCTGTTGATTGGGTGTGAGTGTTTGATTGGTTCTGATGCTCCGTCCATCACCACCCCCTTTTGTACCGCTTTGTTCGCCATAAGTTGGCAGGGTATGCTCAGACGTGAGTCCCTTGCTCACTTTGCCACTGGATTCAAGCAAGCCTGGCTGAAGACGGCTGAAATGCCAGAAACCGGTCCTAGGAAGCTTGTTTCCGGTCCAGGGAAGGCATGGCTTGGCAGTTCGGGCTGAACTGTACTCATGAGGCACAGGGTCAGACTGATTTGCATATGGCCATGTCTGAACTGGGGTGGCAGAGTGGGCTAAAGAACGGTGATGGATCAAACTCCGATCTGTTGACTGGGTGTAAGTGTTTGATTGGTTCTGATGCTCCGTCCATCACCATCCCCTTTTGTACTGCTTTGTTCGCCATAAGTTGGCAGGGTATGCTCAGACGTGAGTCCCTTGCTCACTTTGCCACTGGATTCAAGCAAGCCTGGCTGAAGACGGCTGAAATGCCAGAAACCGGTCCTAGGAAGCTTGTTTCTGGTCCAGGGAAGGCATGGCTTAGCAGTTCAGGCTGGACTTCTCCCATGAGGCACAGGGTCAGACTGATTTGCACATGGCCATGTCTGAACTGGGGTGGCAGAGTGGGCTAAAGAATGGTGATGGATCAAACACGGATCTGTTTACTGGGTGTGAGTGTTTGATTGGTTCTGATGCTCCGTCCATCACCACCCCCTTTTGTACCGCTTTGTTCACCATAAGTTGGCAGGGTATGCTCAGACGTGAGTCCCTTGCTCACTTTGCCACTGGATTCAAGCAAGCCTGGCTGAAGACGGCTGAAATGCCAGAAAACGGTCCTAGGAATCTTGTTTCCGGTCCAGGGAAGGCATCGCTTGGCAGTTTGGGCTGGACTGTTTCCATGAGGCACAGGGTCAGACTGATTTGCATATGGCCATGTCTGAACTGGGATGGCAGAGTGGGCTAAAGAATGGTGATGGATCAAACTCGGATCTGTTGACTGGGTGTGAGTGTTTGATTGGTTCTGATACTCCGTCCATCACCACCCCCTTTTGTACTGCTTTGTTCGCCATAAGTTGGCAGGGTATGCTCAGACGTGAGTCCCTTGCTCACTTTGCCACTGGATTCAAGCAAGCCTGGCTGAAGATGGCTGAAATGCCAGAAACCGGTCCTAGGAAGCTTGTTTCCGGTCCAGGGAAGGCATGGCTTAGCAGTTCAGGCTGGACTTCTCCCATGAGGCACAGGGTCAGACTGATTTGCACATGGCCATGTCTGAACTGGGGTGGCAGAGTGGGCTAAAGAATGGTGATGGATCAAACACGGATCTGTTTACTGGGTGTGAGTGTTTGATTGGTTCTGATGCTCCGTCCATCACCACCCCCTTTTGTACCGCTTTGTTCGCCATAAGTTTGCAGGGTATGCTCAGACGTGAGTCCCTTGCTCACTTTGCCACTGGATTCAAGCAAGCCTGGCTGAAGACTGCTGAAATGCCAGAAACCGGCCCTAAGAAGCTTGTTTCCGGTCCAGGGAAGGCATGGCTTGGCAGTTCGGGCTGGACTGTTCCTATGAGGCACAGGGTCAGACTGATTTGCATATGGCCATGTATGAACTGGGGAGGCAGAGTGGGCTAAAGCACGGTGATGGATCAAAATCGGATCTGTTGACTGGGTGTGAGTGTTTGATTGGTTCTGATGCTCCGTCCATCACCACCCCCTTTTGTACCGCTTTGTTTGTCATAAGTTGGCAGGGTGTGCTCAGACGTGAGTCCCTTGCTCACTTTGCCACTGGATTCAAGCAAGCCTGGCTGAAGACGGCTGAAATGCCAGAAACCGGCCCTAGGAAGCTTGTTTCCGGTCCAGGGAAGGCATGGCTTTGCAGTTCGGGCTGGGCTGTTCCCATGAGGCACAGGGTCAGACTGATTTGCATATGGCCATGTATGAACTGGGGTGGCAGAGTGGGCTAAAGCACGGTGATGGATCAAACTCGGATCTGTTGACTGGGTGTGAGTGTTTGATTGGTTCTGATGCTCCGTTCATCACCACCCCCTTTGTTCACCATAAGTTGGCAGGGTATGCTCAGACGTGAGTCCCTTGCTCACTTTGCCACTGGATTCAAGCAAGCCTGGCTGAAGACGGCTGAAATGCCAGAAACCGGTCCTAGGAAGCTTGTTTCCGGTCCAGGGAAGGCATGGCTTGGCAGTTCAGGCTGGACTGTTCCCATGAGGCACAGGGTCAGACTGATTTGCATATGGCCATGTCTGAACTGGGGTGGCAGAGTGGGCTAAAGAATGGTGATGGATCAAACTCGGATCTGTTGATTGGGTGTGAGTGTTTGATTGGTTCTGATACTCCGTCCATCACCACCCCCTTTTGTACTGCTTTGTTCGCCATAAGTTGGCAGGGTATGCTCAGACGTGAGTCCCTTGCTCACTTTGCCACTGGATTCAAGCAAGCCTGGCTGAAGACGGCTGAAATGCCAGAAACCGGTCCTAGGAAGCTTGTTTCCGGTCCAGGGAAGGCATGGCTTGTCAATTCGGGCTGGACTTCTCCCATGAGGCACAGGGTCAGACTGATTTGCATATGGCCATGTCTGAACTGGGGTGGCAGAGTGGGCTAAAGAACGGTGATGGATCAAACACTGATCTGTTTACTGGGTGTGAGTGTTTGATTGGTTCTGATGCTCCGTCCATCACCACCCCCTTTTGTACTGCTTTGTTCGCCATAAGTTGGCAGGGTATGCTCAGACGTGAGTCCCTTGCTCACTTTGCCACTGGATTCAAGCAAGCCTGGCTGAAGACGGCTGAAATGCCAGAAACCGGTCCTAGGAAGCTTGTTTCCGGTCCAGGGAAGGCATGGCTTGTTAATTCGGGCTGGACTTCTCCCATGAGGCACAGGGTCAGACTGCTTTGCATATGGCCATTTCTGAACTGGGGTGGCAGAGTGGGCTATAGAACGGTGATGGATCAAACTCGGATCTGTTGACTGGGTGTGGGTGTTTGATTGGTTCTGATGCTCCGTCCATCACCACCCCCTTTTGTAGCGCTTTGTTCGCCATAAGTTGGCAGGGTATGCTCAGACGTGAGTCCCTTGCTCACTTTGCCACTGGATCCAAGCAAGCCTGGCTGAAGACGGCTGAAATTCCAGAAACCGGCCCTAGGACGCTTGTTTCCGGTCAAGGGAAGTCATGCCTTGGCAGTTCGGGCTGGACTGTTCCCATGAGACACATGGTCAGACTGATTTGCACATGGCCATGTCTGATCTGGGGTGGCTGAGCGGGCCAAAGAACGGTAATGCATCAAACTCGGACCTGTTGACTGGTTGTGAGTGTTTGATTGGTTCTGATGCTCCGTCCACCACCACCCCCTTTGGTACTACTTTGTTTGCCATAAGTTGGCAGGGTATGCTCAGACGTGAGTCCCTTGCTCACTTTGCCACTGGATTCAAGCAAGCCTGGCTGAAGACGGCTGAAATGCCAGAAACCGGTCCTAGGAAGCTTGTTTCCGGTCCAGGGAAGGCATGGCTTGGCAGTTTGGGCTGGACTGTTCCCATGAGGCACAGGGTCAGAGTGATTTGCATATGGCCATGTCTGAACTGGGGTGGCAGACTGGGCTAAAGAACGGTGATGGATCAAACTCGGATCTGTTGACTGGGTGTGAGTGTTTAATTGGTTCTGATGCTCCGTCCATCACCACCCCCTTTTGTACCGCTTTGTTTGCCATAAGTTGGCAGGGTATGCTCAGACGTGAATCCCTTGCACACTTTGCCACTGGATTCAAGCAAGCCTGGCTGAAGACGGCTGAAATGTCAGAACCTGTCCTAGGAAGCTTGTTTCCGGTCCAGGGAAGACATGGCTTGGCAGTTCGGGCTGGACTGGTCCCATGAGGTACAGGGTCAGACTGATTTGCATATGGCCATGTCTGAACTGGGGTGGCAGAGTGGGCTAAAGAACGGTGATGGATCAAACTCAGATCTGTTGACTGGGTGTGAGTTTTTGATTGGTTCTGATGCTCCGTCCATCACCACCCCCTTTTGTACCGCTTTGTTCGCCATAAGTTGGAAGGGTATACTCAGACGTGAGTCTCTTGCTCACATTGCCACTGTATTCAAGCAAGCCTGGCTGAAGACGGCTGAAATGCCAGAAACCGGTCCTAGGATGCTTGTTTCCGGTCCAGGGAAGTCATGGCTTGGCAGTTCGGGCTGGACTGTTCCCATGAGGCACACGGTCAGACTGATTTGCATATGGCCATGTCTTAACTGGCGTGGCAGAGTGGGCCATAGAACGGTGATGGATCAAACTCAGATCTGTTGACTGGGTGTGAGTGTTTGATTGGTTCTGATGCTCCGTCCATCACCACCCCCTTTTGTACCGCTTTGTTCGCCATAAGTTGGCAGGGTATGCTCAGACGTGAGTCCCTTGCTCACTTTGCCACTGGATTCAAGCAAGCCTGGCTGAAGACGGCTGAAATGCCAGAAACCGGTCCTAGGACGCTTGTTTCCGGTCCAGGGAAGTCATGGCTTGGCAGTTTGGGCTGGACTGTTCCCATGAGGCACAGGGTCAGACTGATTTGCACATGGCCATGTCTGAACTGAGGTGGCAGAGTGGGCTAAAGAACGGTGATGGATCAAACTCAGATCTGTTGACTGGGTGTGAGTGTTTGATTGGTTCTGATGCTCCGTCCATCACCACCCCCTTTTGTACCGCTTTGTTCGCCATAAGTTGGCAGGGTATGCTCAAATGTGAGTCCCTTGCTCACTTTGCCACTGGATTCAAGCAAGCCTGGATGAAGACGGCTGAAATGCCAGAAACCGGTCCAAGGAAGCTTGTTTCCGGTCCAGGGAAGGCATGGCTTGGCAGTTCGGGCTGGACTGTTCCCATGAGGCACAGGGTCAGACGGATTTGCATATGGCCATGTCTGAACTGGGGTGGCAGAGTGGGCTAAAGAACAGTGATGGATCAAACTTGGATCTGTTGACTGGGTGTGAGTGTTTGATTGGTTCTGATGCTCCGTCCATCACCACCCCCTTTTGAACCGCTTTGTTCGCCACAAGTTGGCAGGGCATGCTCAGACGTGAGTCCCTCACTCACTTTGCCACTGGATTCAAGCAAGCCTGGCTGAAGATGGCTGAACTTCCAGAAACCGGTCCTAGGAAGCTTGTTTCCGGTCCAGAGAAGGCATGGCTTGGCAGTTCGGGATGGACTGCTCCCATGAGGCACAGGGTCAGACTGATTTGCATATGGCCATGTCTGATCTGGGGTGGCTGAGTGGGCCAAAGAACGGTGATGGATCAAACTCAGATCTGTTGACTGGGTGTGAGTGTTTGATTGGTTCTGATGCTCCGTCCATCACCACCCACTTTTGTACCGCTTTGTTCACCATAAGTTGGCAGCGTATGCTCAGACGTGAGTCCCTTGCTCACTTTGCCACTGGATTCAAGCAAGCCTGGCTGAAGACGGCTGACATGCCAGAAACCGGTCCTAGGAAGCTTGTTTCCGGTCCAGGGAAGGCATGGCTTGTCAGTTCGGGCTGGACTGTCCCCATGAGGCACAGGGTCAGACTGAATTGCATATGGCCATGTCTGAACTGGGTTGGCAGAGTGGGCTAAAGAAAGGTGATGGATCAAACTCGGATCTGTTGACTGGGTGTGAGTGTTTGATTGTTTCTGATGCTCCGTCCATCACCACCCCCTTTTGTACCGCTTTGTTCGCCATAAGTTGGCAGGGTATGCTCACAGGTGAGTCCCTTGCTCACTTTGCCACTGGATTCAACCAAGCCTGGCTGATGACGGCTGAAATTCCAGAAACCGGTCCCCAGGAGCTTGTTTCCGGTCCAGGGAAGGCATGGCTTGGCAGTTCGGGCTGGACTGTTCCCATGAGGCACAGGGTCAGACTGATTTGCATATGGCCATGTCTGAACTGGGGTGGCAGAGTGGGCTAAAGAACGGTGATGGATCAAACTCAGATCTGTTGACTGGGTGTGAGTGTTTGATTGGTTCTGATGCTCCGTCCATCACCACCCCCTTTTGTACCGCTTTGTTCGCCATAAGTTGGCAGGGTATGCTCAAATGTGAGTCCCTTGCTCACTTTGCCACTGGATTCAAGCACGCCTGGATGAAGACGGCTGAAATGCCAGAAACCAGTCCTAGGAACCTTGTTTCCGGTCCAGGGAAGGCATGGCTTGGCAGTTCGGGCTGGACTGTTCCCATGAGGCACAGGGTCAGACGGATATGCATATGGCCATGTCTGAACTGGGGTGGCAGAGTGGGCTAAAGAACAGTGATGGATCAAACTCGGATCTGTTGACTGTGTGTGAGTGTTTGGTTGGTTCTGATGCTCCGTCCATCACCACCCCCTTTTGAACCGCTTTGTTCATCATAAGTTGGCAGGGTATGCTCAGACGTGAGTCCCTTGCTCACTTTGCCACTAGATTCAAGCAAGCCTGGCTGAAGACGGCTGAAATGCCAGAAACCGGTCTTCGAAGCTTGTTTACGGTCCAGGGAAGGCATGGCTTGGCAGTTCGGGCTGGACTGGTCCCATGAGGTACAGGGTCAGACTGATTTGCATATGGCCATGTCTGAACTGGGGTGGCAGAGTGGGCTAAAGAACGGTGATGGATCAAACTCAGATCTGTTGACTGGGTGTGAGTGTTTGATTGGTTCTGATGCTCCGTCCATCACCACCCCCTTTTGTACCGCTTTGTTCGCCATAAGTTGGAAGGGTATACTCAGACGTGAGTCTCTTGCTCACTTTGCCACTGTATTCAAGCAAGCCTGGCTGAAGACGGCTGAAATGCCAGAAACCGGTCCTAGGATGCTTGTTTCCGGTCCAGGGAAGTCATGGCTTGGCAGTTCGGGCTGGACTGTTCCCATGAGGCACACGGTCAGACTGATTTGCATATGGCCATGTCTGAACTGAGGTGGCAGAGTGGGCTAAAGAACGGTGATGGATCAAACTCAGATCTGTTTACTGGGTGTGAGTGTTTGATTGGTTCTGATGCTCCGTCCATCACCACCCCCTTTTGTACCGCTTTGTTCGCCATAAGTTGGCAGGGTATGCTCAAATGTGAGTCCCTTGCTCACTTTGCCACTGGATTCAAGCAAGCCTGGATGAAGACGGCTGAAATGCCAGAAACCGGTCCAAGGAAGCTTGTTTCCGGTCCAGGGAAGGCATGGCTTGGCAGTTCGGGCTGGACTGTTCCCATGAGGCACAGGGTCAGACGGATTTGCATATGGCCATGTCTGAACTGGGGTGGCAGAGTGGGCTAAAGAACAGTGATGGATCAAACTTGGATCTGTTGACTGGGTGTGAGTGTTTGATTGGTTCTGATGCTCCGTCCATCACCACCCCCTTTTGAACCGCTTTGTTCGCCACAAGTTGGCAGGGCATGCTCAGACGTGAGTCCCTCACTCACTTTGCCACTGGATTCAAGCAAGCCTGGCTGAAGATGGCTGAACTTCCAGAAACCGGTCCTAGGAAGCTTGTTTCCGGTCCAGAGAAGGCATGGCTTGGCAGTTCGGGATGGACTGCTCCCACGAGGCACAGGGTCAGACTGATTTCCATATGGCCATGTCTGAACTGGGGTGGCAGAGTGGGTTAAAGAACGGTGATGGATCAAACTCGGATCTGTTGACTGGGTATGAGTGTTTTATTGGTTCGGATGCTCCGTCCATCACCACCCCCTTTTGTACCGCTTTGTTCGCCATAAGTTGGCAGGGTATGCTCAGACGTGAGTCCCTTGCTCACTTTGCCACTGGATTCAAGCAAGCCTGGCTGAAGACGGCTGAAACGCCAGAAACCGGTCCTAGGACGCTTGTTTCCGGTCAAGGGAAGTCATGGCTTGGCAGTTTGGGCTGGACTGTTCCCATGAGGCACACGGTCAGACTGATTTGCATATGGCCATGTCTGATCTGGGGTGGCTGAGTGGGCCAAAGAACGGTGATGGATCAAACTCAGATCTGTTGACTGGGTGTGAGTGTTTGATTGGTTCTGATGCTCCGTCCATCACCACCCACTTTTGTACCGCTTTGTTCACCATAAGTTGGCAGCGTATGCTCAGACGTGAGTCCCTTGCTCACTTTGCCACTGGATTCAAGCAAGCCTGGCTGAAGACGGCTGACATGCCAGAAACCGGTCCTAGGAAGCTTGTTTCCGGTCCAGGGAAGGCATGGCTTGTCAGTTCGGGCTGGACTGTCCCCATGAGGTACAGGGTCAGACTGAATTGCATATGGCCATGTCTGAACTGGGGTGGCAGAGTGGGCTAAAGAAAGGTGATGGATCAAACTCGGATCTGTTGACTGGGTGTGAGTGTTTGATTGTTTCTGATGCTCCGTCCATCACCACCCCCTTTTGTACCGCTTTGTTCGCCATAAGTTGGCAGGGTATGCTCACAGGTGAGTCCCTTGCTCACTTTGCCACTGGATTCAAGCACGCCTGGATGAAGACGGCTGAAATGCCAGAAACCAGTCCTAGGAACCTTGTTTCCGGTCCAGGGAAGGCATGGCTTGGCAGTTCGGGCTGGACTGTTCCCATGAGGCACAGGGTCAGACGGATATGCACATGGCCATGTCTGAACTGGGGTGGCAGAGTGGACTAAAGAACAGTGATGGATCAAACTCGGATCTGTTGACTGTGTGTGAGTGTTTGGTTGGTTCTGATGCTCCGTCCATCACCACCCCCTTTTGAACCGCTTTGTTCACCATAAGTTGGCAGGGTATGCTCAGACGTGAGTCCCTCGCTCACTTTGCCACTGGATTCAAGCAAGCCTGGCTGAAGACGGCTGAACTGCCAGAAACCGGTCCTAGGAAGCTTGTTTCCGGTCCAGGGAAGGCATGGCTTGGCAGTTCGGGCTGGACTGTTCCCATGAGGCACAGGGTCTGACTGATTTGCATATGGCCATGTCTGAACTGGGGTGGCAGAGTGGGCTAAAGAACGGTAATGCATCAAACTCGGACCTGTTGACTGGTTGTGAGTGTTTGATTGGTTCTGATGCTCCGTCCACCACCACCCCCTTTGGTACCGCTTTGTTTGCCATAAGTTGGCAGGGTATGCTCAGACGTGAGTCCCTTGCTCACTTTGCCACTGGATTCAAGCAAGCCTGGCTGAAGACGGCTGAAATGCCACAAACCGGTCCTAGGAAGCTTGTTTCCGGTCCAGGGAAGGCATGGCTTGGCAGTTCGGTCTGGACTGTTCCCATGAGGCACAGGGTCAGACTTATTTGCATATGGCCATGTATGAACTGGGGTGGCTGAGTGGGCTAAAGAACGGTGATGGATCAAACTCGGATCTGATGACTGGGTGTGAGTGTTTGATTGGTTCTGATGCTCCGTCCATCACCACCCCCTTTTGTACCGCTTTGTTCGCCATACGTTGGCAGGGTATGCTCAGACATGAGTCCCTTGCTCACTTTGCCACTGGATTCAAGCAAGCCTGGCTGAAGATGGCTGAAATGCCAGAAACCGGTCCTAGGAAGCTTGTTTCCGGTCCAGGGAAGGCATGGCTTGGCAGTTCGGGCTGGACTGTTCCCATGAGGCACAGGGTCAGACTGATTTGCATATGGCCATGTCTGAACTGGGGTGGCAGAGTGGGCCAAAGAACGGTGATGGATCAAACTCGGATCTGTTGACTGGGTGTGAGTGTTTGATTGGTTCTGATGCTCCGTCCATCACCACCCCCTTTTGTACTGCTTTGTTTGCCATAAGTTGTCAGGGTATGCTCAGACGTGAGTCCCTTGCTCACTTTGCCACTGGATTCAAGCAAGCCTGGCTGAAGACGGCTGAAATGCCAGAAACCGGTCCTAGGAAGCTTGTTTCCGGTCCAGGGAAGGCATGGCTTGGCAGTTCGGGCTGGACTGTTCCCATGAGGCACAGGGTCAGACTGATTTGCATATGGCCATGTCTGAACTGGGGTGGCAGAGTGGGCTAAAGAACGGTGATGGATCAAACTCGGATCTGTTGACTGGGTGTGAGTGTTTGATTGGTTCTGATGCTCCGTCCATCACCACCCCCTTTTGTACAGCTTTGTTCGCCATAAGTTGGCAGGGTATCCTAAGACGTGAGTCCCTTGCTCACTTTGCCACTGGATTCAAGCAAGCCTGGCTGAAGATGGCTGAAATGCCAGAAACCGGTCCTAGGAAGCTTGTTTCCGGTCCAGGGAAGGCATGGCTTGGCAGTTCGAGCTGGACTGTTCCCATGAGGCACAGGGTCAGACTGATTTGCATATGGCCATGTCTGAACTGGGGTGGCAGAGTGGGCTAAAGAACGGTGATGGATCAAACTTGGATCTGTTGACTGGGTGTGAGTGTTTGATTGGTTCTGATGCTCCGTCCATCACCACCCCCTTTTGTACCGCTTTGTTCGCCATAATTTGGCAGGGTATGCTCAGACGTGAGTCCCTTGCTCACTTTGCCACTGGATTCAAGCAAGACTGGCTGAAGACGGCTGAAATGCCAGAACCTGTCCTAGGAAGCTTGTTTCCGGTCCAGGGAAGGCATGGCTTGGCAGTTCGGGCTGGACTGTTCCCATGAGGCACAGGGTCAGACTGATTTGCATATAGCCAAGTCTGAACTGGGGTGGCAGAGTGGGCTAAAGAACGGTGATGGATCAAACTTGGATCTGTTGACTGGGTGTGAGTGTTTGATTGGTTCTGATGCTCCGTCCATCACCACCCCCTTTTGTACCGCTTTGTTCGCCATAATTTGGCAGGGTATGCTCAGACGTGAGTCCCTTGCTCACTTTGCCACTGGATTCAAGCAAGCCTGGCTGAAGACGGCTGAAATGCCAGAAACCGGTCCTAGGAAGCTTGTTTCCGGTCCAGGGAAGGCATGGCTTGGCAGTTCGGGCTGGACTGTCCCCATGAGGCACAGGGTCAGACTGAATTGCATATGGCCATGTGTGAACTGGGGCTGCAGAGTGGGCTAAAGAACGGTGATGGATCAAACTCAGATCTGTTGACTGAGTGTGAGTGTTTGATTGGTTCTGATGCTCCGTCCATCACCACCCCCTTTGGTACCGCTTTGTTTGCCATAAGTTGGCAGGGTATGCTCACACATGAGTCCCTTGCTCACTTTGCCACTGGATTCAAGCAAGCCTGGCTGAAGATGGCTGAAATGCCAGAAACCGGTCCTAGGAAGCTTGTTTCCGGTCCAGGGAAGGCATGGCTTGGCAGTTCGGGCTGGACTGTTCCCATGAGTCACAGGGTCAGACTGATTTGCATATGGCCATGTCTGAACTGGGGTGGCAGAGTGGGCTAAAGAACGGTGATGGATCAAACTCGGATCTGTTGACTGGGTGTGAGTGTTTGATTGGTTCTGATGCTCCGTCCATCACCACCCCCTTTTGTACAGCTTTGTTCGCCATAAGTTGGCAGGGTATCCTAAGACGTGAGTCCCTTGCTCACTTTGCCACTGGATTCAAGCAAGCCTGGCTGAAGACGGCTGAAATGCCAGAAACCGGTCCTAGGAAGCTTGTTTCCGGTCCAGGGAAGGCATGGCTTGGCAGTTCGTACTGGACTGTTCCCATGAGGCACAGGGTCAGACTGATTTGCATATGGCCAAGTCAGAACTGGGGTGGCAGAGTGGGCTAAAGAACGGTGATGGATCAAACTTGGATCTGTTGACTGGGTGTGTGTGTTTTTGATTGGTTCTGATGCTCCGTCCATCACCACCCCCTTTTGTACCGCTTTGTTCGCCATAATTTGGCAGGGTATGCTCAGACGTGAGTCCCTTGCTCACTTTGCCACTGGATTCAAGCAAGCCTGGCTGAAGACGGCTGAAATGCCAGAACCTGTCCTAGGAAGCTTGTTTCTGGTCCAGGGAAGGCATGGCTTGGCAGTTCGGGCTGGACTGTTCCCATGAGGCACAGGGTCAGACTGATTTTCATATGGCCATGTCTGAACTGGGGTGGCAGAGTGGGCTAAAGAACGGTGATGGATCAAACTCGGATCTGTTGACTGAGTGTGAGTGTTTGATTGGTTCTGATGCTCCGTCCATCACAACCCCCTTTTGTACCGCTTTGTTCGACATAAGTTGGCAGGGTATGCTCAGACGTGAGTCCCTTGCTCACTTTCCACTGGATTCAAGCAAACCTGGCTGGAGACGGCTGAAATGCCAGAAACCGGTCCTAGAAAGCTTGTTTCCGTTCCAGGGAAGGCATGGCTTGGCAGTTCGGGCTGGACTGTTCCCATGAGGCACAGGGTCAGACTGATTTGCATATGGCCATGTCTGAACTGGGGTGGCAGAGTGGGTTAAAGAACGGTGATGGATCAAACCCGGATCTGTTGACTGGGTATGAGTGTTTTATTGGTTCGGATGCTCCGTCCATCACCACCCGCTTTTGAACCGCTTTGTTTGCCATAAGTTGGCAGGGCATGCTCAGACGTGAGTCCCTTGCTCACTTTGCCACTGGATTCAAGCAAGACTGGCTGAAGACGGCTGAAATGCCAGAACCTGTCCTAGGAAGCTTGTTTCCGGTCCAGGGAAGGCATGGCTTGGCAGTTCGGGCTGGACTGTTCCCATGAGGCACAGGGTCAGACTGATTTGCATATAGCCAAGTCTGAACTGGGGTGGCAGAGTGGGCTAAAGAACGGTGATGGATCAAACTTGGATCTGTTGACTGGGTGTGAGTGTTTGATTGGTTCTGATGCTCCGTCCATCACCACCCCCTTTTGTACCGCTTTGTTCGCCATAATTTGGCAGGGTATGCTCAGACGTGAGTCCCTTGCTCACTTTGCCACTGGATTCAAGCAAGCCTGGCTGAAGACGGCTGAAATGCCAGAAACCGGTCCTAGGAAGCTTGTTTCCGGTCCAGGGAAGGCATGGCTTGGCAGTTCGGGCTGGACTGTCCCCATGAGGCACAGGGTCAGACTGAATTGCATATGGCCATGTGTGAACTGGGGCTGCAGAGTGGGCTAAAGAACGGTGATGGATCAAACTCAGATCTGTTGACTGAGTGTGAGTGTTTGATTGGTTCTGATGCTCCGTCCATCACCACCCCCTTTGGTACCGCTTTGTTTGCCATAAGTTGGCAGGGTATGCTCACACATGAGTCCCTTGCTCACTTTGCCACTGGATTCAAGCAAGCCTGGCTGAAGATGGCTGAAATGCCAGAAACCGGTCCTAGGAAGCTTGTTTCCGGTCCAGGGAAGGCATGGCTTGGCAGTTCGGGCTGGACTGTTCCCATGAGTCACAGGGTCAGACTGATTTGCATATGGCCATGTCTGAACTGGGGTGGCAGAGTGGGCTAAAGAACGGTGATGGATCAAACTCGGATCTGTTGACTGGGTGTGAGTGTTTGATTGGTTCTGATGCTCCGTCCATCACCACCCCCTTTTGTACAGCTTTGTTCGCCATAAGTTGGCAGGGTATCCTAAGACGTGAGTCCCTTGCTCACTTTGCCACTGGATTCAAGCAAGCCTGGCTGAAGACGGCTGAAATGCCAGAAACCGGTCCTAGGAAGCTTGTTTCCGGTCCAGGGAAGGCATGGCTTGGCAGTTCGTACTGGACTGTTCCCATGAGGCACAGGGTCAGACTGATTTGCATATGGCCAAGTCAGAACTGGGGTGGCAGAGTGGGCTAAAGAACGGTGATGGATCAAACTTGGATCTGTTGACTGGGTGTGTGTGTTTTTGATTGGTTCTGATGCTCCGTCCATCACCACCCCCTTTTGTACCGCTTTGTTCGCCATAATTTGGCAGGGTATGCTCAGACGTGAGTCCCTTGCTCACTTTGCCACTGGATTCAAGCAAGCCTGGCTGAAGACGGCTGAAATGCCAGAACCTGTCCTAGGAAGCTTGTTTCTGGTCCAGGGAAGGCATGGCTTGGCAGTTCGGGCTGGACTGTTCCCATGAGGCACAGGGTCAGACTGATTTTCATATGGCCATGTCTGAACTGGGGTGGCAGAGTGGGCTAAAGAACGGTGATGGATCAAACTCGGATCTGTTGACTGAGTGTGAGTGTTTGATTGGTTCTGATGCTCCGTCCATCACCACCCCCTTTTGTACCGCTTTGTTCGACATAAGTTGGCAGGGTATGCTCAGACGTGAGTCCCTTGCTCACTTTCCACTGGATTCAAGCAAACCTGGCTGAAGACGGCTGAAATGCCAGAAACCGGTCCTAGAAAGCTTGTTTCCGTTCCAGGGAAGGCATGGCTTGGCAGTTCGGGCTGGACTGTTCCCATGAGGCACAGGGTCAGACTGATTTGCATATGGCCATGTCTGAACTGGGGTGGCAGAGTGGGTTAAAGAACGGTGATGGATCAAACCCGGATCTGTTGACTGGGTATGAGTGTTTTATTGGTTCGGATGCTCCGTCCATCACCACCCGCTTTTGAACCGCTTTGTTTGCCATAAGTTGGCAGGGCATGCTCAGACGTGAGTCCCTCGCTCACTTTGCCACTGGATTCAAGCAAGCCTGGCTGAAGACGGCTGAACTTCCAGAAACCGGTCCTAGGAAGCTTGTTTCCGGTCCAGAGAAGGCATGGCTTGGCAGTTCGGGATGGACTATTCCCATGAGGCACAGGGTCAGACTGATTTGCATATGGCCATGTCTGAACTGGGGTGGCAGAGTGGGTTAAAGAACGGTGATGGATCAAACTCGGATCTGTTGACTGGGTATGAGTGTTTTATTGGTTCGGATGCTCCGTCCATCACCACCCGCTTTTGTACCGCTTTGTTCGCCATAAGTTGGCAGGGTATGCTCAGACATGAGTCCCTTGCTCACTTTGCCACTGGATTCAAGCAAGCCTGACTGAAGACGGCTGAAATGCCTGAAACCGGTCCTAGGACGCTTGTTTCCGGTCAAGGGAAGTCATGCCTTGGCAGTTCGGGCTGGACTGTTCCCATGAGACACACAGTCAGACTGATTTGCATATGGCCATGTCTGATCTGGGGTGGCTGAGCGGGCCAAAGAACGGTGCTGGATCAAACTCAGATCTGTTGACTGGATGTGAGTGTTTGATTGGTTCTGATGCTCCGTCCATCACCACCCCCTTTTGTACCGCTTTGTTCGCCATAAGTTGGCAGGGTATGCTCAAATGTGAGTCCCTTGCTCACTTTGCCACTGGATTCAAGCAAGCCTGGATGAAGACGGCTGAAATGCCAGAAACCGGTCCAAGGAAGCTTGTTTCCGGTCCAGGGAAGGCATGGCTTGGCAGTTCGGGCTGGACTGTTCCCATGAGGCACAGGGTCAGACGGATTTGCATATGGCCATGTCTGAACTGGGGTGGCAGAGTGGGCTAAAGAACAGT
This sequence comes from Triturus cristatus, assembly GCF_964204655.1. Lineage (NCBI taxonomy): Eukaryota > Metazoa > Chordata > Amphibia > Caudata > Salamandridae > Triturus > Triturus cristatus. The sequence goes on along the minus strand of NW_028187919.1, from coordinate 226,504 downwards.
GATGGATCAAACTTGGATCTGTTGACTGGGTGTGAGTGTTTGATTGGTTCTGATGCTCCGTCCATCACCACCCCCTTTTGAACCGCTTTGTTCGCCACAAGTTGGCAGGGCATGCTCAGACGTGAGTCCCTCACTCACTTTGCCACTGGATTCAAGCAAGCCTGGCTGAAGATGGCTGAACTTCCAGAAACCGGTCCTAGGAAGCTTGTTTCCGGTCCAGAGAAGGCATGGCTTGGCAGTTCGGGATGGACTGCTCCCATGAGGCACAGGGTCAGACTGATTTGCATATGGCCATGTCTGATCTGGGGTGGCTGAGTGGGCCAAAGAACGGTGATGGATCAAACTCAGATCTGTTGACTGGGTGTGAGTGTTTGATTGGTTCTGATGCTCCGTCCATCACCACCCACTTTTGTACCGCTTTGTTCACCATAAGTTGGCAGCGTATGCTCAGACGTGAGTCCCTTGCTCACTTTGCCACTGGATTCAAGCAAGCCTGGCTGAAGACGGCTGACATGCCAGAAACCGGTCCTAGGAAGCTTGTTTCCGGTCCAGGGAAGGCATGGCTTGGCAGTTCGGGGTGGACTGTTCCCATGAGGCACAGGGTCAGACTGATTTGCATATAGCCAAGTCTGAACTGGGGTGGCAGAGTGGGCTAAAGAACGGTGATGGATCAAACTTGGATCTGTTGACTGGGTGTGAGTGTTTGATTGGTTCTGATGCTCCGTCCATCACCACCCCCTTTTGTACCGCTTTGTTCGCCATAATTTGGCAGGGTATGCTCAGACGTGAGTCCCTTGCTCACTTTGCCACTGGATTCAAGCAAGCCTGGCTGAAGACGGCTGAAATGCCAGAAACCGGTCCTAGGAAGCTTGTTTCCGGTCCAGGGAAGGCATGGCTTGGCAGTTCGGGCTGGACTGTCCCCATGAGGCACAGGGTCAGACTGAATTGCATATGGCCATGTGTGAACTGGGGCTGCAGAGTGGGCTAAAGAACGGTGATGGATCAAACTCAGATCTGTTGACTGAGTGTGAGTGTTTGATTGGTTCTGATGCTCCGTCCATCACCACCCCCTTTGGTACCGCTTTGTTTGCCATAAGTTGGCAGGGTATGCTCACACATGAGTCCCTTGCTCACTTTGCCACTGGATTCAAGCAAGCCTGGCTGAAGATGGCTGAAATGCCAGAAACCGGTCCTAGGAAGCTTGTTTCCGGTCCAGGGAAGGCATGGCTTGGCAGTTCGGGCTGGACTGTTTCCATGAGTCACAGGGTCAGACTGATTTGCATATGGCCATGTCTGAACTGGGGTGGCAGAGTGGGCTAAAGAACGGTGATGGATCAAACTCGGATCTGTTGACTGGGTGTGAGTGTTTGATTGGTTCTGATGCTCCGTCCATCACCACCCCCTTTTGTACAGCTTTGTTCGCCATAAGTTGGCAGGGTATCCTAAGACGTGAGTCCCTTGCTCACTTTGCCACTGGATTCAAGCAAGCCTGGCTGAAGACGGCTGAAATGCCAGAAACCGGTCCTAGGAAGCTTGTTTCCGGTCCAGGGAAGGCATGGCTTGGCAGTTCGTACTGGACTGTTCCCATGAGGCACAGGGTCAGACTGATTTGCATATGGCCAAGTCAGAACTGGGGTGGCAGAGTGGGCTAAAGAACGGTGATGGATCAAACTTGGATCTGTTGACTGGGTGTGTGTGTTTTTGATTGGTTCTGATGCTCCGTCCATCACCACCCCCTTTTGTACCGCTTTGTTCGCCATAATTTGGCAGGGTATGCTCAGACGTGAGTCCCTTGCTCACTTTGCCACTGGATTCAAGCAAGCCTGGCTGAAGACGGCTGAAATGCCAGAACCTGTCCTAGGAAGCTTGTTTCTGGTCCAGGGAAGGCATGGCTTGGCAGTTCGGGCTGGACTGTTCCCATGAGGCACAGGGTCAGACTGATTTTCATATGGCCATGTCTGAACTGGGGTGGCAGAGTGGGCTAAAGAACGGTGATGGATCAAACTCGGATCTGTTGACTGAGTGTGAGTGTTTGATTGGTTCTGATGCTCCGTCCATCACCACCCCCTTTTGTACCGCTTTGTTCGACATAAGTTGGCAGGGTATGCTCAGACGTGAGTCCCTTGCTCACTTTCCACTGGATTCAAGCAAACCTGGCTGAAGACGGCTGAAATGCCAGAAACCGGTCCTAGAAAGCTTGTTTCCGTTCCAGGGAAGGCATGGCTTGGCAGTTCGGGCTGGACTGTTCCCATGAGGCACAGGGTCAGACTGATTTGCATATGGCCATGTCTGAACTGGGGTGGCAGAGTGGGTTAAAGAACGGTGATGGATCAAACCCGGATCTGTTGACTGGGTATGAGTGTTTTATTGGTTCGGATGCTCCGTCCATCACCACCCGCTTTTGAACCGCTTTGTTTGCCATAAGTTGGCAGGGCATGCTCAGACGTGAGTCCCTCGCTCACTTTGCCACTGGATTCAAGCAAGCCTGGCTGAAGACGGCTGAACTTCCAGAAACCGGTCCTAGGAAGCTTGTTTCCGGTCCAGAGAAGGCATGGCTTGGCAGTTCGGGATGGACTATTCCCATGAGGCACAGGGTCAGACTGATTTGCATATGGCCATGTCTGAACTGGGGTGGCAGAGTGGGTTAAAGAACGGTGATGGATCAAACTCGGATCTGTTGACTGGGTATGAGTGTTTTATTGGTTCGGATGCTCCGTCCATCACCACCCGCTTTTGTACCGCTTTGTTCGCCATAAGTTGGCAGGGTATGCTCAGACATGAGTCCCTTGCTCACTTTGCCACTGGATTCAAGCAAGCCTGACTGAAGACGGCTGAAATGCCTGAAACCGGTCCTAGGACGCTTGTTTCCGGTCAAGGGAAGTCATGCCTTGGCAGTTCGGGCTGGACTGTTCGCATGAGACACACAGTCAGACTGATTTGCATATGGCCATGTCTGATCTGGGGTGGCTGAGCGGGCCAAAGAACGGTGCTGGATCAAACTCAGATCTGTTGACTGGATGTGAGTGTTTGATTGGTTCTGATGCTCCGTCCATCACCACCCCCTTTTGTACCGCTTTGTTCGCCATAAGTTGGCAGGGTATGCTCAAATGTGAGTCCCTTGCTCACTTTGCCACTGGATTCAAGCAAGCCTGGATGAAGACGGCTGAAATGCCAGAAACCGGTCCTAGGAAGCTTGTTTCCGGTCCAGGGAAGGCATGGCTTGGCAGTTCGGGCTGGACTGTTCCCATGAGGCACAGGGTCAGACGGATTTACATATGGCCATGTCTGAACTGGGGTGGCAGAGTGGGCTAAAGAACAGTGATGGATCAAACTCGGATCTGTTGACTGGGTGTGAGTGTTTGATTGGTTCTGATGCTCCGTCCATCACCACCCCCTTTTGAACCGCTTTGTTCACCATAAGTTGGCAGGGTATGCTCAGACGTGAGTCCCTCGCTCACTTTGCCACTGGATTCAAGCAAGCCTGGCTGAAGACGGCTGAACTGCCAGAAACCGGTCCTAGGAAGCTTGTTTCCGGTCCAGGGAAGGCATGGCTTGGCAGTTCGGGCTGGACTGTTCCCATGAGGCACAGGGTCAGACTGATTTGCATGTGGCCATGTCTGAACTGGGGTGGCAGAGTGGGCTAAAGAACGGTAATGCATCAAACTCGGACCTGTTGACTGGTTGTGAGTGTTTGATTGGTTCTGATGCTCCGTCCACCACCACCCCCTTTGGTACCACTTTGTTTGCCATAAGTTGGCAGGGTATGCTCAGACATGAGTCCCTTGCTCACTTTGCCACTGGATTCCAGCAAGCCTGGCTGAAGACGGCTGAAATGCCAGAAACCGATCCTAGGAAGCTTGTTTCCGGTCCAGGGAAGGCATGGCTTGGCAGTTCGGGCTGGACTGTTCCCATGAGGCACAGGGTCAGAGTGATTTGCATATGGCCATGTCTGAACTGGGGTGGCAGACTGGGCTAAAGAACGGTGATGGATCAAACTCGGATGTGTTGACTGGGTGTGAGTGTTTAATTGGTTCTGATGCTCCGTCCATCACCACCCCCTTTTGTACCGCTTTGTTTGCCATAAATTGGCAGGGTATGCTCAGACGTGAATCCCTTGCTCACTTTGCCACTGGATTCAAGCAAGCCTGGCTGAAGACGGCTGAAATGCCAGAAACCGGTCCTAGGAAGCTTGTTTCCGGTCCAGGGAAGGCATGGCCTGGCAGTTCGGGCTGGACTGTTCCCATGAGGCACAGGGTCAGACTGATTTGCATATGGCCATGTCTGAACTGGGGTGGCAGAGTGGGCTAAAGAACAGTGATGGATCAAACTTGGATCTGTTGACTGGGTGTGAGTGTTTGATTGGTTCTGATGCTCCGTCCATCACCACCCCCTTTTGTACCGCTTTGTTCGCCATAAGTTGGCAGGGTATGCTCAGACGTGAGTCCCTTGCTCACTTTGCCACTGGATTCAAGCAAGCCTGGCTGAAGACGGCTGAAATGCCAGAACCTGTCCTAGGAAGCTTGTTTCTGGTCCAGGGAAGGCATGGCTTGGCAGTTCGGGCTGGACTGTTCCCATGAGGCACAGGGTCAGACTGATTTTCATATGGCCATGTCTGAACTGGGGTGGCAGAGTGGGCTAAAGAATGGTGATGGATCAAACTCGTATCTGTTGACTGGGTGTGAGTGTTTGATTGGTTCTGATGCTCCGTCCATCACCACCCCCTTTTGTACCGCTTTGTTCGCCATATGTTTGCAGGGTATGCTCAGACGTGAGTCCCTTGCTCACTTTGCCACTAGATTCAAGCAAGCCTGGCTGAAGACGGCTAAAATGCCAGAAACCGGTCTTGGAAGCTTGTTTACGGTCCAGGGAAGGCATGGCTTGGCAGTTCGGGCTGGACTGGTACCATGAGGCACAGGGTCAGACTGATTTGATATGGCCATGTCTGAACTGGGGTGGCAGAGTGGGCTAAAGAACGGTGATGGATCAAACTCGGATCTGTTGATTGGGTGTGAGTGTTTGATTGGTTCTGATGCTCCGTCAATCACCACTCCCTTTTGTACCGCTTTGTTCGCCATAAGTTGGCAGGGAATGCTGAGACGTGAGTCCCCTGCTCACTTTGCCACTGGATTCTAGCAAGCCTGGCTGAAGATGGCTGAAATGCCAGAAACCGGTCCAAGAAAGCTTGTTTCCGATCCAGGGAAGGCATGGCTTGGCAGTTCAGGCTGGACTGTTCCCATGAGGCACAGGGTCAGACTGATTTGCATATGGCCATGTCTGAAATGGGGAGGCAGAGTGGGCTAAAGAACGGTGATGGATCAAACTCGGATCTGTTGACTGGCTGTGTGTGTTTAATTGGTTCTGATGCTCCGTCCATCACCACCCCCTTTTGTTCCGCTTAGTTCGCAATAAGTTGGCAGGGTATGCTCAGACGTGAGTCCCTTGCTCACTTTGCCACTGGATTCAAGCAAGCCTGGCTGAAGACGGCTGTAATGCCAGAAACCGGTCCTAGGAAGCTTGTTTCCGGTCCAGGGAAGGCATGGCTTGGCAGTTTGGGCTGGACTGTTCCCATGAGACACTGGGTCAGACTACTTTGCATATAGCCATGTCTGAACTGGGGTGACAGAGTGGGCTATAGAACGGTGATGGATCAAACTCGGATCTGTTGATTGGGTGTGAGTGTTTGATTGGTTCTGATGCTCCGTCCATCACCACCCCCTTTTGTACCGCTTTGTTCGCCATAAGTTTGCAGGGTATGCTTAGACGTGAGTCCCTTGCTCACTTTGCCACTGGATTCAAGCAAGCCTGGCTGAAGACGGCTGAAATGCCAGAAACCGTCCTTAGGAAGCTTGTTTCCGGTCCAGGGAAGGCATGGCTTGGCAGTTCGGGCTGGACTGTTCCTATGAGGCACAGGGTCAGACTGATTTGCATATGGCCATGTATGAACTGGGGTGGCAGAGTGGGCTAAAGCACGGTGATGGATCAAAATCGGATCTGTTGACTAGGTGTGAGTGTTTGATTGGTTCTGATGCTCCGTCCATCACCACCCCCTTTTGTTCCGCTTTGTTCGCCATAAGTTGGCAGGGTATGCTCAGACGTGAGTCCCTTTTTCACTTTGCCACTGGATTCAAGCAAGCCTGGCTGAAGACGGCTGAAATGCCAGAAACTGGTCCTAGGAAGCTTGTTTCCGGTCCAGGGAAGGCATGGCTTGGCAGTTCGGGCTGGACTGTTCCCATGAGGCACAGGGTCAGACTGATGTGCATATGGCCATGTCTGAACTGGGGTGGCAGAGTGGGCTAAAGAATGGTGATGGATCAAACTCGGATCTGTTGACTGGGTGTGAGTGTTTGATTGGTTCTGATGCTCCGTCCATCACCACCCCCTTTTGTACTGCTTTGTTCGCCATAAGTTAGCAGGGTGTGCTCAGACGTGAGTCCCTTGCTCACTTTGCCACTGGATTCAAGCAAGCCTGGCTGAAGACGGCTGAAATGCCAGAAACCGGTCCTAGGAAGCTTGTTTCCGGTCCAGGGAAGGCATGGCTTGGCAGTTCAGGCTGGACTGTTCCCATGAGGCACTGGGTCAGACTGCTTTGCATATGGCCATGTCTGAACTGGGGTGGTAGAGTGGGCTATAGAACGGTGATGGATCAAAGTCGGATCTGTTGACTGGTTGTGAGTGTTTGATTGGTTCTGATGCTCCGTCCATCACCACCCCCTTTTGTTCCGCTTTGTTCGCCATAAGTTGGCAGGGTATGCTCAGACGTGAGTCCCTTGCTCACTTTGCCACTGGATTCAAGCAAGCCTGGCTGAAGACTGCTGAAATGCCAGAAACCGGTCCTAGGAAGCTTGTTTCCGGTCCAGGGAAGGCATGGCTTGGCAGTTCGGGCTGGACTGTTCCCATGAGGCACAGGGTCAGACTGATGTGCATATGGCCATGTCTGAACTGGGGTGGCAGAGTGGGCTAAAGAATGGTGATGGATCAAACTCGGATCTGTTGACTGGGTGTGAGTGTTTGATTGGTTCTGATGCTCCGTCCATCACCACCCCCTTTTGTACTGCTTTGTTCGCCATAAGTTAGCAGGGTGTGCTCAGACGTGAGTCCCTTGCTCACTTTGCCACTGGATTCAAGCAAGCCTGGCTGAAGACGGCTGAAATGCCAGAAACCGGTCCTAGGAAGCTTGTTTCCGGTCCAGGGAAGGCATGGCTTGGCAGTTCAGGCTGGACTGTTCCCATGAGGCACTGGGTCAGACTGCTTTGCATATGGCCATGTCTGAACTGGGGTGGTAGAGTGGGCTATAGAACGGTGATGGATCAAAGTCGGATCTGTTGACTGGTTGTGAGTGTTTGATTGGTTCTGATGCTCCGTCCATCACCACCCCCTTTTGTTCCGCTTTGTTCGCCATAAGTTGGCAGGGTATGCTCAGACGTGAGTCCCTTGCTCACTTTGCCACTGGATTCAAGCAAGCCTGGCTGAAGACTGCTGAAATGCCAGAAACCGGTCCTAGGAAGCTTGTTTCCGGTCCAGGGAAGGCATGGCTTGGCAGTTCGGGCTGGACTGTTCCCATGAGGCACAGGGTCAGACTGATTCGCATATGGCCATGTCTGAACTGGGGTGGCAGAGTGGGCTAAAGAACGTTGATGGATCAAAGTCAGATCTGTTGACTGGGTGTGAGTGGTTGATTGGTTCTGATGCTCCGTCCATCACCACCCCCTTTTGTACCGCTTTGTTCACCATAAGTTGGCAGGGTATGCTCAGACGTGAGTCCCTTGCTCACTTTGCCACTGGATTTAAGCAAGCCTGGCTGAAGACGGCTGAAATGCCAGAAACCGGTCCTAGGAAGCTTGTTTCCGTTCCAGGGAAGGCATGGCTTGGCAGTTCGGGCTGGACTGTTCCCATGAGGCACAGGGTCAGACTGATTTGCATATGGCCATGTATGAACTGGGGTGGCAGAGTGGGCTAAAGAACGGTAATGCATCAAACTCGGACCTGTTGACTGGTTGTGAGTGTTTGATTGGTTCTGATGCTCCGTCCACCACCACCCCCTTTGGTACCACTTTGTTTGCCATAAGTTGGCAGGGTATGCTCAGACATGAGTCCCTTGCTCACTTTGCCACTGGATTCCAGCAAGCCTGGCTGAAGACGGCTGAAATGCCAGAAACCGATCCTAGGAAGCTTGTTTCCGGTCCAGGGAAGGCATGGCTTGGCAGTTCGGGCTGGACTGTTCCCATGAGGCACAGGGTCAGAGTGATTTGCATATGGCCATGTCTGAACTGGGGTGGCAGACTGGGCTAAAGAACGGTGATGGATCAAACTCGGATGTGTTGACTGGGTGTGAGTGTTTAATTGGTTCTGATGCTCCGTCCATCACCACCCCCTTTTGTACCGCTTTGTTTGCCATAAATTGGCAGGGTATGCTCAGACGTGAATCCCTTGCTCACTTTGCCACTGGATTCAAGCAAGCCTGGCTGAAGACGGCTGAAATGCCAGAAACCGGTCCTAGGAAGCTTGTTTCCGGTCCAGGGAAGGCATGGCCTGGCAGTTCGGGCTAGACTGTTCCCATGAGGCACAGGGTCAGACTGATTTGCATATGGCCATGTCTGAACTGGGGTGGCAGAGTGGGCTAAAGAACAGTGATGGATCAAACTTGGATCTGTTGACTGGGTGTGAGTGTTTGATTGGTTCTGATGCTCCGTCCATCACCACCCCCTTTTGTACCGCTTTGTTCGCCATAAGTTGGCAGGGTATGCTCAGACGTGAGTCCCTTGCTCACTTTGCCACTGGATTCAAGCAAGCCTGGCTGAAGACGGCTGAAATGCCAGAACCTGTACTAGGAAGCTTGTTTCTGGTCCAGGGAAGGCATGGCTTGGCAGTTCGGGCTGGACTGTTCCCATGAGGCACAGGGTCAGACTGATTTTCATATGGCCATGTCTGAACTGGGGTGGCAGAGTGGGCTAAAGAATGGTGATGGATCAAACTCGTATCTGTTGACTGGGTGTGAGTGTTTGATTGGTTCTGATGCTCCGTCCATCACCACCCCCTTTTGTACCGCTTTGTTCGCCATATGTTTGCAGGGTATGCTCAGACGTGAGTCCCTTGCTCACTTTGCCACTAGATTCAAGCAAGCCTGGCTGAAGACGGCTAAAATGCCAGAAACCGGTCTTGGAAGCTTGTTTACGGTCCAGGGAAGGCATGGCTTGGCAGTTCGGGCTGGACTGGTACCATGAGGCACAGGGTCAGACTGATTTGATATGGCCATGTCTGAACTGGGGTGGCAGAGTGGGCTAAAGAACGGTGATGGATCAAACTCGGATCTGTTGATTGGGTGTGAGTGTTTGATTGGTTCTGATGCTCCGTCAATCACCACTCCCTTTTGTACCGCTTTGTTCGCCATAAGTTGGCAGGGAATGCTGAGACGTGAGTCCCCTGCTCACTTTGCCACTGGATTCTAGCAAGCCTGGCTGAAGATGGCTGAAATGCCAGAAACCGGTCCAAGAAAGCTTGTTTCCGGTCCAGGGAAGGCATGGCTTGGCAGTTCAGGCTGGACTGTTCCCATGAGGCACAGGGTCAGACTGATTTGCATATGGCCATGTCTGAAATGGGGAGGCAGAGTGGGCTAAAGAACGGTGATGGATCAAACTCGGATCTGTTGACTGGCTGTGTGTGTTTAATTGGTTCTGATGCTCCGTCCATCACCACCCCCTTTTGTTCTGCTTAGTTCGCAATAAGTTGGCAGGGTATGCTCAGACGTGAGTCCCTTGCTCACTTTGCCACTGGATTCAAGCAAGCCTGGCTGAAGACGGCTGTAATGCCAGAAACCGGTCCTAGGAAGCTTGTTTCCGGTCCAGGGAAGGCATGGCTTGGCAGTTTGGGCTGGACTGTTCCCATGAGACACTGGGTCAGACTACTTTGCATATAGCCATGTCTGAACTGGGGTGACAGAGTGGGCTATAGAACGGTGATTGATCAAACTCGGATCTGTTGATTGGGTGTGAGTGTTTGATTGGTTCTGATGCTCCGTCCATCACCACCCCCTTTTGTACCGCTTTGTTCGCCATAAGTTTGCAGGGTATGCTTAGACGTGAGTCCCTTGCTCACTTTGCCACTGGATTCAAGCAAGCCTGGCTGAAGACGGCTGAAATGCCAGAAACCGTCCTTAGGAAGCTTGTTTCCGGTCCAGGGAAGGCATGGCTTGGCAGTTCGGGCTGGACTGTTCCTATGAGGCACAGGGTCAGACTGATTTGCATATGGCCATGTATGAACTGGGGTGGCAGAGTGGGCTAAAGCACGGTGATGGATCAAAATCGGATCTGTTGACTAGGTGTGAGTGTTTGATTGGTTCTGATGCTCCGTCCATCACCACCCCCTTTTGTTCCGCTTTGTTCGCCATAAGTTGGCAGGGTATGCTCAGACGTGAGTCCCTTTCTCACTTTGCCACTGGATTCAAGCAAGCCTGGCTGAAGACGGCTGAAATGCCAGAAACTGGTCCTAGGAAGCTTGTTTCCGGTCCAGGGAAGGCATGGCTTGGCAGTTCGGGCTGGACTGTTCCCATGAGGCACAGGGTCAGACTGATGTGCATATGGCCATGTCTGAACTGGGGTGGCAGAGTGGGCTAAAGAATGGTGATGGATCAAACTCGGATCTGTTGACTGGGTGTGAGTGTTTGATTGGTTCTGATGCTCCGTCCATCACCACCCCCTTTTGTACTGCTTTGTTCGCCATAAGTTAGCAGGGTGTGCTCAGCCGTGAGTCCCTTGCTCACTTTGCCACTGGATTCAAGCAAGCCTGGCTGAAGACGGCTGAAATGCCAGAAACCGGTCCTAGGAAGCTTGTTTCCGGTCCAGGGAAGGCATGGCTTGGCAGTTCAGGCTGGACTGTTCCCATGAGGCACTGGGTCAGACTGCTTTGCATATGGCCATGTCTGAACTGGGGTGGTAGAGTGGGCTATAGAACGGTGATGGATCAAAGTCGGATCTGTTGACTGGTTGTGAGTGTTTGATTGGTTCTGATGCTCCGTCCATCACCACCCCCTTTTGTTCCGCTTTGTTCGCCATAAGTTGGCAGGGTATGCTCAGACGTGAGTCCCTTGCTCACTTTGCCACTGGATTCAAGCAAGCCTGGCTGAAGACTGCTGAAATGCCAGAAACCGGTCCTAGGAAGCTTGTTTCCGGTCCAGGGAAGGCATGGCTTGGCAGTTCGGGCTGGACTGTTCCCATGAGGCACAGGGTCAGACTGATTCGCATATGGCCATGTCTGAACTGGGGTGGCAGAGTGGGCTAAAGAACGTTGATGGATCAAAGTCGGATCTGTTGACTGGGTGTGAGTGGTTGATTGGTTCTGATGCTCCGTCCATCACCACCCCCTTTTGTACCGCTTTGTTCACCATAAGTTGGCAGGGTATGCTCAGACGTGAGTCCCTTGCTCACTTTGCCACTGGATTTAAGCAAGCCTGGCTGAAGACGGCTGAAATGCCAGAAACCGGTCCTAGGAAGCTTGTTTCCGTTCCAGGGAAGGCATGGCTTGGCAGTTCGGGCTGGACTGTTCCCATGAGGCACAGGGTCAGACTGATTTGCATATGGCCATGTATGAACTGGGGTGGCAGAGTGGGCTAAAGCACGGTGATGGATCAAAATCGGATCTGTTGACTGGGTGTGAGTGTTTGATTGGTTCTGATGCTCCGTCCATCACCACCCCCTTTTGTTCCGCTTTGTTCGCCATAAGTTGGCAGGGTATGCTCAGACGTGAGTCCCTTGCTCACTTTGCCACTGGATTCAAGCAAGCCTGGCTGAAGACGGCTGAAATGCCAGAAACCGGTCCTAGGAAGCTTGTTTCCGGTCCAGGGAAGGCATGGCTTGGCAGTTCGGGCTGGACTGTTCCCATGAGGCACAGGGTCAGACTGATTTGCATATGGCCATATCTGAACTGGGGTGGCAGAGTGGGCTAAAGAATGGTGAAATGGTGAAGGATCAAACTCGGATCTGTTGACTGGGTGTGATTGTTTGATTGGTTCTGATGCTCCGTCCATCACCACCCCCTTTTGTACTGCTTTGTTCGCCATAAGATGGCAGGGTATGCTCAGACGTGAGTTCCTTCCTCACTTTGCCACTGGATTCAAGCAAGCCTGGCTGAAGACAGCTGAAATGCCAGAAACCGGTCCTAGGAACCTTGTTTCCAGTCCAGGGAAGGCATGGCTTGGCAGTTCGGGCTGGACTGTTCCCATGAGGCACAGGGTCAGACTGATTTGCATATGGCCATGTCGGAACTGGGGTGGCAGATTGGGCTTAAGAACGGTGATGGATCAAACTCGGATCTGTTGACTGGGTGTGAATTTTTGATTGGTTCTGATGCTCCGTCCATCACCACCCCCTTTTGTACCGCTTTGATCGCCATAAGTTGGCAGGGTATGCTCAGACGTGAGTCCCTTGCTCACTTTGCCACTGGATTCAAGCAATCCTGCCTGAAGACGGCTGAAATGCCAGAAACCGGTCCTAGGAAGCTTGTTTCCTGTCCAGGGAAGGCATGGCTTGGCAGTTCAGGCTGGACTATTCCCATGAGGCACTGGGTCAGACTGCTTTGCATATGGCCATGTCTGAACTGGGGTGGCAGAGTGGGCTATAGAACGGTGATGGATCAAAGTCGGATCTGTTGACTGGTTGTGAGTGTTTAATTGGTTCTGATGCTCCGTCCATCACCACCCCCTTTTGTTCCGCTTTGTTCGCCATAAGTTGGCAGAGTATGCTCAGACGTGAGTCTCTTGCTCACTTTGCCACTGGATTCAAGCAAGCCTGGCTGAAGACGGCTGAAATGCCAGAAACCGGTCCTAGGAACCTTGTTTCCGGTCCAGGGAAGGCATGGCTTGGCAGTTCGGGCTGGACTGTTCCCATGAGGCACAGGGTCAGACTGATTAGCATATGGCCATGTCTGAACTGGGGTGGCAGAGTGGGCTAAAGAACGGTGATGGATCAAAGGCGGATCTGTTGACTGGTTGTGAGTGTTTGATTGGTTCTGATGCTCCATCCATCACCACCCCCTTTTGTACTGCTTTGTTTGCCATAAGTTGGCAGGGTATGCTCAGACGTGAGTCCCTTGCTCACTTTGCCACTGGATTCAAGCAAGCCTGGCTGAAGACGGCTGAAATTCCAGAAACCGGTCCTAGGAAGCTTGTTTCCTGTCCAGGGAAGGCATGGCTTGGCAGTTCGGGCTGGACTTCTCCCATGAGGCACAGGGTCAGACTGATTTGCATATGGCCATGTCTGAACTGGGGTGGCAGAGTGGGCTAAAGAACGTGATGGATCAAACTCCGATCTGTTGACTAGGTGTAAGTGTTTGATTGGTTCTGATGCTCCGTCCATCACCACCCCCTTTTGTACCGCTTTGTTCGCCATAAGTTGGCAGGGTATGCTCAAACGTGAGTCCCTTGCTCACGTTGCCACTGGATTCAAGCAAGCCTGGCTGAAGACGGCTGAAATACCAGAAACCAGCCCTAGGAAGCTTGTTTCCGGTCCAGGGAAGGCATGGCTTTGCAGTTCGGGCTGGGCTGTTCCCATGAGGCACAGGGTCAGACTGATTTTCATATGGCCATGTATGAACTGGGGTGGCAGAGTGGGCTAAAGCACGGTGATGGATCAAATTCAGATCTGTTGACTGGGTGTGAGTGTTTGATTGGTTCTGATGCTCCGTCCATCACCACCCCCTTTTGTACCGCTTTGTTCGCCATAAGTTGGCAGGGTATGCTCAGACGTGAGTCCCTTGCTCACTTTGCCACTGGATTCAAGCAAGCCTGGCTGAAGACGGCTGAAATGCCAGAAACCGGTCCTAGGAAGCTTGTTTCCGGTCCAGGGAAGGCATGGCTTGGCAGTTCGGGCTGAACTGTACTCATGAGGCACAGGGTCAGACTGATTTGCATATGGCCATGTCTGAACTGGGGTGGCAGAGTGGGCTAAAGAACGGTGATGGATCAAACTCCGATCTGTTGACTGGGTGTAAGTGTTTGATTGGTTCTGATGCTCCGTCCATCACCATCCCCTTTTGTACCGCTTTGTTCGCCATAAGTTGGCAGGGTATGCTCAGACGTGAGTCCCTTGCTCACTTTGCCACTGGATTCAAGCAAGCCTAGCTGAAGACGGCTGAAATGCCAGAAACCGGTCCTAGGAAGCTTGTTTCCGGTCCAGGGAAGGCATGGCTTGGCAGTTCGGGCTGGACTGTTCCCATGAGGCACAGGGTCAGACTGATTTTCATATGGCCATGTATGAACTGGGGTGGCAGAGTGGGCTAAAGCAAGGTGATGGATCAAATTCGGATCTGTTGACTGGGTGTGAGTGTTTGATTGGTTCTGATGCTCCGTCCATCACCACCCCCTTTTGTACCGCTTTGTTCGCCATAAGTTGGCAGGGTATGCTCAGACGTGAGTCCCTTGCTCACTTTGCCACTGGATTCAAGCAAGCCTGGCTGAAGACGGCTGAAATGCCAGAAACCGGTCCTAGGAAGCTTGTTTCCGGTCCAGGGAAGGCATGGCTTGGCAGTTCGGGCTGAACTGTACTCATGAGGCACAGGGTCAGACTGATTTGCATATGGCCATGTCTGAACTAGGGTGGCAGAGTGGGCTAAAGAACGGTGATGGATCAAACTCCGATCTGTTGACTGGGTGTAAGTGTTTGATTGGTTCTGATGCTCCGTCCATCACCATCCCCTTTTGTACCGCTTTGTTCGCCATAAGTTGGCAGGGTATGCTCAGTCGTGAGTCCCTTGCTCACTTTGCCACTGGATTCAAGCAAGCCTAGCTGAAGACGGCTGAAATGCCAGAAACCGGTCCTAGGAAGCTTGTTTCCGGTCCAGGGAAGGCATGGCTTGGCAGTTCGGGCTGGACTGTTCCCATGAGGCCCAGGGTCAGACTGATTTGCATATGGCCATGTCTGAACTGGGATGGCAGAGTGGGCTAAAGAATGGTGATGGATCAAACTCGGATCTGTTGACTGGGTGTGAGTGTTTGATTGGTTCTGATACTCCGTCCATCACCACCCCCTTTTGTACTGCTTTGTTCGCCATAAGTTGGCAGGGTATGCTCAGACGTGAGTCCCTTGCTCACTTTGCCACTGGATTCAAGCAAGCCTGGCTGAAGATGGCTGAAATGCCAGAAACCGGTCCTAGGAAGCTTGTTTCCGGTCCAGGGAAGGCATGGCTTAGCAGTTCAGGCTGGACTTCTCCCATGAGGCACAGGGTCAGACTGATTTGCACATGGCCATGTCTGAACTGGGGTGGCAGAGTGGGCTAAAGAATGGTGATGGATCAAACACGGATCTGTTTACTGGGTGTGAGTGTTTGATTGGTTCTGATGCTCCGTCCATCACCACCCCCTTTTGTACCGCTTTGTTCACCATAAGTTGGCAGGGTATGCTCAGACGTGAGTCCCTTGCTCACTTTGCCACTGGATTCAAGCAAGCCTGGCTGAAGACGGCTGAAATGCCAGAAAACGGTCCTAGGAAGCTTGTTTCCGGTCCAGGGAAGGCATCGCTTGGCAGTTTGGGCTGGACTGTTCCCATGAGGGACAGGGTCAGACTGCTTTGCATATGGCCATGTCTGAACTGGGGTGGCAGAGTGGACTATAGAACGGTGATGGATCAAACTCGGATCTGTTGACTGGGTGTGAGTGTTTGATTGGTTCTGATGCTCCGTCCATCACCACCCCCTTTTGTACCGCTTTGTTCGCCATAAGTTTGCAGGGTATGCTCAGACGTGAGTCCCTTGCTCACTTTGCCACTGGATTCAAGCAAGCCTGGCTGAAGACTGCTGAAATGCCAGAAACCGGCCCTAAGAAGCTTGTTTCCGGTCCAGGGAAGGCATGGCTTGGCAGTTCGGGCTGGACTGTTCCTATGAGGCACAGGGTCAGACTGATTTGCATATGGCCATGTATGAACTGGGGAGGCAGAGTGGGCTAAAGCACGGTGATGGATCAAAATCGGATCAGTTGACTGGGTGTGAGTGTTTGATTGGTTCTGATGCTCCGTCCATCACCACCCCCTTTTGTACCGCTTTGTTTGTCATAAGTTGGCAGGGTATGCTCAGACGTGAGTCCCTTGCTCACTTTGCCACTGGATTCAAGCAAGCCTGGCTGAAGACGGCTGAAATGCCAGAAACCGGCCCTAGGAAGCTTGTTTCCGGTCCAGGGAAGGCATGGCTTTGCAGTTCGGGCTGGGCTGTTCCCATGAGGCACAGGGTCAGACTGATTTGCATATGGCCATGTATGAACTGGGGTGGCAGAGTGGGCTAAAGCACGGTGATGGATCAAACTCGGATCTGTTGACTGGGTGTGAGTGTTTGATTGGTTCTGATGCTCCGTTCATCACCACCCCCTTTTGTACCGCTTTGTTCGCCATAAGTTGGCAGGGTATGCTCAGACGTGAGTCCCTTGCTCACTTTGCCACTGGATTCAAGCAAGCCTGGCTGAAGACGGCTGAAATGCCAGAAACCGGTCCTAGGAAGCTTGTTTCCGGTCCAGGGAAGGCATGGCTTGGCAGTTCAGGCTGGACTGTTCCCATGAGGCACAGGGTCAGACTGATTTGCATATGGCCATGTCTGAACTGGGGTGGCAGAGTGGGCTAAAGAATGGTGATGGATCAAACTCGGATCTGTTGATTGGGTGTGAGTGTTTGATTGGTTCTGATACTCCGTCCATCACCACCCCTTTTTGTACTGCTTTGTTCGCCATAAGGTGGCAGGGTATGCTCAGACGTGAGTCCCTTGCTCACTTTGCCACTGGATTCAAGCAAGCCTGGCTGAAGACGGCTGAAATGCCAGAAACCGGTCCTAGGAAGCTTGTTTCCGGTCCAGGGAAGGCATGGCTTGTCAATTCGGGCTGGACTTCTCCCATGAGGCACAGGGTCAGACTGATTTGCATATGGCCATGTCTGAACTGGGGTGGCAGAGTGGGCTAAAGAACGGTGATGGATCAAACACTGATCTGTTTACTGGGTGTGAGTGTTTGATTGGTTCTGATGCTCCGTCCATCACCACCCCCTTTTGTACTGCTTTGTTCGCCATAAGTTGGCAGGGTATGCTCAGACGTGAGTCCCTTGCTCACTTTGCCACTGGATTCAAGCAAGCCTGGCTGAAGACGGCTGAAATGCCAGAAACCGGTCCTAGGAAGCTTGTTTCCGGTCCAGGGAAGGCATGGCTTGGCAGTTTGGGCTGGACTGTTCCCATGAGGCACTGGGTCAGACTACTTTGCATATAGCCATGTCTGAACTGGGGTGACAGAGTGGGCTATAGAACGGTGATGGATCAAACTCGGATCTGTTGATTGGGTGTGAGTGTTTGATTGGTTCTGATGCTCCGTCCATCACCACCCCCTTTTGTACCGCTTTGTTCGCCATAAGTTGGCAGGGTATGCTCAGACGTGAGTCCCTTGCTCACTTTGCCACTGGATTCAAGCAAGCCTGGCTGAAGACGGCTGTAATGCCAGAAACCGGTCCTAGGAAGCTTGTTTCCGGTCCAGGGAAGGCATGGCTTGGCAGTTTGGGCTGGACTGTTCCCATGAGGCACTGGGTCAGACTACTTTGCATATAGCCATGTCTGAACTGGGGTGACAGAGTGGGCTATAGAACGGTGATGGATCAAACTCGGATCTGTTGATTGGGTGTGAGTGTTTGATTGGTTCTGATGCTCCGTCCATCACCACCCCCTTTTGTACCGCTTTGTTCGCCATAAGTTGGCAGGGTATGCTCAGACGTGAGTCCCTTGCTCACTTTGCCACTGGATTCAAGCAAGCCTGGCTGAAGACGGCTGAAATGCCAGAAACCGGTCCTAGGAAGCTTGTTTCCGGTCCAGGGAAGGCATGGCTTGGCAGTTCGGGCTGAACTGTACTCATGAGGCACAGGGTCAGACTGATTTGCATATGGCCATGTCTGAACTGGGGTGGCAGAGTGGGCTAAAGAACGGTGATGGATCAAACTCCGATCTGTTGACTGGGTGTAAGTGTTTGATTGGTTCTGATGCTCCGTCCATCACCATCCCCTTTTGTACTGCTTTGTTCGCCATAAGTTGGCAGGGTATGCTCAGACGTGAGTCCCTTGCTCACTTTGCCACTGGATTCAAGCAAGCCTGGCTGAAGACGGCTGAAATGCCAGAAACCGGTCCTAGGAAGCTTGTTTCTGGTCCAGGGAAGGCATGGCTTAGCAGTTCAGGCTGGACTTCTCCCATGAGGCACAGGGTCAGACTGATTTGCACATGGCCATGTCTGAACTGGGGTGGCAGAGTGTTCTAAAGAATGGTGATGGATCAAACACGGATCTGTTTACTGGGTGTGAGTGTTTGATTGGTTCTGATGCTCCGTCCATCACCACCCCCTTTTGTACCGCTTTGTTCACCATAAGTTGGCAGGGTATGCTCAGACGTGAGTCCCTTGCTCACTTTGCCACTGGATTCAAGCAAGCCTGGCTGAAGACGGCTGAAATGCCAGAAAACGGTCCTAGGAATCTTGTTTCCGGTCCAGGGAAGGCATCGCTTGGCAGTTTGGGCTGGACTGTTTCCATGAGGCACAGGGTCAGACTGATTTGCATATGGCCATGTCTGAACTGGGATGGCAGAGTGGGCTAAAGAATGGTGATGGATCAAACTCGGATCTGTTGACTGGGTGTGAGTGTTTGATTGGTTCTGATACTCCGTCCATCACCACCCCCTTTTGTACTGCTTTGTTCGCCATAAGTTGGCAGGGTATGCTCAGACGTGAGTCCCTTGCTCACTTTGCCACTGGATTCAAGCAAGCCTGGCTGAAGATGGCTGAAATGCCAGAAACCGGTCCTAGGAAGCTTGTTTCCGGTCCAGGGAAGGCATGGCTTAGCAGTTCAGGCTGGACTTCTCCCATGAGGCACAGGGTCAGACTGATTTGCACATGGCCATGTCTGAACTGGGGTGGCAGAGTGGGCTAAAGAATGGTGATGGATCAAACACGGATCTGTTTACTGGGTGTGAGTGTTTGATTGGTTCTGATGCTCCGTCCATCACCACCCCCTTTTGTACCGCTTTGTTCGCCATAAGTTTGCAGGGTATGCTCAGACGTGAGTCCCTTGCTCACTTTGCCACTGGATTCAAGCAAGCCTGGCTGAAGACTGCTGAAATGCCAGAAACCGGCCCTAAGAAGCTTGTTTCCGGTCCAGGGAAGGCATGGCTTGGCAGTTCGGGCTGGACTGTTCCTATGAGGCACAGGGTCAGACTGATTTGCATATGGCCATGTATGAACTGGGGAGGCAGAGTGGGCTAAAGCACGGTGATGGATCAAAATCGGATCTGTTGACTGGGTGTGAGTGTTTGATTGGTTCTGATGCTCCGT
Source organism: Triturus cristatus (assembly GCF_964204655.1). Lineage (NCBI taxonomy): Eukaryota > Metazoa > Chordata > Amphibia > Caudata > Salamandridae > Triturus > Triturus cristatus. The sequence continues at coordinate 207,186 of NW_028187919.1, read as the reverse complement.
CCATCACCACCCCCTTTTGTACCGCTTTGTTTGTCATAAGTTGGCAGGGTGTGCTCAGACGTGAGTCCCTTGCTCACTTTGCCACTGGATTCAAGCAAGCCTGGCTGAAGACGGCTGAAATGCCAGAAACCGGCCCTAGGAAGCTTGTTTCCGGTCCAGGGAAGGCATGGCTTTGCAGTTCGGGCTGGGCTGTTCCCATGAGGCACAGGGTCAGACTGATTTGCATATGGCCATGTATGAACTGGGGTGGCAGAGTGGGCTAAAGCACGGTGATGGATCAAACTCGGATCTGTTGACTGGGTGTGAGTGTTTGATTGGTTCTGATGCTCCGTTCATCACCACCCCCTTTGTTCACCATAAGTTGGCAGGGTATGCTCAGACGTGAGTCCCTTGCTCACTTTGCCACTGGATTCAAGCAAGCCTGGCTGAAGACGGCTGAAATGCCAGAAACCGGTCCTAGGAAGCTTGTTTCCGGTCCAGGGAAGGCATGGCTTGGCAGTTCAGGCTGGACTGTTCCCATGAGGCACAGGGTCAGACTGATTTGCATATGGCCATGTCTGAACTGGGGTGGCAGAGTGGGCTAAAGAATGGTGATGGATCAAACTCGGATCTGTTGATTGGGTGTGAGTGTTTGATTGGTTCTGATACTCCGTCCATCACCACCCCCTTTTGTACTGCTTTGTTCGCCATAAGTTGGCAGGGTATGCTCAGACGTGAGTCCCTTGCTCACTTTGCCACTGGATTCAAGCAAGCCTGGCTGAAGACGGCTGAAATGCCAGAAACCGGTCCTAGGAAGCTTGTTTCCGGTCCAGGGAAGGCATGGCTTGTCAATTCGGGCTGGACTTCTCCCATGAGGCACAGGGTCAGACTGATTTGCATATGGCCATGTCTGAACTGGGGTGGCAGAGTGGGCTAAAGAACGGTGATGGATCAAACACTGATCTGTTTACTGGGTGTGAGTGTTTGATTGGTTCTGATGCTCCGTCCATCACCACCCCCTTTTGTACTGCTTTGTTCGCCATAAGTTGGCAGGGTATGCTCAGACGTGAGTCCCTTGCTCACTTTGCCACTGGATTCAAGCAAGCCTGGCTGAAGACGGCTGAAATGCCAGAAACCGGTCCTAGGAAGCTTGTTTCCGGTCCAGGGAAGGCATGGCTTGGCAGTTCGGGCTGAACTGTACTCATGAGGCACAGGGTCAGACTGATTTGCATATGGCCATGTCTGAACTGGGGTGGCAGAGTGGGCTAAAGAACGGTGATGGATCAAACTCCGATCTGTTGACTGGGTGTAAGTGTTTGATTGGTTCTGATGCTCCGTCCATCACCATCCCCTTTTGTACTGCTTTGTTCGCCATAAGTTGGCAGGGTATGCTCAGACGTGAGTCCCTTGCTCACTTTGCCACTGGATTCAAGCAAGCCTGGCTGAAGACGGCTGAAATGCCAGAAACCGGTCCTAGGAAGCTTGTTTCTGGTCCAGGGAAGGCATGGCTTAGCAGTTCAGGCTGGACTTCTCCCATGAGGCACAGGGTCAGACTGATTTGCACATGGCCATGTCTGAACTGGGGTGGCAGAGTGGGCTAAAGAATGGTGATGGATCAAACACGGATCTGTTTACTGGGTGTGAGTGTTTGATTGGTTCTGATGCTCCGTCCATCACCACCCCCTTTTGTACCGCTTTGTTCACCATAAGTTGGCAGGGTATGCTCAGACGTGAGTCCCTTGCTCACTTTGCCACTGGATTCAAGCAAGCCTGGCTGAAGACGGCTGAAATGCCAGAAAACGGTCCTAGGAATCTTGTTTCCGGTCCAGGGAAGGCATCGCTTGGCAGTTTGGGCTGGACTGTTTCCATGAGGCACAGGGTCAGACTGCTTTGCATATGGCCATGTCTGAACTGGGGTGGCAGAGTGGACTATAGAACGGTGATGGATCAAACTCGGATCTGTTGACTGGGTGTGAGTGTTTGATTGGTTCTGATGCTCCGTCCATCACCACCCCCTTTTGTACCGCTTTGTTCGCCATAAGTTTGCAGGGTATGCTCAGACGTGAGTGCCTTGCTCACTTTGCCACTGGATTCAAGCAAGCCTGGCTGAAGACTGCTGAAATGCCAGAAACCGGCCCTAGGAAGCTTGTTTCCGGTCCAGGGAAGGCATGGCTTGGCAGTTCGGGCTGGACTGTTCCTATGAGGCACAGGGTCAGACTGATTTGCATATGGCCATGTATGAACTGGGGAGGCAGAGTGGGCTAAAGCACGGTGATGGATCAAAATCGGATCTGTTGACTGGGTGTGAGTGTTTGATTGGTTCTGATGCTCCGTCCATCACCACCCCCTTTTGTACCGCTTTGTTTGTCATAAGTTGGCAGGGTATGCTCAGACGTGAGTCCCTTGCTCACTTTGCCACTGGATTCAAGCAAGCCTGGCTGAAGACGGCTGAAATGCCAGAAACCGGCCCTAGGAAGCTTGTTTCCGGTCCAGGGAAGGCATGGCTTTGCAGTTCGGGCTGGGCTGTTCCCATGAGGCACAGGGTCAGACTGATTTGCATATGGCCATGTATGAACTGGGGTGGCAGAGTGGGCTAAAGCACGGTGATGGATCAAACTCGGATCTGTTGACTGGGTGTGAGTGTTTGATTGGTTCTGATGCTCCGTTCATCACCACCCCCTTTTGTACCGCTTTGTTCGCCATAAGTTGGCAGGGTATGCTCAGACGTGAGTCCCTTGCTCACTTTGCCACTGGATTCAAGCAAGCCTGGCTGAAGACGGCTGAAATGCCAGAAACCGGTCCTAGGAAGCTTGTTTCCGGTCCAGGGAAGGCATGGCTTGGCAGTTCAGGCTGGACTGTTCCCATGAGACACAGGGTCAGACTGATTTGCATATGGCCATGTCTGAACTGGGGTGGCAGAGTGGGCTAAAGAATGGTGATGGATCAAACTCGGATCTGTTGATTGGGTGTGAGTGTTTGATTGGTTCTGATACTCCGTCCATCACCACCCCCTTTTGTACTGCTTTGTTCGCCATAAGTTGGCAGGGTATGCTCAGACGTGAGTCCCTTGCTCACTTTGCCACTGGATTCAAGCAAGCCTGGCTGAAGACGGCTGAAATGCCAGAAACCGGTCCTAGGAAGCTTGTTTCCGGTCCAGGGAAGGCATGGCTTGTCAATTCGGGCTGGACTTCTCCCATGAGGCACAGGGTCAGACTGATTTGCACATGGCCATGTCTGAACTGGGGTGGCAGAGTGGGCTAAAGAATGGTGATGGATCAAACACGGATCTGTTTACTGGGTGTGAGTGTTTGATTGGTTCTGATGCTCCGTCCATCACCACCCCCTTTTGTACCGCTTTGTTCGCCATAAGTTTGCAGGGTATGCTCAGACGTGAGTCCCTTGCTCACTTTGCCACTGGATTCAAGCAAGCCTGGCTGAAGACTGCTGAAATGCCAGAAACCGGCCCTAAGAAGCTTGTTTCCGGTCCAGGGAAGGCATGGCTTGGCAGTTCGGGCTGGACTGTTCCTATGAGGCACAGGGTCAGACTGATTTGCATATGGCCATGTATGAACTGGGGAGGCAGAGTGGGCTAAAGCACGGTGATGGATCAAAATCGGATCTGTTGACTGGGTGTGAGTGTTTGATTGGTTCTGATGCTCCGTCCATCACCACCCCCTTTTGTACCGCTTTGTTTGTCATAAGTTGGCAGGGTGTGCTCAGACGTGAGTCCCTTGCTCACTTTGCCACTGGATTCAAGCAAGCCTGGCTGAAGACGGCTGAAATGCCAGAAACCGGCCCTAGGAAGCTTGTTTCCGGTCCAGGGAAGGCATGGCTTTGCAGTTCGGGCTGGGCTGTTCCCATGAGGCACAGGGTCAGACTGATTTGCATATGGCCATGTATGAACTGGGGTGGCAGAGTGGGCTAAAGCACGGTGATGGATCAAACTCGGATCTGTTGACTGGGTGTGAGTGTTTGATTGGTTCTGATGCTCCGTTCATCACCACCCCCTTTGTTCACCATAAGTTGGCAGGGTATGCTCAGACGTGAGTCCCTTGCTCACTTTGCCACTGGATTCAAGCAAGCCTGGCTGAAGACGGCTGAAATGCCAGAAACCGGTCCTAGGAAGCTTGTTTCCGGTCCAGGGAAGGCATGGCTTGGCAGTTCAGGCTGGACTGTTCCCATGAGGCACAGGGTCAGACTGATTTGCATATGGCCATGTCTGAACTGGGGTGGCAGAGTGGGCTAAAGAATGGTGATGGATCAAACTCGGATCTGTTGATTGGGTGTGAGTGTTTGATTGGTTCTGATACTCCGTCCATCACCACCCCCTTTTGTACTGCTTTGTTCGCCATAAGTTGGCAGGGTATGCTCAGACGTGAGTCCCTTGCTCACTTTGCCACTGGATTCAAGCAAGCCTGGCTGAAGACGGCTGAAATGCCAGAAACCGGTCCTAGGAAGCTTGTTTCCGGTCCAGGGAAGGCATGGCTTGTCAATTCGGGCTGGACTTCTCCCATGAGGCACAGGGTCAGACTGATTTGCATATGGCCATGTCTGAACTGGGGTGGCAGAGTGGGCTAAAGAACGGTGATGGATCAAACACTGATCTGTTTACTGGGTGTGAGTGTTTGATTGGTTCTGATGCTCCGTCCATCACCACCCCCTTTTGTACTGCTTTGTTCGCCATAAGTTGGCAGGGTATGCTCAGACGTGAGTCCCTTGCTCACTTTGCCACTGGATTCAAGCAAGCCTGGCTGAAGACGGCTGAAATGCCAGAAACCGGTCCTAGGAAGCTTGTTTCCGGTCCAGGGAAGGCATGGCTTGGCAGTTCGGGCTGAACTGTACTCATGAGGCACAGGGTCAGACTGATTTGCATATGGCCATGTCTGAACTGGGGTGGCAGAGTGGGCTAAAGAACGGTGATGGATCAAACTCCGATCTGTTGACTGGGTGTAAGTGTTTGATTGGTTCTGATGCTCCGTCCATCACCATCCCCTTTTGTACTGCTTTGTTCGCCATAAGTTGGCAGGGTATGCTCAGACGTGAGTCCCTTGCTCACTTTGCCACTGGATTCAAGCAAGCCTGGCTGAAGACGGCTGAAATGCCAGAAACCGGTCCTAGGAAGCTTGTTTCTGGTCCAGGGAAGGCATGGCTTAGCAGTTCAGGCTGGACTTCTCCCATGAGGCACAGGGTCAGACTGATTTGCACATGGCCATGTCTGAACTGGGGTGGCAGAGTGGGCTAAAGAATGGTGATGGATCAAACACGGATCTGTTTACTGGGTGTGAGTGTTTGATTGGTTCTGATGCTCCGTCCATCACCACCCCCTTTTGTACCGCTTTGTTCACCATAAGTTGGCAGGGTATGCTCAGACGTGAGTCCCTTGCTCACTTTGCCACTGGATTCAAGCAAGCCTGGCTGAAGACGGCTGAAATGCCAGAAAACGGTCCTAGGAATCTTGTTTCCGGTCCAGGGAAGGCATCGCTTGGCAGTTTGGGCTGGACTGTTTCCATGAGGCACAGGGTCAGACTGCTTTGCATATGGCCATGTCTGAACTGGGGTGGCAGAGTGGACTATAGAACGGTGATGGATCAAACTCGGATCTGTTGACTGGGTGTGAGTGTTTGATTGGTTCTGATGCTCCGTCCATCACCACCCCCTTTTGTACCGCTTTGTTCGCCATAAGTTTGCAGGGTATGCTCAGACGTGAGTGCCTTGCTCACTTTGCCACTGGATTCAAGCAAGCCTGGCTGAAGACTGCTGAAATGCCAGAAACCGGCCCTAGGAAGCTTGTTTCCGGTCCAGGGAAGGCATGGCTTGGCAGTTCGGGCTGGACTGTTCCTATGAGGCACAGGGTCAGACTGATTTGCATATGGCCATGTATGAACTGGGGAGGCAGAGTGGGCTAAAGCACGGTGATGGATCAAAATCGGATCTGTTGACTGGGTGTGAGTGTTTGATTGGTTCTGATGCTCCGTCCATCACCACCCCCTTTTGTACCGCTTTGTTTGTCATAAGTTGGCAGGGTATGCTCAGACGTGAGTCCCTTGCTCACTTTGCCACTGGATTCAAGCAAGCCTGGCTGAAGACGGCTGAAATGCCAGAAACCGGCCCTAGGAAGCTTGTTTCCGGTCCAGGGAAGGCATGGCTTTGCAGTTCGGGCTGGGCTGTTCCCATGAGGCACAGGGTCAGACTGATTTGCATATGGCCATGTATGAACTGGGGTGGCAGAGTGGGCTAAAGCACGGTGATGGATCAAACTCGGATCTGTTGACTGGGTGTGAGTGTTTGATTGGTTCTGATGCTCCGTTCATCACCACCCCCTTTTGTACCGCTTTGTTCGCCATAAGTTGGCAGGGTATGCTCAGACGTGAGTCCCTTGCTCACTTTGCCACTGGATTCAAGCAAGCCTGGCTGAAGACGGCTGAAATGCCAGAAACCGGTCCTAGGAAGCTTGTTTCCGGTCCAGGGAAGGCATGGCTTGGCAGTTCAGGCTGGACTGTTCCCATGAGACACAGGGTCAGACTGATTTGCATATGGCCATGTCTGAACTGGGGTGGCAGAGTGGGCTAAAGAATGGTGATGGATCAAACTCGGATCTGTTGATTGGGTGTGAGTGTTTGATTGGTTCTGATACTCCGTCCATCACCACCCCCTTTTGTACTGCTTTGTTCGCCATAAGTTGGCAGGGTATGCTCAGACGTGAGTCCCTTGCTCACTTTGCCACTGGATTCAAGCAAGCCTGGCTGAAGACGGCTGAAATGCCAGAAACCGGTCCTAGGAAGCTTGTTTCCGGTCCAGGGAAGGCATGGCTTGTCAATTCGGGCTGGACTTCTCCCATGAGGCACAGGGTCAGACTGATTTGCATATGGCCATGTCTGAACTGGGGTGGCAGAGTGGGCTAAAGAACGGTGATGGATCAAACACTGATCTGTTTACTGGGTGTGAGTGTTTGATTGGTTCTGATGCTCCGTCCATCACCACCCCCTTTTGTACCGCTTTGTTCACCATAAGTTGGCAGGGTATGCTCAGACGTGAGTCCCTTGCTCACTTTGCCACTGGATCCAAGCAAGCCTGGCTGAAGACGGCTGAAATTCCAGAAACCGGTCCTAGGAAGCTTGTTTCTGGTCCAGGGAAGGCATGGCATGGCAGTTTGGGCTGGGCTGTTCCCATGAGGCACAGGGTCAGACTGCTTTGCATATGGCCATGTCTGAACTGGGGTGGCAGAGTGGGCTATAGAACGGTGATGGATCAAACTCGGATCTGTTGACTGGGTGTGGGTGTTTGATTGGTTCTGATGCTCCGTCCATCACCACCCCCTTTTGTAGCGCTTTGTTCGCCATAAGTTGGCAGGGTATGCTCAGACGTGAGTCCCTTGCTCACTTTGCCACTGGATCCAAGCAAGCCTGGCTGAAGACGGCTGAAATTCCAGAAACCGGCCCTAGGAAGCTTGTTTCCGGTCCAGGGAAGGCATAGCTTGGCAGTTCGGGCTGGACTGTTCCTATGAGGCACAGGGTCAGACTGATTTGCATATGGCCATGTATGAACTGGGGTGGCAGAGTGGGCTAAAGCACGGTGATGGATCAAACTCGGATCTGTTGAGTGGGTGTGAGTGTTTGATTGGTTCTGATCCTCCGTCCATCACCACCCCCTTTTGTACCGCTTTGTTCGCCATAAGTTGGCAGGGTATGCTCAGACGTGAGTCCCTTGCTCACTTTGCCACTGGATTCAAGCAAGCCTGGCTGAAGACGGCTGTAATGCCAGAAACCGGTCCTAGGAACCTTGTTTCCGGTCCAGGGAAGGCATGGCTTGGCAGTTTGGGCTGGACTGTTCCCATGAGGCACTGGGTCAGACTACTTTGCATATAGCCATGTCTGAACTGGGGTGACAGAGTGGGCTATAGAACGGTGATGGATCAAACTCGGATCTGTTGATTGGGTGTGAGTGTTTGATTGGTTCTGATGCTCCGTCCATCACCACCCCCTTTTGTACCGCTTTGTTCGCCATAAGTTTGCAGGGTATGCTCAGACGTGAGTCCCTTGCTCACTTTGCCACTGGATTCAAGCAAGCCTGGCTGAAGACGGCTGAAATGCCAGAAACCGTCCCTAGGAAGCTTGTTTCCGGTCCAGGGAAGGCATGGCTTGGCAGTTCGGGCTGGACTGTTCCTATGAGGCACAGGGTCAGACTGATTTGCATATGGCCATGTATGAACTGGGGTGGCAGAGTGGGCTAAAGCACGGTGATGGATCAAAATCGGATCTGTTGACTAGGTGTGAGTGTTTGATTGGTTCTGATGCTCCGTCCATCACCACCCCCTTTTGTTCCGCTTTGTTCGCCATAAGTTGGCAGGGTATGCTCAGACGTGAGTTCCTTCCTCACTTTGCCACTGGATTCAAGCAAGCCTGGCTGAAGACGGCTGAAATGCCAGAAACTGGTCCTAGGAACCTTGTTTCCAGTCCAGGGAAGGCATGGCTTGGCAGTTCAGGCTGGACTGTTCCCATGAGGCACAGGGTCAGACTGATGTGCATATGGCCATGTCTGAACTGGGGTGGCAGAGTGGGCTAAAGAATGGTGATGGATCAAACTCGGATCTGTTGACTGGGTGTGAGTGTTTGATTGGTTCTGATGCTCCGTCCATCACCACACCCTTTTGTACAGCTTTGTTCACCATAAGTTGTCAGGGTATGCTCAGACGTGAGTCCCTTGCTCACTTTGCCACTGGATTCAAGCAAGCCTGGCTGAAGACGGCTGAAATGCCAGAAACCGGTCCTAGGAAGCTTGTTTCCGTTCCAGGGAAGGCATGGCTTGGCAGTTCGGGCTGGACTGTTCCCATGAGGCACAGGGTCAGACTGATTTGCATATGGCCATGTCGGAACTGGGGTGGCAGATTGGGCTAAAGAACGGTGATGGATCAAACTCGGATCTGTTGACTGGGTGTGAATTTTTGATTGGTTCTGATGCTCCGTCCATCACCACCCCCTTTTGTACCGCTTTGATCGCCATAAGTTGGCAGGGTATGCTCAGACGTGAGTCCCTTGCTCACTTTGCCACTGGATTCAAGCAATCCTGCCTGAAGACGGCTGAAATGCCAGAAACCGGTCCTAGGAAGCTTGTTTCCGGTCCAGGGAAGGCATGGCTTGGCAGTTCAGGCTGGACTATTCCCATGAGGCACTGGGTCAGACTGCTTTGCATATGGCCATGTCTGAACTGGGGTGGCAGAGTGGGCTATAGAACGGTGATGGATCAAATTCGGATCTGTTGACTGGTTGTGAGTGTTTAATTGGTTCTGATGCTCCGTCCATCACCACCCCCTTTTGTTCCGCTTTGTTTGCCATAAGTTGGCAGGGTATGCTCAGACGTGAGTCTCTTGCTCACTTTGCCACTGGATTCAAGCAAGCCTGGCTGAAGACGGCTGAAATGCCAGAAACCGGTCCTAGGAACCTTGTTTCCGGTCCAGGGAAGGCATGGCTTGGCAGTTCGGGCTGGACTGTTCCCATGAGGCACAGGGTCAGACTGATTAGCATATGGCCATGTCTGAACTGGGGTGGCAGAGTGGGCTAAAGAACGGTGATGGATCAAAGGCGGATCTGTTGACTGGTTGTGAGTGTTTGATTGGTTCTGATGCTCCATCCATCACCACCCCCTTTTGTACTGCTTTGTTCGCCATAAGTTGGCAGGGTATGCTCAGACGTGAGTCCCTTGCTCACTTTGCCACTGGATTCAAGCAAGCCTGGCTGAAGACGGCTGAAATTCCAGAAACCGGTCCTAGGAAGCTTGTTTCCTGTCCAGGGAAGGCATGGCTTGGCAGTTCGGGCTGGACTTCTCCCATGAGGCACAGGGTCAGACTGATTTGCATATGGCCATGTCTGAACTGGGGTGGCAGAGTGGGCTAAAGAACGGTGATGGATCAAACTCCGATCTGTTGACTATGTGTAAGTGTTTGATTGGTTCTGATGCTCCGTCCATCACCACCCCCTTTTGTCCCGCTTTGTTCGCCATAAGTTGGCAGGGTATGCTCAAACGTGAGTCCCTTGCTCACTTTGCCACTGGATTCAAGCAAGCCTAGCTGAAGACGGCTGAAATGCCAGAAACCGGCCCTAGGAAGCTTGTTTCCGGTTCAGGGAAGGCATGGCTTTGCAGTTCGGGCTGGGCTGTTCCCATGAGGCACAGGGTCAGACTGATTTTCATATGGCCATGTATGAACTGGGGTGGCAGAGTGGGCTAAAGCACGGTGATGGATCAAATTCGGATCTGTTGACTGGGTGTGAGTGTTTGATTGGTTCTGATGCTCCGTCCATCACCACCCCCTTTTGTACCGCTTTGTTCGCCATAAGTTGGCAGGGTATGCTCAGACGTGAGTCCCTTGCTCACTTTGCCACTGGATTCAAGCAAGCCTGGCTGAAGACGGCTGAAATGCCAGAAACCGGTCCTAGGAAGCTTGTTTCCGGTCCAGGGAAGGCATGGCTTGGCAGTTCGGGCTGAACTGTACTCATGAGGCACAGGGTCAGACTGATTTGCATATGGCCATGTCTGAACTGGGGTGGCAGAGTGGGCTAAAGAACGGTGATGGATCAAACTCCGATCTGTTGACTGGGTGTAAGTGTTTGATTGGTTCTGATGCTCCGTCCATCACGATCCCCTTTTGTACCGCTTTGTTCGCCATAAGTTGGCAGGGTATGCTCAGACGTGAGTCCCTTGCTCACTTTGCCACTGGATTCAAGCAAGCCTAGCTGAAGACGGCTGAAATGCCAGAAACCGGTCCTAGGAAGCTTGTTTCCGGTCCAGGGAAGGCATGGCTTGGCAGTTCGGGCTGGACTGTTCCCATGAGGCCCAGGGTCAGACTGATTTGCATATGGCCATGTCTGAACTGGGATGGCAGAGTGGGCTAAAGAATGGTGATGGATCAAACTCGGATCTGTTGACTGGGTGTGAGTGTTTGATTGGTTCTGATACTCCGTCCATCACCACCCCCTTTTGTACTGCTTTGTTCGCCATAAGTTGGCAGGGTATGCTCAGACGTGAGTCCCTTGCTCACTTTGCCACTGGATTCAAGCAAGCCTGGCTGAAGACGGCTGAAATGCCAGAAACCGGTCCTAGGAAGCTTGTTTCCGGTCCAGGGAAGGCATGGCTTAGCAGTTCAGGCTGGACTTCTCCCATGAGGCACAGGGTCAGACTGCTTTGCACATGGCCATGTCTGAACTGGGGTGGCAGAGTGGGCTAAAGAATGGTGATGGATCAAACACGGATCTGTTTACTGGGTGTGAGTGTTTGATTGGTTCTGATGCTCCGTCCATCACCACCCCATTTTGTACCACTTTGTTCACCATAAGTTGGCAGGGTATGCTCAGACGTGAGTCCCTTGCTCACTTTGCCACTGGATTCAAGCAAGCCTGGCTGAAGACGGCTGAAATGCCAGAAAACGGTCCTAGGAAGCTTGTTTCCGGTCCAGGGAAGGCATCGCTTGGCAGTTTGGGCTGGACTGTTCCCATGAGGCACAGGGTCAGACTGCTTTGCATATGGCCATGTCTGAACTGTGGTGGCAGAGTGGACTATAGAACGGTGATGGATCAAACTCGGATCTGTTGACAGGGTGTGAGTGTTTGATTGGTTCTGATGCTCTGTCCATCACCACCCCCTTTTGTACCGCTTTGTTCGCCATAAGTTGGCAGGGTATGCTCAGACGTGAGTCCCTTGCTCACTTTGCCACTGGATTCAAGCAAGCCTGGCTGAAGACTGCTGAAATGCCAGAAACCGGCCCTAGGAAGCTTGTTTCCGGTCCAGGGAAGGCATGGCTTGGCAGTTCGGGCAGGACTGTTCCTTTGAGGCACAGGGTCAGACTGATTTGCATATGGCCATGTATGAACTGGGGAGGCAGAGTGGGCTAAAGCACGGTGATGGATCAAAATCGGATCTGTTGACTGGGTGTGAGTGTTTGATTGGTTCTGATGCTCCGTCCATCACCACCCCCTTTTGTACCGCTTTGTTTGTCATAAGTTGGCAGGGTATGCTCAGACGTGAGTCCCTTGCTCACTTTGCCACTGGATTCAAGCAAGCCTGGCTGAAGACGGCTGAAATGCCAGAAACCGGCCCTAGGAAGCTTGTTTCCGGTCCAGGGAAGGCATGGCTTTGCAGTTCGGGCTGGGCTGTTCCCATGAGGCACAGGGTCAGACTGATTTGCATATGGCCATGTAAGAACTGGGGTGGCAGAGTGGGCTAAAGCACGGTGATGGATCAAACTCGGATCTGTTGACTGGGTCTGAGTGTTTGATTGGTTCTGATGCTCCGTTCATCACCACCCCCTTTTGTACCGCTTTGTTCGCCATAAGTTGGCAGGGTATGCTCAGACGTGAGTCCCTTGCTCACTTTGCCACTGGATTCAAGCAAGCCTGGCTGAAGACGGCTGAAATGCCAGAAACCGGTCCTAGGAAGCTTGTTTCCGGTCCAGGGAAGGCATGGCTTGGCAGTTCAGGCTGGACTGTTCCCATGAGGCACAGGGTCAGACTGATTTGCATATGGCCATGTCTGAACTGGGGTGGCAGAGTGGGCTAAAGAATGGTGATGGATCAAACTCGGATCTGTTGATTGGGTGTGAGTGTTTGATTGGTTCTGATACTCCGTCCATCACCACCCCCTTTTGTACGGCTTTGTTCGCCATAAGTTGGCAGGGTATGCTCAGACGTGAGTCCCTTGCTCACTTTGCCACTGGATTCAAGCAAGCCTGGCTGAAGACGGCTGAAATGCCAGAAACCGGTCCTAGGAAGCTTGTTTCCGGTCCAGGGAAGGCATGGCTTGTCAATTCGGGCTGGACTTCTCCCATGAGGCACAGGGTCAGACTGATTTGCATATGGCCATGTCTGAACTGGGGTGGCAGAGTGGGCTAAAGAACGGTGATGGATCAAACACGGATCTGTTGACTGGGTGTGAGTGTTTGATTGGTTCTGATGCTCCGTCCATCACCACCCCCTTTTGTACCGCTTTGTTCACCATAAGTTGGCAGGGTATGCTCAGACGTGAGTCCCTTGCTCACTTTGCCACTGGATTCAAGCAAGCCTGGCCGAAGACGGCTGAAATGCAAGAAACCGGTCCTAGGAAGCTTGTTTCTGGTCCAGGGAAGGCATGGCATGGCAGTTTGGGCTGGGCTGTTCCCATGAGGCACAGGGTCAGACTGCTTTGCATATGGCCATGTCTGAACTGGGGTGGCAGAGTGGGCTATAGAACGGTGATGGATCAAACTCGGATCTGTTGACTGGGTGTGAGTGTTTGATTGGTTCTGATGCTCCGTCCATCACCACCCCCTTTTGTAGCGCTTTGTTCGCCATAAGTTGGCAGGGTATGCTCAGACGTGAGTCCCTTGCTCACTTTGCCACTGGATCCAAGCAAGCCTGGCTGAAGACGGCTGAAATTCCAGAAACCGGCCCTAGGAAGCTTGTTTCCGCTCCAGGGAAGGCATAGCTTGGCAGTTCGGGCTGGACTGTTCCTATGAGGCACAGGGTCAGACTGATTTGTATATGGCCATGTATGAACTGGGGTGGCAGAGTGGGCTAAAGCACGGTGATGGATCAAACTCGGATCTGTTGAGTGGGTGTGAGTGTTTGATTGGTTCTGATCCTCCGTCCATCACCACCCCATTTTGTACCGCTTTGTTCGCCATAAGTTGGCAGGGTATGCTCAGACGTGAGTCCCTTGCTCACTTTGCCACTGGATTCAAGCAAGCCTGGCTGAAGACGGCTGAAATGCCAGAAACCGGTCCTAGGAAGCTTGTTTCTGGTCCAGGGAAGGCATGGCTTGGCAGTTTGGGCTGGGCTGTTCCCATGAGGCACAGGGTCAGACTGCTTTGCATATGGCCATGTCTGAACTGGGGTGGCAGAGTGGGCTATAGAACGGTGATGGATCAAACTCGGATCTGTTGACTGGTTGTGAGTGTTTGATTGGTTCTGATGCTCCATCCATCACCACCCCCTTTTGTACCGCTTTGTTCGCCATAAGTTGGCAGGGTATGCTCACACGTGAGTCCCTTGCTCACTTTGCCACTGGTTTCAAGCAAGCCTGGCTGAAGACGGCTGAAATGCCAGAAACCGGCCCTAGGAAGCTTGTTTCCGGTCCAGGGAAGGCATAGCTTGGCAGTTCGGGCTGGACTGTTCCGATGAGGCACAGGGTCAGACTGATTTGCATATGGCCATGTATGAACTGGGGTGGCAGAGTGGGCTAAAGCACGGTGATGGATCAAAATCGGATCTGTTGACTGGGTGTGAGTGTGTGATTGGTTCTGATGCTCCGTCCATCACCACCCCCTTTTGTACCGCTTTGTTCGCCAAAAGTTGGCAGGGTATGCTCAGACGTGAGTCCCTTGCTCACTTTGCCACTGGATTCAAGCAAGCCTGGCTGAAGACGGCTGAAATGCTAGAAACCGGTCCTAGGAAGCTTGTTTCCGGTCCAGGGAAGGCATGGCTTGGCAGTTCGGGCTGGACTGTTCCCATGAGGCACTGGGTCAGACTGCTTTGCATATGGCCATGTCTGAACTGGGGTGGCAGAGTGGGCTATAGAACGGTGATGGATCAAACTCGGATCTGTTGACTTGGTGTGAGTGTTTGATTGGTTCTGATCCTCCGTCCATCACCACCCCCTTTTGTACCGCTTTGTTCGCCATAAGTTGGCAGGGTATGCTCAGAAGTGAGTCCCTTGCTCACTTTGCCACTGGATTCAAGCAAGCCTGGCTGAAGACGGCTGAAATGCCAGAAACCGGCTCTAGGAAGCTTGTTTCCGGTCCAGGGAAGGCATGGCTTGGCAGCTTGGGCTGGACTGTTCCCATGAGGCACAGGGTCAGACTGATTTGCATATGGCCATGTCTGAACTGGGGTGGCAGAGTGGGCTAAAGAACGGTGATGGATCAAAGTGGGATTTGTTGACTGGGTGTGAGTGTTTGATTGGTTCTGATGCTCCGTTCATCACCACCCCGTTTTGTACCGCTTTGTTCGCCATAAGTTGGCAGGGTATGCTCAGACGTGAGTCCCTTGCTCACTTTGCCACTGGATTCAAGCAAGCCTGGCTGAAGACGGCTGAAATGCCAGAAACCGGCCCTAGGAAGCTTGTTTCCGGTCCAGGGAAGGCATGGCTTTGCAGTTCGGGCGGGGCTGTTCCCATGAGGCACAGGGTCAGACTGATTTGCATATGGCCATGTATGAACTGGGGTGGCAGAGTGGGCTAAAGAACGGTGATGGATCAAACTCCGATCTGTTGACTGGGTGTAAGTGTTTGATTGGTCCTGATGCTCCGTCCATCACCATCCCCTTTTGTACCGCTTTGTTCGCCATAAGTTGGCAGGGTATGCTCAGACGTGACTCCCTTGCTCACTTTGCCACAGGATTCAAGCAAGCCTAGCTGAAGACGGCTGAAATGCCAGAAACCGGACCTAGGAAGCTTGTTTCCGGTCCAGGGAAGGCATGGCTTGGCAGTTCGGGCTGGACTTCTCCCATGAGGCACAGGGTCAGACTGATTTGCATATGGCCATGTCTGAACTGGGGTGGCAGAGTGGGCTAAAGAACGGTGATGGATCAAACACGGATCTGTTTACTGGGTGTGAGTGTTTGATTGGTTCTGATGCTCCGTCCATCACCACCCCCTTTTGTACCGCTTTGTTCACCATAAGTTGGCAGGGTATGCTCAGACGTGAGTCCCTTGCTCACTTTGCCACTGGATTCAAGCAAGCCTGGCTGAAGACGGCTGAAATGCCAGAAAACGGTCCTAGGAAGCTTGTTTCCGGTCCAGGGAAGGCATGGCTTGGCAGTTTGGGCTGGACTGTTCCCATGAGGCACAGGGTCAGACTGCTTTGCATATGGCCATGTCTGAACTGGGGTGGCAGAGTGGGCTATAGAACGGTGATGGATCAAACTCGGATCTGTTGACTGGGTGTGAGTGTTTGATTGATTCTGATGCTCCGTCCATCACCACCCCCTTTTGTACCGCTTTGTTCGCCATAAGTTGGCAGGGTATGCTCAGACGTGAGTTCCTTGCTCACTTTGCCACTGGATTCAAGCAAGCCTGGCTGAAGACGGCTGAAATGCCAGAAACCGGCCCTAGGAAGCTTGTTTCCGGTCCAGGGAAGGCATGGCTTGGCAGTTCGGGCTGGACTGTTCCTATGAGGCACAGGGTCAAACTGATTTGATTATGGCCATGTATGAACTGGGGTGGCAGAGTGGGCTAAAGCACGGTGATGGATCAAAATCGGATCTGTTGACTGGGTGTGAGTGTTTGATTGGTTCTGATGCTCCGTCCATCACCACCCCCTTTTGAACCGCTTTGTTTGCCATAAGTTGGCAGGGTATGCTCAGACGTGAGTCCCTTGCTCACTTTGCCACTGGATTCAAGCAAGCCTGGCTGAAGACGGCTGAAATGCCAGAAACCGGCCCTAGGAAGCTTGTTTCCGGTCCAGGGAAGACATGGCTTTGCAGTTCGGGCTGGGCTGTTCCCATGAGGCACAGGGTCAGACTGATTTGCATATGGCCATGTCTGAACTGGGGTGGCAGAGTGGGCTATAGAACGGTGATGGATCAAACTCGGATCTGTTGACTGGGTGTGAGTGTTTGATTGGTTCTGATGCTCCGTCCATCACCACCCCCTTTTGTAGCGCTTTGTTCGCCATACGTTGGCAGGGTATGCTCAGACGTGAGTCCCTTGCTCACTTTGCCACTGGATCCAAGCAAGCCTGGCTGAAGACGGCTGAAATTCCAGAAACCGGCCCTAGGAAGCTTGTTTCCGGTCCAGGGAAGGCATAGCTTGGCAGTTCGGGCTGGACTGTTCCTATGAGGCACAGGGTCAGACTGATTTGCATATGGCCATGTATGAACTAGGGTGGCAGAGTGGGCCAAAGCACGGTGATGGATCAAACTTGGATCTGTTGAGTGGGTGTGAGTGTTTGATTGGTTCTGATCCTCCGTCCATCACCACCCCCTTTTGTACCGCTTTGTTCGCCATAAGTTGGCAGGGTATGCTCAGACGTGAGTCCCTTGCTCACTTTGCCACTGGATTCAAGCAAGCCTGGCTGAAGACGGCTGAAATGCCAGAAACCGGTCCTAGGAAGCTTGTTTCCGGTCCAGGGAAGGCATGGCTTGGCAGTTTGGGCTGGGCTGTTCCCATGAGGCACAGGGTCAGACTGCTTTGCATATGGCCATGTCTGAACTGGGGTGGCAGAGTGGGCTATAGAACGGTGATGGATCAAACTCGGATCTGTTGACTGGTTGTGAGTGTTTGATTGGTTCTGATGCTCCATCCATCACCACCCCCTTTTGTACCGCTTTGTTCGCCATAAGTTGGCAGGGTATGCTCAGACGTGAGTCCCTTGCTCACTTTGCCACTGGTTTCAAGCAAGCCTGGCTGAAGACGGCTGAAATGCCAGAAACCGGCCCTAGGAAGCTTGTTTCCGGTCTAGGGAAGGCATAGCTTGGCAGTTCGGGCTGGACTGTTCCGATGAGGCACAGGGTCAGACTGATTTGCATATGGCCATGTATGAACTGGGGTGGCAGAGTGGGCTAAAGCACGGTGATGGATCAAAATCAGATCTGTTGACTGGGTGTGAGTGTGTGATTGGTTCTGATCCTCCGTCCATCACCACCCCCTTTTGTACCGCTTTGTTCGCCATAAGTTGGCAGGGTATGCTCAGAAGTGAGTCCCTTGCTCACTTTGCCACTGGATTCAAGCAAGCCTGGCTGAAGACGGCTGAAATGCCAGAAACCGGCTCTAGGAAGCTTGTTTCCGGTCCAGGGAAGGCATGGCTTGGCAGCTTGGGCTGGACTGTTCCCATGAGGCACAGGGTCAGACTGATTTGCATATGGCCATGTCTGAACTGGGGTGGCAGAGTGGGCTAAAGAACGGTGATGGATCAAAGTGGGATTTGTTGACTGGGTGTGAGTGTTTGATTGGTTCTGATGCTCCGTTCATCACCACCCCGTTTTGTACCGCTTTGTTCGCCATAAGTTGGCAGGGTATGCTCAGACGTGAGTCCCTTGCTCACTTTGCCACTGGATTCAAGCAAGCCTGGCTGAAGACGGCTGAAATGCCAGAAACCGGCCCTAGGAAGCTTGTTTCCGGTCCAGGGAAGGCATGGCTTTGCAGTTCGGGCGGGGCTGTTCCCATGAGGCACAGGGTCAGACTGATTTGCATATGGCCATGTATGAACTGGGGTGGCAGAGTGGGCTAAAGAACGGTGATGGATCAAACTCCGATCTGTTGACTGGGTGTAAGTGTTTGATTGGTCCTGATGCTCCGTCCATCACCATCCCCTTTTGTACCGCTTTGTTCGCCATAAGTTGGCAGGGTATGCTCAGACATGACTCCCTTGCTCACTTTGCCACAGGATTCAAGCAAGCCTAGCTGAAGACGGCTGAAATGCCAGAAACCGGACCTAGGAAGCTTGTTTCCGGTCCAGGGAAGGCATGGCTTGGGAGTTCGGGCTGGACTTCTCCCATGAGGCACAGGGTCAGACTGATTTGCATATGGCCATGTCTGAACTGGGGTGGCAGAGTGGGCTAAAGAACGGTGATGGATCAAACACGGATCTGTTTACTGGGTGTGAGTGTTTGATTGGTTCTGATGCTCCGTCCATCACCACCCCCTTTTGTACCGCTTTGTTCACCATAAGTTGGCAGGGTATGCTCAGACGTGAGTCCCTTGCTCACTTTGCCACTGGATTCAAGCAAGCCTGGCTGAAGACGGCTGAAATGCCAGAAAACGGTCCTAGGAAGCTTGTTTCCGGTCCAGGGAAGGCATGGCTTGGCAGTTTGGGCTGGACTGTTCCCATGAGGCACAGGGTCAGACTGCTTTGCATATGGCCATGTCTGAACTGGGGTGGCAGAGTGGGCTATAGAACGGTGATGGATCAAACTCGGATCTGTTGACTGGGTGTGAGTGTTTGATTGATTCTGATGCTCCGTCCATCACCACCCCCTTTTTTACCGCTTTGTTCGCCATAAGTTGGCAGGGTATGCTCAGACGTGAGTTCCTTGCTCACTTTGCCACTGGATTCAAGCAAGCCTGGCTGAAGACGGCTGAAATGCCAGAAACCGGCCCTAGGAAGCTTGTTTCCGGTCCAGGGAAGGCATGGCTTGGCAGTTCGGGCTGGACTGTTCCTATGAGGCACAGGGTCAAACTGATTTGATTATGGCCATGTATGAACTGGGGTGGCAGAGTGGGCTCAAGCACGGTGATGGATCAAAATCGGATCTGTTGACTGGGTGTGAGTGTTTGATTGGTTCTGATGCTCCGTCCATCACCACCCCCTTTTGAACCGCTTTGTTTGCCATAAGTTGGCAGGGTATGCTCAGACGTGAGTCCCTTGCTCACTTTGCCACTGGATTCAAGCAAGCCTGGCTGAAGACGGCTGAAATGCCAGAAACCGGCCCTAGGAAGCTTGTTTCCGGTCCAGGGAAGACATGGCTTTGCAGTTCGGGCTGGGCTGTTCCCATGAGGCACAGGGTCAGACTGATTTGCATATGGCCATGTATGAACTGGGGTGGCAGAGTGGGCTAAAGCACGGTGATGGATCAAACTCGGATCTGTTGACTGGGTGTGAGTGTTTGATTGGTTCTGATACTCCGTCCATCACCACCCCCTTTTGTACCGCTTTGTTCGCCATAAGTTGGCAGAGTATGCTCAGACGTGAGTCCCTTGCTCACTTTGCCACTGGATTCAAGCAAGCCTGGCTGAAGACGGCTGAAATGCCAGAAACCGGTCCTAGGAAGCTTGTTTCCGGTCCAGGGAAGGCATGGCTTGGCAGTTCGCGTTGAACTGTACTCATGAGGCACAGGGTCATTCTGATTTGCATATGGCCATGTCTGAACTGGGGTGGCAGAGTGGGCTAAAGAACGGTGATGGATCAAACTCCGATCTGTTGACTGGGTGTAAGTGTTTGATTGGTTCTGATGCTCCGTCGATCACCATCCCCTTTTGTACCGCTTTGTTCGCCATAAGTTGGCAGGGTATGCTCAGACGTGAGTCCCTTGCTCACTTTGCCACTGGATTCAAACAAGCCTAGCTGAAGATGGCTGAAATGCCAGAAACCGGTCCTAGGAAGCTTGTTTCCGGTCCAGGGAAGGCATGGCTTGGCAGTTCGGGCTGGACTGTTCCCATGAGGCACAGGGTCAGACTGATTTGCATATGGCCATGTCTGAACTGGGGTGGCAGAGTGGGCTAAAGAACGGAGATGGATCAAATACGGATCTGTTTACTGGGTGTGAGTGTTTGATTGGTTCTGATGCTCCGTCCATCACCACTCCCTTTTGTACCGCTTTGTTAACCATAAGTTGGCAGGGTATGCTCAGACGTGAGTCCCTTGCTCACTTTGCCACTGGATTCAAGCAAGCCTGGCTGAAGACGGCTGAAATGCCAGAAACCGGCCCTAGGAAGCTTGTTTCCGGTCCAGGGAAGGCATAGCTTGGCAGTTCGGGCTGGACTATTCCTATGAGGCACAGGGTCAGACTGATTTGCATATGGCCATGTATGAACTGGGGTGGCAGAGTGGGCTAAAGCACGGTGATGGATCAAAATCGGATCTGTTGACTGGGTGTGAGTATTTGATTGGTTCTGATGCTCCGTCCATCACCACCCCCTTTTGTACCGCTGTGTTCGCCATAAGTTGGCAGGGTATGCTCAGAAGTGAGTCCCTTGCTCACTTTGCCACTGGATTCAAGCAAGCCTGGCTGAAGACGGCTGAAATGCCAGAAACCGGTCCTAGGAAGCTTGTTTCCATTCCAGGGAAGGCATGGCTTGGCAGTTCGGGCTGGACTGTTCCCATGAGGCACAGGGTCAGACTGATTTGCATATGGCCATGTCTGAACTGGGGTGGCAGAGTGGGCTAAAGAATGGTGATTGATCAAACTCGGATCTGTTGACTGGGTGTGAGTGTTTGACTGGTTCTGATGCTCCGTCCATCACCACCCCCTTTTGTACTGCTTTGTTCGCCATAAGTTGGCAGGGTATGCTCAGACGTGAGTCCCTTTCTCACTTTGCCACTGGATTCAAGCAAGCCTGGCTGAAGACGGCTGAAATGCCAGAAACCGGTCCTAGGAACCTTGTTTTGGGTCCAGGGAAGGCATGGCTTGGCAGTTCGGGCTGGACTGTTCCCATGAGGCACAGGGTCAGACTGATTTGCATATGGCCATGTATGAACTGGGGTGGCAGAGTGGGCTAAAGCACGGTGATGGATCAAACTCGGATCTGTTGACTGGGTGTGAGTGTTTGATTGGTTCTGATGCTCCGTCCATCACCACCCCCTTTTGTAGCGCTTTGTTCGCCATAAGTTGGCAGAGTATGCTCAGACGTGAGTCCCTTGCTCACTTTGCCACTGGATTCAAGCAAGCCTGGCTGAAGACGGCTGAAATGCCAGAAACCGGTCCTAGGAAGCTTGTTTCCGGTCCAGGGAAGGCATGGCTTGGCAGTTCGGGCTGGACTGTTCCCATGAGGCACAGGGTCAGACTGATTTGCATATGGCCATGTCTGAACTGGGGTGGCAGAGTGGGCTAAAGAATGGTGATGGATCAAACTCGGATCTGTTGACTGGGTGTGAGTGTTTGATTGGTTCTGATACTCCGTCCATCACCACCCCCTTTTGTACTGCTTTGTTCGCCATAAGTTGGCAGGGTATGCTCAGACGTGAGTCCCTTGCTCACTTTGCCACTGGATTCAAGCAAGCCTGGCTGAAGACGGCTGAAATGCCAGAAACCGGTCCCAGGAAGCTTGTTTCCGGTCCAGGGAAGGCATGGCTTGGCAGTTCGGGCTGGACTTCTCCCATGAGGCACAGGGTCAGACTGATTTGCATATGGCCATGTCTGAACTGGGGTGGCAGAGTGGGCTAAAGAACGGAGATGGATCAAACACGGATCTGTTTACTGGGTGTGAGTGTTTGATTGGTTCTGATGCTCCGTCCATCACCACCCCCTTTTGTACCGCTTTGTTAACCATAAGTTGGCAGGGTATGCACAGACGTGAGTCCCTTGCTCACTTTGCCACTGGATTCAAGCAAGCCTGGCTGAAGACGGCTGAAATGCCAGAAACCGGTCCTAGGAAGCTTGTTTCCGGTCCAGGGAAGGCATGGCTTGGCAGTTTGGGCTGGGCTGTTCCCATGAGGCACAGGGTCAGACTGCTTTGCATATGGCCATGTCTGAACTGGGGTGGCAGAGTGGGCTATAGAACGGTGATGGATCAAACTCGGATCTGTTGACTGGATGTGAGTGTTTGATTGGTTCTGATGCTCCGTCCATCACCACCCCCTTTTGTACCGCTTTGTTCGCCATAAGTTGGCAGGGTATGCTCAGACGTGAGTCCCTTGATCACTTTGCCACTGGATTCAAGCAAGCCTGGCTGAAGACGGCTGAAATGCCAGAAACCGGCCCTAGGAAGCTTGTTTCCGGTCCAGGGAAGGCATAGCTTGGCAGTTCGGGCTGGACTGTTCCTATGAGGCACAGGGTCAGACTGATTTGCATATGGCCATGTATGAACTGGGGTGGCAGAGTGGGCTAAAGCACGGTGATGGATCAAAATCGGATCTGTTGACTGGGTGTGAGTATTTGATTGGTTCTGATGCTCCGTCCATCACCACCCCCTTTTGTACCGCTGTGTTCGCCATAAGTTGGCAGGGTATGCTCAGAAGTGAGTCCCTTGCTCACTTTGCCACTGGATTCAAGCAAGCCTGGCTGAAGACGGCTGAAATGCCAGAAACCGGTCCTAGGAAGCTTGTTTCCGGTCCAGGGAAGGCATGGCTTGTCAGTTCGGGCTGGACTGTTCCCATGAGGCACAGGGTCAGACTGATTTGCATATGGCCATGTCTGAACTGGGGTGGCAGAGTGGGCTAAAGAATGGTGATTGATCAAACTCGGATCTGTTGACTGGGTGTGAGTGTTTGACTGCTTCTGATGCTCCGTCCATCACCACCCCCTTTTGTACTGCTTTGTTCACCATA
The DNA here is from genome assembly GCF_964204655.1 of Triturus cristatus. NCBI lineage: Eukaryota > Metazoa > Chordata > Amphibia > Caudata > Salamandridae > Triturus > Triturus cristatus. The sequence goes on along the minus strand of NW_028187919.1, from coordinate 184,262 downwards.
AGTTGGCAGGGTATGCTCAGACGTGAGTCCCTTCCTCACTTTGCCACTGGATTCAAGCAAGCCTGGCTGAAGACGGCTGAAATGCCAGAAACCGGTCCTAGGAACCTTGTTTCGGGTCCAGGGAAGGCATGGCTTGGCAGTTCGGGCTGGACTGTTCCCATGAGGCACAGGGTCAGACTGATTTGCATATGGCCATGTCTGAACTGGGGTGTCAGAGTGGGCTAAAGAACGGTGATGATTCAAACTCGGATCTGTTGACTGGGTGTGAGTGTTTGATTGGTTCTGATGCTCCGTTCATCACCACCCCCTTTTGTACCGCTTTGTTCGCCATAAGTTGGCAGGGTATGCTCAGACGTGAGTCCCTTGCTCACTTTGCCACTGGATTCAAGCAAGCCTGGCTGAAGACGGCTGAAATGTCAGAAACCGGTCCTAGGAAGCTTGTTTCCGGTCCAGGGAAGGCATGGCTTGGCAGTTTGGGCTGGACTGTTCCCATGAGGCACAGGGTCAGACTGCTTTGCATATGGCCATGTCTGAACTGGGGTGGCAGAGTGGGCTATAGAACGGTGATGGATCAAACTCGGATCTGTTGACTGGGTGTGAGTGTTTGATTGGTTCTGATGCTCCGTCCATCACCACCCCCTTTTGTACCGCTTTGTTCGCCATAAGTTGGCAGGGTATGCTCAGGCGTGAGTCCCTTGCTCACTTTGCCACTGGATTCAAGCAAGCCTGGCTGAAGACGGCTGAAATGCCAGAAACCGGCCCTAGGAAGCTTGTTTCCGGTCCAGGAAAGGTATGGCTTGGCAGTTCGGGCTGGACTGTTCCTATGAGGCACAGGGTCAGACTGATTTGCATATGGCCATGTATGAACTGGGGTGGCAGAGTGGGCTAAAGCACGGTGATGGATCAAAATCGGATCTGTTGACTGGGTGTGAGTGTTTGATTGGTTCTGATGCTCCGTCCATCACCACCCCCTTTTGTACCGCTTTGTTCGCCATAAGTTGGCAGGGTATGCTCAGACGTGAGTCCCTTGCTCACTTTGCCACTGGATTCAAGCAAGCCTGGCTGAAGACGGCTAAAATGCCAGAAACCGGTCCTAGGAAGCTTGTTTCCGGTCCAGGGAAGGCATGGCTTGGCAGTTCGGGCTGGACTGTTCCCATAAGGCACAGGGTCAGACTGATTTGCATATGGCCATGTCTGAACTGGGGTGGCAGAGTGGGCTAAAGAATGGTGATTGATCAAACTCTGATCTGTTGACTGGGTGTGAGTGTTTGATTGGTTCTGATGCTCCGTCCATCACCACCCCCTTTTGTACTGCTTTGTTCGCCATAAGTTGGCAGGGTATGCTCAGACGTGAGTCCCTTCCTCACTTTGGCACTGGATTCAAGCAAGCCTGGCTGAAGACGGCTGAAATGCCAGAAACCGGTCCTAGGAAGCTTGTTTCCGGTCCAGGGAAGGCATGGCTTGGCAGTTCGGGCTGGACTTCTCCCATGAGGCACAGGGTCAGACTGATTTGCATATGGCCATGTCTGAACTGGGGTGGCAGAGTGGGCTAAAGAACGGTGATGGATCAAACACGGATCTGTTGACTAGGTGTGAGTGTTTGATTGGTTCTGATGCTCCGTCCATCACCACCCCCTTTTGTACCGCTTTGTTCACCATAAGTTGGCAGGGTATGCTCAGACGTGAGTCCCTTGCTCACTTTGCCACTGGATTCAAGCAAGCCTGGCTGAAGACGGCTGAAATGCCAGAAACCGGCCCTAGGAAGCTTGTTTCCGGTCCAGGGAAGGCATAGCTTGGCAGTTCAGGCTGGACTGTTCCTATGAGTCACTGGGTCAGACTGATTTGCATATGGCCATGTATGAACTGGGGTGGCAGAGTGGGCTAAAGCACGGTGATGGATCAAAATCGGATCTGTTGACTGGGTGTGAGTGTTTGATTGGTTCTGATGCTCCGTCCATCACCATCCCCTTTTGTACCGCTTTGTTCGCCATAAGTTGGCAGGGTATGCTCAGACGTGAGTCCCTTGCTCACTTTGCCACTGGTTTCAAGCAAGCCTGGCTGAAGACGGCTGAAATGCCATAAACCGGTCCTAGGAAGCTTGTTTCCGGTCCAGGGAAGGCATGGCTTGGCAGTTCGGGCTGGACTGTTCCCATGAGGCACAGGGTCAGACTGATTTGCATATGGCAATGTCTGAACTGGGGTGGCAGAGTGGGCTAAAGAATGGTGATGGATCAAACTCGGATCTGTTGACTGGGTGTGAGTGTTTCACTGGTTCTGATGCTCCGTCCATCACCACCCCCTTTTGTACTGCTTTGTTTGCCATAAGTTGGCAGGGTATGCTCAGACGTGAGTCCCTTGCTCACTTTGCCACTGGATTCAAGCAAGCCTGGCTGAAGAAGGCTGAAATGCCAGAAACCGGTCCTAGGAAGCTTGTTTCCCGTCAAGGGAAGGCATGGCTTGGCAGTTCGGGCTGGACTGTTCCCTTGAGGCACAGGGTCAGACTGATTTGCATATGGCCATATCTGAACTGGGGTGTCAGAGTGGGCTAAAGAACGGTGATGATTCAAACTCGGATCTGTTGACTGGGTGTGAGTGTTTTATTGGTTCTGATGCTCCGTTCATCACCACCCCCTTTTGTACCGCTTTGTTCGCCATAAGTTGGCAGGGTATGCTCAGACGTGAGTCCCTTGCTCACTTTGCCACTGGATTCAAGCAAGCTTGGCTGAAGAGGGCTGAAATGCCAGAAACCGGCCCTAGGAAGCTTGTTTCCGGTCCAGGGAAGGCATGGCTTGGTAGTTCAGGCTGGACTGTTCCCATGAGGCACAGGGTCAGACTGATTTGCATATGGCCATCTCTGAAATGGGGTGGCAGAGTGGGCTAAAGAACGGTGATGGATAAAACTCGGATCTGTTGACTGGGTGTGAGTGTTTGATTAGTTCTGATGCTCCGTCCATCACCACCCCCTTTTGAACCGCTTTGTTCGCCATAAGTTGGCAGGGTATGCTCAGACGTGAGTCCCTTGCTCACTTTGCCACTGGATTCAAGCAAACCTGGCTGAAGACGGCTAAAATGCCAGAAACCGGTCCTAGGAAGCTTGTTTCCGGTCCAGGGAAGGCATGGCTCGTCAGTTCGGGCTGGACTGTTCCCATGAGGCACAGGGTCAGACTGATTTGCATATGGCCATGTCTGAACTGGGGTGGCAGAGTGGGCTAAAGAATGGTGATGGATCAAACTCGGATCTGTTGACTGGGTGTGAGTGTTTGATTGGTTCTGATGCTCCGTCCATCACCACCCCCTTTTGTACTGCTTTGTTCACCATAAGTTGGCAGGGTATGCTCAGACGTGAGTCCCTTCCTCACTTTGCCACTGGATTCAAGCAAGCCTGGCTGAAGACGGCTGAAATGCCAGAAACCGGTCCTAGGAAGCTTGTTTCCGGTCCAGGGAAGGCATGGCTTGGCAGTTCGGGCTGGACTTCTCCCATGAGGCACAGGGTCAGACTGATTTGCATATGGCCATGTCTGAACTGGGGTGGCAGAGTGGGCTAAAGAACGGTGATGGATCAAAATCGGATCTGTTGACTGGGTGTGAGTGTTTGATTGGTTCTGATGCTCCGTCCATCACCATCCCCTTTTGTACCGCTTTGTTCGCCATAAGTTGGCAGGGTATGCTCAGACGTGAGTCCCTTGCTCACTTTGCCACTGGTTTCAAGCAAGCCTGGCTGAAGACGGCTGAAATGCCATAAACCGCTCCTAGGAAGCTTGGTTCCGGTCCAGGGAAGGCATGGCTTGGCAGTTCGGGCTGGACTGTTCCCATGAGGCACAGGGTCAGACTGATTTGCATATGGCCATGTCTGAACTGGGGTGGCAGAGTGGGCTAAAGAATGGTGATGGATCAAACTCAGATCTGTTGACTGGGTGTGAGTGTTTGACTGGTTCTGATGCTCCGTCCATCACCACCCCCTCTTGTACTGCTTTGTTCACCATAAGTTGTCAGGGTATGCTCAGACGTGAGTCCCTTCCTCACTTTGCCACTGGATTAAAGCAAGCCTGGCTGAAGACGGCTGAAATGCCAGAAACCGGTCCTAGGAACCTTGTTTCGGGTCCAGGGAAGGCATGGCTTGGCAGTTTGGGCTGGACTGTTCCATAAGGCACAGGGTCAGCCTGATTTGCATATGGCCATGTCTGAACAGGGGTGGCAGAGTGGGCTAAAGAACGGTGATGGATCAAAGTCGGATCTGTTGACTGGTTGTGAGTGTTTGATTGGTTCTGATGCTCCGTCCATCACCACCCCCTTTTGTACTGCTTTGTTCGCCATAAGTTGGCAGGGTATGCTCAGACGTGAGTCCATTGCTCACTTTGCCACTGGATTCAAGCAAGCCTGGCTGAAGACGGCTGAAATGCCAGAAACCGGTCCTAGGAAGCTTGTTTCCCGTCAAGGGAAGGCATGGCTTGGCAGTTCGGGCTGGACTGTTCCCATGAGGCACAGGGTCAGACTGATTTGCATATGGCCATGTCTGAACTGGGGTGTCAGAGTGGGCTAAAGAACGGTGATGATTCAAACTTGGATCTGTTGACTGGGTGTGAGTGTTTGATTGGTTCTGATGCTCCGTTCATCACCACCCCCTTTTGTACCGCTTTGTTTGCCATAAGTTGGCAGGGTATGCTCAGACGTGAGTCCCTTGCTCACTTTGCCACTGGATTCAAGCAAACCTGGCTGAAGACGGCTGAAATGCCAGAAACCGGCCCTAGGAAGCTTGTTTCCGGTCCAGGGAAGGCATCGCTTTGCAGTTCGGGCTGGTCTGTTCCCATGAGGCACAGGGTCAGACTGATTTGCATATGGCCATGTATGAACTGGGGTGGCAGAGTGGGTTAAAGCACGGTGATGGATCAAACTCGGATCTGTTGACTGGGTGTGAGTGTTTGATTGGTTCTGATGCTCCGTCCATCACCACCCCCTTTTGTACCGCTTTGTTCACCATAAGTTGGCAGGGTATGCTCAGACATGAGTCCCTTGCTCACTTTGCCACTGGATTCAAGCAAGCCTGGCTGAAGACGGCTGAAATGCCAGAAACCGGTCCTAGGAAGCTTGTTTCCGGTCCAGGGAAGGCATGGCTTGGCAGTTTGGGCTGGACTGTTCCCATGAGGCACAGGGTCAGACTGCTTTGCATATGGCCATGTCTGAACTGGGGTGGCAGTGTGGGCTATAGAACGGTGATGGATCAAACTCGGATCTGTTGACTGGGTGTGAGTGTTTGATTGGTTCTGATGCTCCGTCCATCACCACCCCCTTTTGTACCGCTTTTTTCGCCATAAGTTGGCAGGGTATGCTCAGACGTGAGTCCCTTGCTCACTTTGCCACTGGATTCAAGCAAGCCTGGCTGAAGACGGCTGAAATGCCAGAAACCGGCCCTAGGAAGCTTGTTTCCGGTCCAGGGAAGGCATGGCTTGGCAGTTCGGGCTGGACTGTTCCTATGAGGCACAGGGTCAGACTGATTTGCATATGGCCATGTATGAACTGGGGTGGCAGAGTGGGCTAAAGCACGGTGATGGATCAAAATCGGATCTGTTGACTGGGTGTGAGTGTTTGATTGGTTCTGATGCTCCGTCCATCACTACCCCCTTTTGTACCACTTTGTTCGCCATAAGTTGGCAGGGTATGCTCAGACGTGAGTCCCTTGCTCACTTTGCCACTGGATTCAAGCAAGCCTGGCTGAAGACGGCTGAAATGCCAGAAACCGGTCCTAGGAAGCTTGTTTCCCGTCAAGGGAAGGCATGGCTTGGCAGTTCCGGCTGGACTGTTCCCATGAGGCACAGGGTCAGACTGATTTGCATATGGCCATGTCTGAACTGGGGTGTCAGAGTGGGCTAAAGAACGGTGATGATTCAAACTCGGATCTGTTGACTGGGTGTGAGTGTTTGATTGGTTCTGATGCTCCGTCCATCACCACCCCCTTTTGTACTGCTTTGTTCGCCATAAGTTGGCAGGGTATGCTAAGACGTGAGTCCCTTGCTCACTTTGCCACTGGATTCAAGCAAGCCTGCCTGAAGACGGCTGAAATGCCAGAAACCGGTCCTAGGAAGCTTGTTTCCGGTCCAGGGAAGACATGGCTTTGCAGTTCGGGCTGGGCTGTTCCCATGAGGCACAGGGTCAGACTGATTTGCATATGGCCATGTCTGAACTGGGGTGGCAGAGTGGGCTATAGAACGGTGATGGATCAAACTCGGATCTGTTGACTGGGTGTGAGTGTTTGATTGGTTCTGATGCTCCGTCCATCACCACCCCCTTTTGTAGCGCTTTGTTCGCCATACGTTGGCAGGGTATGCTCAGACGTGAGTCCCTTGCTCACTTTGCCACTGGATCCAAGCAAGCCTGGCTGAAGACGGCTGAAATTCCAGAAACCGGCCCTAGGAAGCTTGTTTCCGGTCCAGGGAAGGCATAGCTTGGCAGTTCGGGCTGGACTGTTCCTATGAGGCACAGGGTCAGACTGATTTGCATATGGCCATGTATGAACTAGGGTGGCAGAGTGGGCCAAAGCACGGTGATGGATCAAACTTGGATCTGTTGAGTGGGTGTGAGTGTTTGATTGGTTCTGATCCTCCGTCCATCACCACCCCCTTTTGTACCGCTTTGTTCGCCATAAGTTGGCAGGGTATGCTCAGACGTGAGTCCCTTGCTCACTTTGCCACTGGATTCAAGCAAGCCTGGCTGAAGACGGCTGAAATGCCAGAAACCGGTCCTAGGAAGCTTGTTTCCGGTCCAGGGAAGGCATGGCTTGGCAGTTTGGGCTGGGCTGTTCCCATGAGGCACAGGGTCAGACTGCTTTGCATATGGCCATGTCTGAACTGGGGTGGCAGAGTGGGCTATAGAACGGTGATGGATCAAACTCGGATCTGTTGACTGGTTGTGAGTGTTTGATTGGTTCTGATGCTCCATCCATCACCACCCCCTTTTGTACCGCTTTGTTCGCCATAAGTTGGCAGGGTATGCTCAGACGTGAGTCCCTTGCTCACTTTGCCACTGGTTTCAAGCAAGCCTGGCTGAAGACGGCTGAAATGCCAGAAACCGGCCCTAGGAAGCTTGTTTCCGGTCTAGGGAAGGCATAGCTTGGCAGTTCGGGCTGGACTGTTCCGATGAGGCACAGGGTCAGACTGATTTGCATATGGCCATGTATGAACTGGGGTGGCAGAGTGGGCTAAAGCACGGTGATGGATCAAAATCAGATCTGTTGACTGGGTGTGAGTGTGTGATTGGTTCTGATCCTCCGTCCATCACCACCCCCTTTTGTACCGCTTTGTTCGCCATAAGTTGGCAGGGTATGCTCAGAAGTGAGTCCCTTGCTCACTTTGCCACTGGATTCAAGCAAGCCTGGCTGAAGACGGCTGAAATGCCAGAAACCGGCTCTAGGAAGCTTGTTTCCGGTCCAGGGAAGGCATGGCTTGGCAGCTTGGGCTGGACTGTTCCCATGAGGCACAGGGTCAGACTGATTTGCATATGGCCATGTCTGAACTGGGGTGGCAGAGTGGGCTAAAGAACGGTGATGGATCAAAGTGGGATTTGTTGACTGGGTGTGAGTGTTTGATTGGTTCTGATGCTCCGTTCATCACCACCCCGTTTTGTACCGCTTTGTTCGCCATAAGTTGGCAGGGTATGCTCAGACGTGAGTCCCTTGCTCACTTTGCCACTGGATTCAAGCAAGCCTGGCTGAAGACGGCTGAAATGCCAGAAACCGGCCCTAGGAAGCTTGTTTCCGGTCCAGGGAAGGCATGGCTTTGCAGTTCGGGCGGGGCTGTTCCCATGAGGCACAGGGTCAGACTGATTTGCATATGGCCATGTATGAACTGGGGTGGCAGAGTGGGCTAAAGAACGGTGATGGATCAAACTCCGATCTGTTGACTGGGTGTAAGTGTTTGATTGGTCCTGATGCTCCGTCCATCACCATCCCCTTTTGTACCGCTTTGTTCGCCATAAGTTGGCAGGGTATGCTCAGACATGACTCCCTTGCTCACTTTGCCACAGGATTCAAGCAAGCCTAGCTGAAGACGGCTGAAATGCCAGAAACCGGACCTAGGAAGCTTGTTTCCGGTCCAGGGAAGGCATGGCTTGGGAGTTCGGGCTGGACTTCTCCCATGAGGCACAGGGTCAGACTGATTTGCATATGGCCATGTCTGAACTGGGGTGGCAGAGTGGGCTAAAGAACGGTGATGGATCAAACACGGATCTGTTTACTGGGTGTGAGTGTTTGATTGGTTCTGATGCTCCGTCCATCACCACCCCCTTTTGTACCGCTTTGTTCACCATAAGTTGGCAGGGTATGCTCAGACGTGAGTCCCTTGCTCACTTTGCCACTGGATTCAAGCAAGCCTGGCTGAAGACGGCTGAAATGCCAGAAAACGGTCCTAGGAAGCTTGTTTCCGGTCCAGGGAAGGCATGGCTTGGCAGTTTGGGCTGGACTGTTCCCATGAGGCACAGGGTCAGACTGCTTTGCATATGGCCATGTCTGAACTGGGGTGGCAGAGTGGGCTATAGAACGGTGATGGATCAAACTCGGATCTGTTGACTGGGTGTGAGTGTTTGATTGATTCTGATGCTCCGTCCATCACCACCCCCTTTTTTACCGCTTTGTTCGCCATAAGTTGGCAGGGTATGCTCAGACGTGAGTTCCTTGCTCACTTTGCCACTGGATTCAAGCAAGCCTGGCTGAAGACGGCTGAAATGCCAGAAACCGGCCCTAGGAAGCTTGTTTCCGGTCCAGGGAAGGCATGGCTTGGCAGTTCGGGCTGGACTGTTCCTATGAGGCACAGGGTCAAACTGATTTGATTATGGCCATGTATGAACTGGGGTGGCAGAGTGGGCTCAAGCACGGTGATGGATCAAAATCGGATCTGTTGACTGGGTGTGAGTGTTTGATTGGTTCTGATGCTCCGTCCATCACCACCCCCTTTTGAACCGCTTTGTTTGCCATAAGTTGGCAGGGTATGCTCAGACGTGAGTCCCTTGCTCACTTTGCCACTGGATTCAAGCAAGCCTGGCTGAAGACGGCTGAAATGCCAGAAACCGGCCCTAGGAAGCTTGTTTCCGGTCCAGGGAAGACATGGCTTTGCAGTTCGGGCTGGGCTGTTCCCATGAGGCACAGGGTCAGACTGATTTGCATATGGCCATGTATGAACTGGGGTGGCAGAGTGGGCTAAAGCACGGTGATGGATCAAACTCGGATCTGTTGACTGGGTGTGAGTGTTTGATTGGTTCTGATACTCCGTCCATCACCACCCCCTTTTGTACCGCTTTGTTCGCCATAAGTTGGCAGAGTATGCTCAGACGTGAGTCCCTTGCTCACTTTGCCACTGGATTCAAGCAAGCCTGGCTGAAGACGGCTGAAATGCCAGAAACCGGTCCTAGGAAGCTTGTTTCCGGTCCAGGGAAGGCATGGCTTGGCAGTTCGCGTTGAACTGTACTCATGAGGCACAGGGTCATTCTGATTTGCATATGGCCATGTCTGAACTGGGGTGGCAGAGTGGGCTAAAGAACGGTGATGGATCAAACTCCGATCTGTTGACTGGGTGTAAGTGTTTGATTGGTTCTGATGCTCCGTCGATCACCATCCCCTTTTGTACCGCTTTGTTCGCCATAAGTTGGCAGGGTATGCTCAGACGTGAGTCCCTTGCTCACTTTGCCACTGGATTCAAACAAGCCTAGCTGAAGATGGCTGAAATGCCAGAAACCGGTCCTAGGAAGCTTGTTTCCGGTCCAGGGAAGGCATGGCTTGGCAGTTCGGGCTGGACTGTTCCCATGAGGCACAGGGTCAGACTGATTTGCATATGGCCATGTCTGAACTGGGGTGGCAGAGTGGGCTAAAGAACGGAGATGGATCAAACACGGATCTGTTTACTGGGTGTGAGTGTTTGATTGGTTCTGATGCTCCGTCCATCACCACTCCCTTTTGTACCGCTTTGTTAACCATAAGTTGGCAGGGTATGCTCAGACGTGAGTCCCTTGCTCACTTTGCCACTGGATTCAAGCAAGCCTGGCTGAAGACGGCTGAAATGCCAGAAACCGGCCCTAGGAAGCTTGTTTCCGGTCCAGGGAAGGCATAGCTTGGCAGTTCGGGCTGGACTATTCCTATGAGGCACAGGGTCAGACTGATTTGCATATGGCCATGTATGAACTGGGGTGGCAGAGTGGGCTAAAGCACGGTGATGGATCAAAATCGGATCTGTTGACTGGGTGTGAGTATTTGATTGGTTCTGATGCTCCGTCCATCACCACCCCCTTTTGTACCGCTGTGTTCGCCATAAGTTGGCAGGGTATGCTCAGAAGTGAGTCCCTTGCTCACTTTGCCACTGGATTCAAGCAAGCCTGGCTGAAGACGGCTGAAATGCCAGAAACCGGTCCTAGGAAGCTTGTTTCCATTCCAGGGAAGGCATGGCTTGGCAGTTCGGGCTGGACTGTTCCCATGAGGCACAGGGTCAGACTGATTTGCATATGGCCATGTCTGAACTGGGGTGGCAGAGTGGGCTAAAGAATGGTGATTGATCAAACTCGGATCTGTTGACTGGGTGTGAGTGTTTGACTGGTTCTGATGCTCCGTCCATCACCACCCCCTTTTGTACTGCTTTGTTCGCCATAAGTTGGCAGGGTATGCTCAGACGTGAGTCCCTTTCTCACTTTGCCACTGGATTCAAGCAAGCCTGGCTGAAGACGGCTGAAATGCCAGAAACCGGTCCTAGGAACCTTGTTTTGGGTCCAGGGAAGGCATGGCTTGGCAGTTCGGGCTGGACTGTTCCCATGAGGCACAGGGTCAGACTGATTTGCATATGGCCATGTATGAACTGGGGTGGCAGAGTGGGCTAAAGCACGGTGATGGATCAAACTCGGATCTGTTGACTGGGTGTGAGTGTTTGATTGGTTCTGATGCTCCGTCCATCACCACCCCCTTTTGTAGCGCTTTGTTCGCCATAAGTTGGCAGAGTATGCTCAGACGTGAGTCCCTTGCTCACTTTGCCACTGGATTCAAGCAAGCCTGGCTGAAGACGGCTGAAATGCCAGAAACCGGTCCTAGGAAGCTTGTTTCCGGTCCAGGGAAGGCATGGCTTGGCAGTTCGGGCTGGACTGTTCCCATGAGGCACAGGGTCAGACTGATTTGCATATGGCCATGTCTGAACTGGGGTGGCAGAGTGGGCTAAAGAATGGTGATGGATCAAACTCGGATCTGTTGACTGGGTGTGAGTGTTTGATTGGTTCTGATACTCCGTCCATCACCACCCCCTTTTGTACTGCTTTGTTCGCCATAAGTTGGCAGGGTATGCTCAGACGTGAGTCCCTTGCTCACTTTGCCACTGGATTCAAGCAAGCCTGGCTGAAGACGGCTGAAATGCCAGAAACCGGTCCCAGGAAGCTTGTTTCCGGTCCAGGGAAGGCATGGCTTGGCAGTTCGGGCTGGACTTCTCCCATGAGGCACAGGGTCAGACTGATTTGCATATGGCCATGTCTGAACTGGGGTGGCAGAGTGGGCTAAAGAACGGAGATGGATCAAACACGGATCTGTTTACTGGGTGTGAGTGTTTGATTGGTTCTGATGCTCCGTCCATCACCACCCCCTTTTGTACCGCTTTGTTAACCATAAGTTGGCAGGGTATGCACAGACGTGAGTCCCTTGCTCACTTTGCCACTGGATTCAAGCAAGCCTGGCTGAAGACGGCTGAAATGCCAGAAACCGGTCCTAGGAAGCTTGTTTCCGGTCCAGGGAAGGCATGGCTTGGCAGTTTGGGCTGGGCTGTTCCCATGATGCACAGGGTCAGACTGCTTTGCATATGGCCATGTCTGAACTGGGGTGGCAGAGTGGGCTATAGAACGGTGATGGATCAAACTCGGATCTGTTGACTGGATGTGAGTGTTTGATTGGTTCTGATGCTCCGTCCATCACCACCCCCTTTTGTACCGCTTTGTTCGCCATAAGTTGGCAGGGTATGCTCAGACGTGAGTCCCTTGATCACTTTGCCACTGGATTCAAGCAAGCCTGGCTGAAGACGGCTGAAATGCCAGAAACCGGCCCTAGGAAGCTTGTTTCCGGTCCAGGGAAGGCATAGCTTGGCAGTTCGGGCTGGACTGTTCCTATGAGGCACAGGGTCAGACTGATTTGCATATGGCCATGTATGAACTGGGGTGGCAGAGTGGGCTAAAGCACGGTGATGGATCAAAATCGGATCTGTTGACTGGGTGTGAGTATTTGATTGGTTCTGATGCTCCGTCCATCACCACCCCCTTTTGTACCGCTGTGTTCGCCATAAGTTGGCAGGGTATGCTCAGAAGTGAGTCCCTTGCTCACTTTGCCACTGGATTCAAGCAAGCCTGGCTGAAGACGGCTGAAATGCCAGAAACCGGTCCTAGGAAGCTTGTTTCCGGTCCAGGGAAGGCATGGCTTGTCAGTTCGGGCTGGACTGTTCCCATGAGGCACAGGGTCAGACTGATTTGCATATGGCCATGTCTGAACTGGGGTGGCAGAGTGGGCTAAAGAATGGTGATTGATCAAACTCGGATCTGTTGACTGGGTGTGAGTGTTTGACTGCTTCTGATGCTCCGTCCATCACCACCCCCTTTTGTACTGCTTTGTTCACCATAAGTTGGCAGGGTATGCTCAGACGTGAGTCCCTTCCTCACTTTGCCACTGGATTCAAGCAAGCCTGGCTGAAGACGGCTGAAATGCCAGAAACCGGTCCTAGGAACCTTGTTTCGGGTCCAGGGAAGGCATGGCTTGGCAGTTCGGGCTGGACTGTTCCCATGAGGCACAGGGTCAGACTGATTTGCATATGGCCATGTCTGAACTGGGGTGTCAGAGTGGGCTAAAGAACGGTGATGATTCAAACTCGGATCTGTTGACTGGGTGTGAGTGTTTGATTGGTTCTGATGCTCCGTTCATCACCACCCCCTTTTGTACCGCTTTGTTCGCCATAAGTTGGCAGGGTATGCTCAGACGTGAGTCCCTTGCTCACTTTGCCACTGGATTCAAGCAAGCCTGGCTGAAGACGGCTGAAATGTCAGAAACCGGTCCTAGGAAGCTTGTTTCCGGTCCAGGGAAGGCATGGCTTGGCAGTTTGGGCTGGACTGTTCCCATGAGGCACAGGGTCAGACTGCTTTGCATATGGCCATGTCTGAACTGGGGTGGCAGAGTGGGCTATAGAACGGTGATGGATCAAACTCGGATCTGTTGACTGGGTGTGAGTGTTTGATTGGTTCTGATGCTCCGTCCATCACCACCCCCTTTTGTACCGCTTTGTTCGCCATAAGTTGGCAGGGTATGCTCAGGCGTGAGTCCCTTGCTCACTTTGCCACTGGATTCAAGCAAGCCTGGCTGAAGACGGCTGAAATGCCAGAAACCGGCCCTAGGAAGCTTGTTTCCGGTCCAGGAAAGGTATGGCTTGGCAGTTCGGGCTGGACTGTTCCTATGAGGCACAGGGTCAGACTGATTTGCATATGGCCATGTATGAACTGGGGTGGCAGAGTGGGCTAAAGCACGGTGATGGATCAAAATCGGATCTGTTGACTGGGTGTGAGTGTTTGATTGGTTCTGATGCTCCGTCCATCACCACCCCCTTTTGTACCGCTTTGTTCGCCATAAGTTGGCAGGGTATGCTCAGACGTGAGTCCCTTGCTCACTTTGCCACTGGATTCAAGCAAGCCTGGCTGAAGACGGCTAAAATGCCAGAAACCGGTCCTAGGAAGCTTGTTTCCGGTCCAGGGAAGGCATGGCTTGGCAGTTCGGGCTGGACTGTTCCCATAAGGCACAGGGTCAGACTGATTTGCATATGGCCATGTCTGAACTGGGGTGGCAGAGTGGGCTAAAGAATGGTGATTGATCAAACTCTGATCTGTTGACTGGGTGTGAGTGTTTGATTGGTTCTGATGCTCCGTCCATCACCACCCCCTTTTGTACTGCTTTGTTCGCCATAAGTTGGCAGGGTATGCTCAGACGTGAGTCCCTTCCTCACTTTGGCACTGGATTCAAGCAAGCCTGGCTGAAGACGGCTGAAATGCCAGAAACCGGTCCTAGGAAGCTTGTTTCCGGTCCAGGGAAGGCATGGCTTGTCAGTTCGGGCTGGACTTCTCCCATGAGGCACAGGGTCAGACTGATTTGCATATGGCCATGTCTGAACTGGGGTGGCAGAGTGGGCTAAAGAACGGTGATGGATCAAACACGGATCTGTTGACTAGGTGTGAGTGTTTGATTGGTTCTGATGCTCCGTCCATCACCACCCCCTTTTGTACCGCTTTGTTCACCATAAGTTGGCAGGGTATGCTCAGACGTGAGTCCCTTGCTCACTTTGCCACTGGATTCAAGCAAGCCTGGCTGAAGACGGCTGAAATGCCAGAAACCGGCCCTAGGAAGCTTGTTTCCGGTCCAGGGAAGGCATAGCTTGGCAGTTCAGGCTGGACTGTTCCTATGAGTCACTGGGTCAGACTGATTTGCATATGGCCATGTATGAACTGGGGTGGCAGAGTGGGCTAAAGCACGGTGATGGATCAAAATCGGATCTGTTGACTGGGTGTGAGTGTTTGATTGGTTCTGATGCTCCGTCCATCACCATCCCCTTTTGTACCGCTTTGTTCGCCATAAGTTGGCAGGGTATGCTCAGACGTGAGTCCCTTGCTCACTTTGCCACTGGTTTCAAGCAAGCCTGGCTGAAGACGGCTGAAATGCCATAAACCGGTCCTAGGAAGCTTGTTTCCGGTCCAGGGAAGGCATGGCTTGGCAGTTCGGGCTGGACTGTTCCCATGAGGCACAGGGTCAGACTGATTTGCATATGGCAATGTCTGAACTGGGGTGGCAGAGTGGGCTAAAGAATGGTGATGGATCAAACTCGGATCTGTTGACTGGGTGTGAGTGTTTCACTGGTTCTGATGCTCCGTCCATCACCACCCCCTTTTGTACTGCTTTGTTTGCCATAAGTTGGCAGGGTATGCTCAGACGTGAGTCCCTTGCTCACTTTGCCACTGGATTCAAGCAAGCCTGGCTGAAGAAGGCTGAAATGCCAGAAACCGGTCCTAGGAAGCTTGTTTCCCGTCAAGGGAAGGCATGGCTTGGCAGTTCGGGCTGGACTGTTCCCTTGAGGCACAGGGTCAGACTGATTTGCATATGGCCATATCTGAACTGGGGTGTCAGAGTGGGCTAAAGAACGGTGATGATTCAAACTCGGATCTGTTGACTGGGTGTGAGTGTTTTATTGGTTCTGATGCTCCGTTCATCACCACCCCCTTTTGTACCGCTTTGTTCGCCATAAGTTGGCAGGGTATGCTCAGACGTGAGTCCCTTGCTCACTTTGCCACTGGATTCAAGCAAGCTTGGCTGAAGAGGGCTGAAATGCCAGAAACCGGCCCTAGGAAGCTTGTTTCCGGTCCAGGGAAGGCATGGCTTGGTAGTTCAGGCTGGACTGTTCCCATGAGGCACAGGGTCAGACTGATTTGCATATGGCCATCTCTGAAATGGGGTGGCAGAGTGGGCTAAAGAACGGTGATGGATAAAACTCGGATCTGTTGACTGGGTGTGAGTGTTTGATTAGTTCTGATGCTCCGTCCATCACCACCCCCTTTTGAACCGCTTTGTTCGCCATAAGTTGGCAGGGTATGCTCAGACGTGAGTCCCTTGCTCACTTTGCCACTGGATTCAAGCAAACCTGGCTGAAGACGGCTAAAATGCCAGAAACCGGTCCTAGGAAGCTTGTTTCCGGTCCAGGGAAGGCATGGCTCGGCAGTTCGGGCTGGACTGTTCCCATGAGGCACAGGGTCAGACTGATTTGCATATGGCCATGTCTGAACTGGGGTGGCAGAGTGGGCTAAAGAATGGTGATGGATCAAACTCGGATCTGTTGACTGGGTGTGAGTGTTTGATTGGTTCTGATGCTCCGTCCATCACCACCCCCTTTTGTACTGCTTTGTTCACCATAAGTTGGCAGGGTATGCTCAGACGTGAGTCCCTTCCTCACTTTGCCACTGGATTCAAGCAAGCCTGGCTGAAGACGGCTGAAATGCCAGAAACCGGTCCTAGGAAGCTTGTTTCCGGTCCAGGGAAGGCATGGCTTGGCAGTTCGGGCTGGACTTCTCCCATGAGGCACAGGGTCAGACTGATTTGCATATGGCCATGTCTGAACTGGGGTGGCAGAGTGGGCTAAAGAACGGTGATGGATCAAACACGGATCTGTTGACTGGGTGTGAGTGTTTGATTGGTTCTGATGCTCCGTCCATCACCACCCCCTTTTGTACCGCTTTGTTCACCATAAGTTGGCAGGGTATGCTCAGACGTGAGTCCCTTGCTCACTTTGCCACTGGATTCAAGCAAGCCTGGCTGAAGACGGCTGAAATGCCAGAAACCGGCCCTAGGAAGCTTGTTTCCGGTCCAGGGAAGGCATAGCTTGGCAGTTCGGGCTGGACTGTTCCTATGAGGCACAGGGTCAGACTGATTTGCATATGGCCATGTATGAACTGGGATGGCAGAGTGGGCTAAAGCACGGTGATGGATCAAAATCGGATCTGTTGACTGGGTGTGAGTGTTTGATTGGTTCTGATGCTCCGTCCATCACCATCCCCTTTTGTACCGCTTTGTTCGCCATAAGTTGGCAGGGTATGCTCAGACGTGAGTCCCTTGCTCACTTTGCCACTGGTTTCAAGCAAGCCTGGCTGAAGACGGCTGAAATGCCATAAACCGCTCCTAGGAAGCTTGGTTCCGGTCCAGGGAAGGCATGGCTTGGCAGTTCGGGCTGGACTGTTCCCATGAGGCACAGGGTCAGACTGATTTGCATATGGCCATGTCTGAACTGGGGTGGCAGAGTGGGCTAAAGAATGGTGATGGATCATACTCAGATCTGTTGACTGGGTGTGAGTGTTTGACTGGTTCTGATGCTCCGTCCATCACCACCCCCTCTTGTACTGCTTTGTTCACCATAAGTTGTCAGGGTATGCTCAGACGTGAGTCCCTTCCTCACTTTGCCACTGGATTAAAGCAAGCCTGGCTGAAGACGGCTGAAATGCCAGAAACCGGTCCTAGGAACCTTGTTTCGGGTCCAGGGAAGGCATGGCTTGGCAGTTTGGGCTGGACTGTTCCATAAGGCACAGGGTCAGCCTGATTTGCATATGGCCATGTCTGAACAGGGGTGGCAGAGTGGGCTAAAGAACGGTGATGGATCAAAGTCGGATCTGTTGACTGGTTGTGAGTGTTTGATTGGTTCTGATGCTCCGTCCATCACCACCCCCTTTTGTAGTGCTTTGTTCGCCATAAGTTGGCAGGGTATGCTCAGACGTGAGTCCATTGCTCACTTTGCCACTGGATTCAAGCAAGCCTGGCTGAAGACGGCTGAAATGCCAGAAACCGGTCCTAGGAAGCTTGTTTCCCGTCAAGGGAAGGCATGGCTTGGCAGTTCGGGCTGGACTGTTCCCATGAGGCACAGGGTCAGACTGATTTGCATATGGCCATGTCTGAACTGGGGTGTCAGAGTGGGCTAAAGAACGGTGATGATTCAAACTTGGATCTGTTGACTGGGTGTGAGTGTTTGATTGGTTCTGATGCTCCGTTCATCACCACCCCCTTTTGTACCGCTTTGTTTGCCATAAGTTGGCAGGGTATGCTCAGACGTGAGTCCCTTGCTCACTTTGCCACTGGATTCAAGCAAACCTGGCTGAAGACGGCTGAAATGCCAGAAACCGGCCCTAGGAAGCTTGTTTCCGGTCCAGGGAAGGCATCGCTTTGCAGTTCGGGCTGGTCTGTTCCCATGAGGCACAGGGTCAGACTGATTTGCATATGGCCATGTATGAACTGGGGTGGCAGAGTGGGTTAAAGCACGGTGATGGATCAAACTCGGATCTGTTGACTGGGTGTGAGTGTTTGATTGGTTCTGATGCTCCGTCCATCACCACCCCCTTTTGTACCGCTTTGTTCACCATAAGTTGGCAGGGTATGCTCAGACATGAGTCCCTTGCTCACTTTGCCACTGGATTCAAGCAAGCCTGGCTGAAGACGGCTGAAATGCCAGAAACCGGTCCTAGGAAGCTTGTTTCCGGTCCAGGGAAGGCATGGCTTGGCAGTTTGGGCTGGACTGTTCCCATGAGGCACAGGGTCAGACTGCTTTGCATATGGCCATGTCTGAACTGGGGTGGCAGTGTGGGCTATAGAACGGTGATGGATCAAACTCGGATCTGTTGACTGGGTGTGAGTGTTTGATTGGTTCTGATGCTCCGTCCATCACCACCCCCTTTTGTACCGCTTTTTTCGCCATAAGTTGGCAGGGTATGCTCAGACGTGAGTCCCTTGCTCACTTTGCCACTGGATTCAAGCAAGCCTGGCTGAAGACGGCTGAAATGCCAGAAACCGGCCCTAGGAAGCTTGTTTCCGGTCCAGGGAAGGCATGGCTTGGCAGTTCGGGCTGGACTGTTCCTATGAGGCACAGGGTCAGACTGATTTGCATATGGCCATGTATGAACTGGGGTGGCAGAGTGGGCTAAAGCACGGTGATGGATCAAAATCGGATCTGTTGACTGGGTGTGAGTGTTTGATTGGTTCTGATGCTCCGTCCATCACTACCCCCTTTTGTACCACTTTGTTCGCCATAAGTTGGCAGGGTATGCTCAGACGTGAGTCCCTTGCTCACTTTGCCACTGGATTCAAGCAAGCCTGGCTGAAGACGGCTGAAATGCCAGAAACCGGTCCTAGGAAGCTTGTTTCCCGTCAAGGGAAGGCATGGCTTGGCAGTTCCGGCTGGACTGTTCCCATGAGGCACAGGGTCAGACTGATTTGCATATGGCCATGTCTGAACTGGGGTGTCAGAGTGGGCTAAAGAACGGTGATGATTCAAACTCGGATCTGTTGACTGGGTGTGAGTGTTTGACTGGTTCTGATGCTCCGTCCATCACCACCCCCTCTTGTACTGCTTTGTTCACCATAAGTTGTCAGGGTATGCTCAGACGTGAGTCCCTTCCTCACTTTGCCACTGGATTAAAGCAAGCCTGGCTGAAGACGGCTGAAATGCCAGAAACCGGTCCTAGGAACCTTGTTTCGGGTCCAGGGAAGGCATGGCTTGGCAGTTTGGGCTGGACTGTTCCATAAGGCACAGGGTCAGCCTGATTTGCATATGGCCATGTCTGAACAGGGGTGGCAGAGTGGGCTAAAGAACGGTGATGGATCAAAGTCGGATCTGTTGACTGGTTGTGAGTGTTTGATTGGTTCTGATGCTCCGTCCATCACCACCCCCTTTTGTAGTGCTTTGTTCGCCATAAGTTGGCAGGGTATGCTCAGACGTGAGTCCATTGCTCACTTTGCCACTGGATTCAAGCAAGCCTGGCTGAAGACGGCTGAAATGCCAGAAACCGGTCCTAGGAAGCTTGTTTCCCGTCAAGGGAAGGCATGGCTTGGCAGTTCGGGCTGGACTGTTCCCATGAGGCACAGGGTCAGACTGATTTGCATATGGCCATGTCTGAACTGGGGTGTCAGAGTGGGCTAAAGAACGGTGATGATTCAAACTTGGATCTGTTGACTGGGTGTGAGTGTTTGATTGGTTCTGATGCTCCGTTCATCACCACCCCCTTTTGTACCGCTTTGTTTGCCATAAGTTGGCAGGGTATGCTCAGACGTGAGTCCCTTGCTCACTTTGCCACTGGATTCAAGCAAACCTGGCTGAAGACGGCTGAAATGCCAGAAACCGGCCCTAGGAAGCTTGTTTCCGGTCCAGGGAAGGCATCGCTTTGCAGTTCGGGCTGGTCTGTTCCCATGAGGCACAGGGTCAGACTGATTTGCATATGGCCATGTATGAACTGGGGTGGCAGAGTGGGTTAAAGCACGGTGATGGATCAAACTCGGATCTGTTGACTGGGTGTGAGTGTTTGATTGGTTCTGATGCTCCGTCCATCACCACCCCCTTTTGTACCGCTTTGTTCACCATAAGTTGGCAGGGTATGCTCAGACATGAGTCCCTTGCTCACTTTGCCACTGGATTCAAGCAAGCCTGGCTGAAGACGGCTGAAATGCCAGAAACCGGTCCTAGGAAGCTTGTTTCCGGTCCAGGGAAGGCATGGCTTGGCAGTTTGGGCTGGACTGTTCCCATGAGGCACAGGGTCAGACTGCTTTGCATATGGCCATGTCTGAACTGGGGTGGCAGTGTGGGCTATAGAACGGTGATGGATCAAACTCGGATCTGTTGACTGGGTGTGAGTGTTTGATTGGTTCTGATGCTCCGTCCATCACCACCCCCTTTTGTACCGCTTTTTTCGCCATAAGTTGGCAGGGTATGCTCAGACGTGAGTCCCTTGCTCACTTTGCCACTGGATTCAAGCAAGCCTGGCTGAAGACGGCTGAAATGCCAGAAACCGGCCCTAGGAAGCTTGTTTCCGGTCCAGGGAAGGCATGGCTTGGCAGTTCGGGCTGGACTGTTCCTATGAGGCACAGGGTCAGACTGATTTGCATATGGCCATGTATGAACTGGGGTGGCAGAGTGGGCTAAAGCACGGTGATGGATCAAAATCGGATCTGTTGACTGGGTGTGAGTGTTTGATTGGTTCTGATGCTCCGTCCATCACTACCCCCTTTTGTACCACTTTGTTCGCCATAAGTTGGCAGGGTATGCTCAGACGTGAGTCCCTTGCTCACTTTGCCACTGGATTCAAGCAAGCCTGGCTGAAGACGGCTGAAATGCCAGAAACCGGTCCTAGGAAGCTTGTTTCCCGTCAAGGGAAGGCATGGCTTGGCAGTTCCGGCTGGACTGTTCCCATGAGGCACAGGGTCAGACTGATTTGCATATGGCCATGTCTGAACTGGGGTGTCAGAGTGGGCTAAAGAACGGTGATGATTCAAACTCGGATCTGTTGACTGGGTGTGAGTGTTTGATTGGTTCTGATGCTCCGTCCATCACCACCCCCTTTTGTACTGCTTTGTTCGCCATAAGTTGGCAGGGTATGCTCAGACGTGAGTCCCTTCCTCACTTTGCCACTGGATTCAAGCAAGCCTGGCTGAAGACGGCTGAAATGCCAGAAACCGGTCCTAGGAAGCTTGTTTCCGGTCCAGGGAAGGCATGGCTTGGCAGTTCGGGCTGGACTTCTCCCATGAGGCACAGGGTCAGACTGATTTGCATATGGCCATGTCTGAACTGGGGTGGCAGAGTGGGCTAAAGAACGGTGATGGATCAAACACGGATCTGTTGACTGGGTGTGAGTGTTTGATTGGTTCTGATGCTCCGTCCATCACCACCCCCTTTTGTACCGCTTTGTTCACCATAAGTTGGCAGGGTATGCTCAGACGTGAGTCCCTTGCTCACTTTGCCACTGGATTCAAGCAAGCCTGGCTGAAGACGGCTGAAATGCCAGAAACCGGCCCTAGGAAGCTTGTTTCCGGTCCAGGGAAGGCATAGCTTGGCAGTTCGGGCTGGACTGTTCCTATGAGGCACAGGGTCAGACTGATTTGCATATGGCCATGTATGAACTGGGGTGGCAGAGTGGGCTAAAGCACGGTGATGGATCAAAATCGGATCTGTTGACTGGGTGTGAGTGTTTGATTGGTTCTGATGCTCCGTCCATCACCATCCCCTTTTGTACCGCTTTGTTCGCCATAAGTTGGCAGGGTATGCTCAGACGTGAGTCCCTTGCTCACTTTGCCACTGGTTTCAAGCAAGCCTGGCTGAAGACGGCTGAAATGCCATAAACCGCTCCTAGGAAGCTTGGTTCCGGTCCAGGGAAGGCATGGCTTGGCAGTTCGGGCTGGACTGTTCCCATGAGGCACAGGGTCAGACTGATTTGCATATGGCCATGTCTGAACTGGGGTGGCAGAGTGGGCTAAAGAATGGTGATGGATCAAACTCAGATCTGTTGACTGGGTGTGAGTGTTTGACTGGTTCTGATGCTCCGTCCATCACCACCCCCTTTTGTACTGCTTTGTTCACCATAAGTTGGCAGGGTATGCTCAGACGTGAGTCCCTTCCTCACTTTGCCACTGGATTCAAGCAAGCCTGGCTGAAGACGGCTGAAATGCCAGAAACCGGTCCTAGGAACCTTGTTTCGGGTCCAGGGAAGGCATGGCTTGGCAGTTCGGGCTGGACTGTTCCCATAAGGCACAGGGTCAGACTGATTTGCATATGGCCATGTCTGAACAGGGGTGGCAGAGTGGGCTAAAGAACGGTGATGGATCAAAGTCGGATCTGTTGACTGGTTGTGAGTGTTTGATTGGTTCTGATGCTCCGTCCATCACCACCCCCTTTTGTACTGCTTTGTTCGCCATAAGTTGGCAGGGTATGCTCAGACGTGAGTCCATTGCTCACTTTGCCACTGGATTCAAGCAAGCCTGGCTGAAGACGGCTGAAATGCCAGAAACCGGTCCTAGGAAGCTTGTTTCCCGTCAAGGGAAGGCATGGCTTGGCAGTTCCGGCTGGACTGTTCCCATGAGGCACAGGGTCAGACTGATTTGCATATGGCCATGTCTGAACTGGGGTGTCAGAGTGGGCTAAAGAACGGTGATGATTCAAACTCGGATCTGTTGACTGGGTGTGAGTGTTTGATTGGTTCTGATGCTCCGTTCATCACCACCCCCTTTTGTACCGCTTTGTTTGCCATAAGTTGGCAGGGTATGCTCAGACGTGAGTCCCTTGCTCACTTTGCCACTGGATTCAAGCAAACCTGGCTGAAGACGGCTGAAATGCCAGAAACCGGCCCTAGGAAGCTTGTTTCCGGTCCAGGGAAGGCATCGCTTTGCAGTTCGGGCTGGTCTGTTCCCATGAGGCACAGGGTCAGACTGATTTGCATATGGCCATGTATGAACTGGGGTGGCAGAGTGGGCTAAAGCACGGTGATGGATCAAACTCGGATCTGTTGACTGGGTGTGAGTGTTTGATTGGTTCTGATGCTCCGTCCATCACCACCCCCTTTTGTACCGCTTTGTTCACCATAAGTTGGCAGGGTATGCTCAGACATGAGTCCCTTGCTCACTTTGCCACTGGATTCAAGCAAGCCTGGCTGAAGACGGCTGAAATGCCAGAAACCGGTCCTAGGAAGCTTGTTTCCGGTCCAGGGAAGGCATGGCTTGGCAGTTTGGGCTGGACTGTTCCCATGAGGCACAGGGTCAGACTGCTTTGCATATGGCCATGTCTGAACTGGGGTGGCAGTGTGGGCTATAGAACGGTGATGGATCAAACTCGGATCTGTTGACTGGGTGTGAGTGTTTGATTGGTTCTGATGCTCCGTCCATCACCACCCCCTTTTGTACCGCTTTGTTCGCCATAAGTTGGCAGGGTATGCTCAGACGTGAGTCCCTTGCTCACTTTGCCACTGGATTCAAGCAAGCCTGGCTGAAGACGGCTGAAATGCCAGAAACCGGCCCTAGGAAGCTTGTTTCCGGTCCAGGGAAGGCATGGCTTGGCAGTTCGGGCTGGACTGTTCCTATGAGGCACAGGGTCAGACTGATTTGCATATGGCCATGTATGAACTGGGGTGGCAGAGTGGGCTAAAGCACGGTGATGGATCAAAATCGGATCTGTTGACTGGGTGTGAGTGTTTGATTGGTTCTGATGCTCCGTCCATCACTACCCCCTTTTGTACCACTTTGTTCGCCATAAGTTGGCAGGGTATGCTCAGACATGAGTCCCTTGCTCACTTTGCCACTGGATTCAAGCAAGCCTGGCTGAAGACGGCTGAAATGCCAGAAACCGGTCCTAGGAAGCTTGTTTCCCGTCAAGGGAAGGCATGGCTTGGCAGTTCCGGCTGGACTGTTCCCATGAGGCACAGGGTCAGACTGATTTGCATATGGCCATGTCTGAACTGGGGTGTCAGAGTGGGCTAAAGAACGGTGATGATTCAAACTCGGATTTGTTGACTGGGTGTGAGTGTTTGATTGGTTCTGATGCTCCGTCCATCACCACACCCTTTTGTACCGCTTTGTTCGCCATAAGTTGGCAGGGTATGCTCAGACATGAGTCCCTTGCTCACTTTGCCACTGGATTCAAGCAAGCCTGGCTGAAGACGGCTGAAATGCCAGAACCGGTCCTAGGAAGCTTGTTTCCGTTCCAGGGAAGGCATGGCTTGGCAGTTCGGGCTGGACTGTTCCCATGAGGCACAGGGTCAGACTGATTTGCATATGGCCATGTCTGAACTGGGGTGGCAGAGTGGGCTGAAGAACGGTGATGGATCAAACTAGGATCTGTTGACTGGGTGTGAGTGTTTGATTGGTTCTGATGCTCCGTCCATCACCACCCCCTTTTGTACCGCTTTGTTCACCATAAGTTGGCAGGGTATGCTCAGACGTGAGTCCCTTGCTCACTTTGCCACTGGATTCAAGCAAGCCTGGCTGAAGACGGCTGAAATGCCAGAAACCGGCCCTAGGAAGCTTGTTTCCGGTCCAGGGAAGGAATGGCTTGGCAGTTCGGGCTGGACTGTTCCTATGAGGCACAGGGTCAGACTGATTTGCATATGGCCATGTATGAACTGGGGTGGCAGAGTGGGCTAAAGCACGGTGATGGATCAAAATCGGATCTGTTGACTGGGTGTGAGTGTTTGATTGGTTCTGATGCTCCGTCCATCACCACCATCTTTTGTTCCGCTTTGTTCGCCATAAGTTGGCAGGGTATGCTCAGACGTGAGTCCCTTGCTCACTTTGCCACTGGATTCAAGCAAGCCTGGCTGAAGACGGCTGAAATGCCAGAAACCGGTCCTAGGAAGCTTGTTTCCGGTCCAGGGAAGGCATGGCTTGGCAGTTCGGGCTGGACTGTTCCCATAAGGCACAGGGTCAGACTGATTTGCATATGGCCATGTCTGAACTGGGGTGGCAGAGTGGGCTAAAGAACGGTGATGGATCAAAGTCGGATCTGTTGACTGGTTGTGAGTGTTTGATTGGTTCTGATGCTCCGTCCATCACCACCCCCTTTTGTACTGCTTTGTTCGCCATAAGTTGGCAGGGTATGCTCAGACGTGAGTCCCTTGCTCACTTTGCCACTGGATTCAAGCAAGCCTGGCTGAAGACGGCTGAAATGCCAGAAACCGGTCCTAGGAAGCTTGTTTCCCGTCAAGGGAAAGCATGGCTTGGCAGTTCGGGCTGGACTGTTCCCATGAGGCACAGGGTCAGACTGATTTGCATATGGCCATGTTTGAACTGGGGTGTCAGAGTGGGCTAAAGAACGGTGATGATTCAAACTCAGATCTGTTGACTGGGTGTGAGTGTTTGATTGGTTCTGATGCTCCGTTCATCACCACCCCCTTTTGTACCGCTTTGTTTGCCATAAGTTGGCAGGGTATGCTCAGACGTGAGTCCCTTGCTCACTTTGCCACTGGATTCAAGCAAGCCTGGCTGAAGACGGCTGAAATGCCAGAAACCGGCCCTAGGAAGCTTGTTTCCGGTCCAGGGAAGGCATCGCTTTGCAGTTCGGGCTGGGCTGTTCCCATGAGGCACAGGGTCAGACTGATTTGCATATGGCCATGTATGAACTGGGGTGGCAGAGTGGGCTAAAGCACGGTGATGGATCAAACTCGGATCTGTTGACTGGGTGTGAGTGTTTGATTGGTTCTGATGCTCCGTCCATCACCACCCCCTTTTGTACCGCTTTGTTCACCATAAGTTGGCAGGGTATGCTCAGACATGAGTCCCTTGCTCACTTTGCCACTGGATTCAAGCAAGCCTGGCTGAAGACGGCTGAAATGCCAGAAACCGGTCCTAGGAAGCTTGTTTCCGGTCCAGGGAAGGCATGGCTTGGCAGTTTGGGCTGGACTGTTCCCATGAGGCACAGGGTCAGACTGCTTTGCATATGGCCATGTCTGAACTGGGGTGGCAGTGTGGGCTATAGAACGGTGATGGATCAAACTCGGATCTGTTGACTGGGTATGAGTGTTTGATTGGTTCTGATGCTCCGTCCATCACCACCCCCTTTTGTACCGCTTTGTTCGCCATAAGTTGGCAGGGTATGCTCAGACGTGAGTCCCTTGCTCACTTTGCCACTGGATTCAAGCAAACCTGGCTGAAGACGGCTGAAATGCCAGAAACCGGCCCTAGGAAGCTTGTTTCCGGTCCAGGGAAGGCATCGCTTTGCAGTTCGGGCTGGTCTGTTCCCATGAGGCACAGGGTCAGACTGATTTGCATATGGCCATGTATGAACTGGGGTGGCAGAGTGGGCTAAAGCACGGTGATGGATCAAAATCGGATCTGTTGACTGGGTGTGAGTGTTTGATTGGTTCTGATGCTCTGTCCATCACCACCCCCTTTTGTACTGCTTTGTTCGCCATAAGTTGGCAGGGTATGCTCAGACGTGAGTCCCTTCCTCACTTTGCCACTGGATTCAAGCAAGCCTGGCTGAAGACGGCTGAAATGCCAGAAACCGGTCCTAGGAAACTTGTTTCCGGTCCAGGGAAGGCATGGCTTGGCAGTTCGGGCTGGACTGTTCCCATGAGGCACAGGGTCAGACTGATTTGCATATGGCCATGTCTGAACTGGGGTGGCAGAGTGAGCTAAAGAACGGTGATGGATCAAAGTCGGATCTGTTGACTGGTTGTGAGTGTTTGATTGGTTCTGATGCTCCGTCCATCACCACCCCCTTTTGTACTGCTTTGTTCGCCATAAGTTGGCAGGGTATGCTCAGACGTGAGTCCCTTGCTCACTTTGCCACTGGATTCAAGCAAGCCTGGATGAAGACGGCTGAAATGCCAGAAACCGGTCCTAGGAAGCTTGTTTCCGGTCAAGGGAAGGCATGGCTTGGCAGTTTGGGCTGGACTGTTCCCATGAGGCACAGGGTCAGACTGATTTGCATATGGCCATGTATGAACTGGGGTGGCAGAGTGGGCTAAAGCACGGTGATGGATCAAAATCGGATCTGTTGACTGGGTGTGAGTGTTTGATTGGTTCTGATGCTCCGTCCATCACCACCCCCTTTTGTACTGCTTTGTTCGCCATAAGTTGGCAGGGTATGCTCAGACGTGAGTCCCTTGCTCACTTTGCCACTGGATTCAAGCAAACCTGGCTGAAGACGGCTGAAATGCCAGAAACCGGCCCTAGGAAGCTTGTTTCCGGTCCAGGGAAGGCATCGCTTTGCAGTTCGGGCTGGTCTGTTCCCATGAGGCACAGGGTCAGACTGATTTGCATATGGCCATGTATGAACTGGGGTGGCAGAGTGGGCTAAAGCACGGTGATGGATCAAACTCGGATCTGTTGACTGGGTGTGAGTGTTTGATTGGTTCTGATGCTCCGTCCATCACCACCCCCTTTTGTACCGCTTTGTTCACCATAAGTTGGCAGGGTATGCTCAGACATGAGTCCCTTGCTCACTTTGCCTCTGGATTCAAGCAAGCCTGGCTGAAGACGGCTGAAATGCCAGAAACCGGTCCTAGGAAGCTTGTTTCCGGTCCAGGGAAGGCATGGCTTGGCAGTTTGGGCTGGACTGTTCCCATGAGGCACAGGGTCAGACTGCTTTGCATATGGCCATGTCTGAACTGGGGTGGCAGTGTGGGCTATAGAACGGTGATGGATCAAACTCGGATCTGTTGACTGGGTGTGAGTGTTTGATTGGTTCTGATGCTCCGTCCATCACCACCCCCTTTTGTACCGCTTTGTTCGCCATAAGTTGGCAGGGTATGCTCAGACGTGAGTCCCTTGCTCACTTTGCCACTGGATTCAAGCAAGCCTGGCTGAAGACGGCTGAAATGCCAGAAACCGGCCCTAGGAAGCTTGTTTCCGGTCCAGGGAAGGCATGGCTTGGCAGTTCGGGCTGGACTGTTCCTATGAGGCACAGGGTCAGACTGATTTGCATATGGCCATGTATGAACTGGGGTGGCAGAGTGGGCTAAAGCACGGTGATGGATCAAAATCGGATCTGTTGACTGGGTGTGAGTGTTTGATTGGTTCTGATGCTCCGTCCATCACTACCCCCTTTTGTACCACTTTGTTCGCCATAAGTTGGCAGGGTATGCTCAGACATGAGTCCCTTGCTCACTTTGCCACTGGATTCAAGCAAGCCTGGCTGAAGACGGCTGAAATGCCAGAAACCGGTCCTAGGAAGCTTGTTTCCCGTCAAGGGAAGGCATGGCTTGGCAGTTCCGGCTGGACTGTTCCCATGAGGCACAGGGTCAGACTGATTTGCATATGGCCATGTCTGAACTGGGGTGTCAGAGTGGGCTAAAGAACGGTGATGATTCAAACTCGGATTTGTTGACTGGGTGTGAGTGTTTGATTGGTTCTGATGCTCCGTCCATCACCACACCCTTTTGTACCGCTTTGTTCGCCATAAGTTGGCAGGGTATGCTCAGACATGAGTCCCTTGCTCACTTTGCCACTGGATTCAAGCAAGCCTGGCTGAAGACGGCTGAAATGCCAGAAACCGGTCCTAGGAAGCTTGTTTCTGTTCCAGGGAAGGCATGGCTTGGCAGTTCGGGCTGGACTGTTCCCATGAGGCACAGGGTCAGACTGATTTGCATATGGCCATGTCTGAACTGGGGTGGCAGAGTGGGCTGAAGAACGGTGATGGATCAAACTAGGATCTGTTGACTGGGTGTGAGTGTTTGATTGGTTCTGATGCTCCGTCCATCACCACCCCCTTTTGTAGCGCTTTGTTCACCATAAGTTGGCAGGGTATGCTCAGACGTGAGTCCCTTGCTCACTTTGCCACTGGATTCAAGCAAGCCTGGCTGAAGACGGCTGAAATGCCAGAAACCGGCCCTAGGAAGCTTGTTTCCGGTCCAGGGAAGGAATGGCTTGGCAGTTCGGGCTGGACTGTTCCTATGAGGCACAGGGTCAGACTGATTTGCATATGGCCATGTATGAACTGGGGTGGCAGAGTGGGCTAAAGCACGGTGATGGATCAAAATCGGATCTGTTGACTGGGTGTGAGTGTTTGATTGGTTCTGATGCTCCGTCCATCACCACCATCTTTTGTTCCGCTTTGTTCGCCATAAGTTGGCAGGGTATGCTCAGACGTGAGTCCCTTGCTCACTTTGCCACTGGATTCAAGCAAGCCTGGCTGAAGACGGCTGAAATGCCAGAAACCGGTCCTAGGAAGCTTGTTTCCGGTCCAGGGAAGGCATGGCTTGGCAGTTCGGGCTGGACTGTTCCCATAAGGCACAGGGTCAGACTGATTTGCATATGGCCATGTCTGAACTGGGGTGGCAGAGTGGGCTAAAGAACGGTGATGGATCAAAGTCGGATCTGTTGACTGGTTGTGAGTGTTTGATTGGTTCTGATGCTCCGTCCATCACCACCCCCTTTTGTACTGCTTTGTTCGCCATAAGTTGGCAGGGTATGCTCAGACGTGAGTCCCTTGCTCACTTTGCCACTGGATTCAAGCAAGCCTGGCTGAAGACGGCTGAAATGCCAGAAACCGGTCCTAGGAAGCTTGTTTCCCGTCAAGGGAAGGCATGGCTTGGCAGTTCGGGCTGGACTGTTCCCATGAGGCACAGGGTCAGACTGATTTGCATATGGCCATGTTTGAACTGGGGTGTCAGAGTGGGCTAAAGAACGGTGATGATTCAAACTCAGATCTGTTGACTGGGTGTGAGTGTTTGATTGGTTCTGATGCTCCGTTCATCACCACCCCCTTTTGTACCGCTTTGTTTGCCATAAGTTGGCAGGGTATGCTCAGACGTGAGTCCCTTGCTCACTTTGCCACTGGATTCAAGCAAGCCTGGCTGAAGACGGCTGAAATGCCAGAAACCGGCCCTAGGAAGCTTGTTTCCGGTCCAGGGAAGGCATCGCTTTGCAGTTCGGGCTGGGCTGTTCCCATGAGGCACAGGGTCAGACTGATTTGCATATGGCCATGTATGAACTGGGGTGGCAGAGTGGGCTAAAGCACGGTGATGGATCAAACTCGGATCTGTTGACTGGGTGTGAGTGTTTGATTGGTTCTGATGCTCCGTCCATCACCACCCCCTTTTGTACCGCTTTGTTCACCATAAGTTGGCAGGGTATGCTCAGACATGAGTCCCTTGCTCACTTTGCCACTGGATTCAAGCAAGCCTGGCTGAAGACGGCTGAAATGCCAGAAACCGGTCCTAGGAAGCTTGTTTCCGGTCCAGGGAAGGCATGGCTTGGCAGTTTGGGCTGGACTGTTCCCATGAGGCACAGGGTCAGACTGCTTTGCATATGGCCATGTCTGAACTGGGGTGGCAGTGTGGGCTATAGAACGGTGATGGATCAAACTCGGATCTGTTGACTGGGTATGAGTGTTTGATTGGTTCTGATGCTCCGTCCATCACCACCCCCTTTTGTACCGCTTTGTTCGCCATAAGTTGGCAGGGTATGCTCAGACGTGAGTCCCTTGCTCACTTTGCCACTGGATTCAAGCAAGCCTGGCTGAAGACGGCTGAAATGCCAGAAACCGGCCCTAGGAAGCTTGTTTCCGGTCCAGGGAAGGAATGGCTTGGCAGTTCGGGCTGGACTGTTCCTATGAGGCACAGGGTCAGACTGATTTGCATATGGCCATGTATGAACTGGGGTGGCAGAGTGGGCTAAAGCACGGTGATGGATCAAAATCGGATCTGTTGACTGGGTGTGAGTGTTTGATTGGTTCTGATGCTCCGTCCATCACCACCCCCTTTTGTACTGCTTTGTTCGCCATAAGTTGGCAGGGTATGCTCAGACGTGAGTCCCTTCCTCACTTTGCCACTGGATTCAAGCAAGCCTGGCTGAAGACGGCTGAAATGCCAGAAACCGGTCCTAGGAAACTTGTTTCCGGTCCAGGGAAGGCATGGCTTGGCAGTTCGGGCTGGACTGTTCCCATGAGGCACAGGGTCAGACTGATTTGCATATGGCCATGTCTGAACTGGGGTGGCAGAGTGAGCTAAAGAACGGTGATGGATCAAAGTCGGATCTGTTGACTGGTTGTGAGTGTTTGATTGGTTCTGATGCTCCGTCCATCACCACCCCCTTTTGTACTGCTTTGTTCGCCATAAGTTGGCAGGGTATGCTCAGACGTGAGTCCCTTGCTCACTTTGCCACTGGATTCAAGCAAGCCTGGATGAAGACGGCTGAAATGCCAGAAACCGGTCCTAGGAAGCTTGTTTCCGGTCAAGGGAAGGCATGGCTTGGCAGTTTGGGCTGGACTGTTCCCATGAGGCACAGGGTCAGACTGATTTGCATATGGCCATGTATGAACTGGGGTGGCAGAGTGGGCTAAAGCACGGTGATGGATCAAAATCGGATCTGTTGACTGGGTGTGAGTGTTTGATTGGTTCTGATGCTCCGTCCATCACCACCCCCTTTTGTACTGCTTTGTTCGCCATAAGTTGGCAGGGTATGCTCAGACGTGAGTCCCTTCCTCACTTTGCCACTGGATTCAAGCAAGCCTGGCTGAAGACGGCTGAAATGCCAGAATCCGGTCCTAGGAAACTTGTTTCCGGTCCAGGGAAGGCATGGCTTGGCAGTTTGGGCTGGACTGTTCCCATGAGGCACAGGGTCAGACTGATTTGCATATGGCCATGTCTGAACTGGGGTGGCAGAGTGAGCTAAAGAACGGTGATGGATCAAAGTCGGATCTGTTGACTGGTTGTGAGTGTTTGATTGGTTCTGATGCTCCGTCCATCACCACCCCCTTTTGTACTGCTTTGTTCGCCATAAGTTGGCAGGGTATGCTCAGACGTGAGTCCCTTGCTCACTTTGCCACTGGATTCAAGCAAGCCTGGATGAAGACGGCTGAAATGCCAGAAACCGGTCCTAGGAAGCTTGTTTCCGGTCAAGGGAAGGCATGGCTTGGCAGTTTGGGCTGGACTGTTCCCATGAGGCACAGGGTCAGACTGATTTGCATATGGCCATGTATGAACTGGGGTGGCAGAGTGGGCTAAAGCACGGTGATGGATCAAACTCGGATCTGTTGACTGGGTGTGAGTGTTTGATTGGTTCTGATGCTCCGTCCATCACCACCCCCTTTTGTACCGCTTTGTTCACCATAAGTTGGCAGGGTATGCTCAGACATGAGTCCCTTGCTCACTTTGCCACTGGATTCAAGCAAGCCTGGCTGAAGACGGCTGAAATGCCAGAAACCGGTCCTAGGAAGCTTGTTTCCGGTCCAGGGAAGGCATGGCTTGGCAGTTTGGGCTGGACTGTTCCCATGAGGCACAGGGTCAGACTGCTTTGCATATGGCCATGTCTGAACTGGGGTGGCAGTGTGGGCTATAGAACGGTGATGGATCAAACTCGGATCTGTTGACTGGGTGTGAGTGTTTGATTGGTTCTGATGCTCCGTCCATCACCACCCCCTTTTGTACCGCTTTGTTCGCCATAAGTTGGCAGGGTATGCTCAGACGTGAGTCCCTTGCTCACTTTGCCACTGGATTCAAGCAAGCCTGGCTGAAGACGGCTGAAATGCCAGAAACCGGCCCTAGGAAGCTTGTTTCCGGTCCAGGGAAGGCATGGCTTGGCAGTTCGGGCTGGACTGTTCCTATGAGGCACAGGGTCAGACTGATTTGCATATGGCCATGTATGAACTGGGGTGGCAGAGTGGGCTAAAGCACGGTGATGGATCAAAATCGGATTTGTTGACTGGGTGTGAGTGTTTGATTGGTTCTGATGCTCCGTCCATCACTACCCCCTTTTGTACCACTTTGTTCGCCATAAGTTGGCAGGGTATGCTCAGACGTGAGTCCCTTGCTCACTTTGCCACTGGATTCAAGCAAGCCTGGCTGAAGACAGCTGAAATGCCAGAAACCGGTTCTAGGAAGCTTGTTTCCCGTCAAGGGAAGGCATGGCTTGGCAGTTCCGGCTGGACTGTACCCATGAGGCACAGGGTCAGACTGATTTGCATATGCCATGTCTGAACTGGGGTGTCAGAGTGGGCTAAAGAACGGTGATGATTCAAACTCGGATTTGTTGACTGGGTGTGAGTGTTTGATTGGTTCTGATGCTCCGTCCATCACCACACCCTTTTGTACCGCTTTGTTCGCCATAAGTTGGCAGGGTATGCTCAGACATGAGTCCCTTGCTCACTTTGCCACTGGATTCAAGCAAGCCTGGCTGAAGACGGCTGAAATGCCAGAAACCGGTCCTAGGAAGCTTGTTTCCGTTCCAGGGAAGGCATGGCTTGGCAGTTCGGGCTGGACTGTTCCCATGAGGCACAGGGTCAGACTGATTTGCATATGGCCATGTCTGAACTGGGGTGGCAGAGTGGGCTGAAGAACGGTGATGGATCAAACTAGGATCTGTTGACTTGGTGTGAGTGTTTGATTGGTTCTGATGCTCCGTCCATCACCACCCCCTTTTGTACCGCTTTGTTCACCATAAGTTGGCAGGGTATGCTCAGACGTGAGTCCCTTGCTCACTTTGCCACTGGATTCAAGCAAGCTTGGCTGAAGACGGCTGAAATGCCAGAAACCGGCCCTAGGAAGCTTGTTTCCGGTCCAGGGAAGGAATGGCTTGGCAGTTCGGGCTGGACTGTTCCTATGAGGCACAGGGTCAGACTGATTTGCATATGGGCACAGGGTCAGACTGATTTGCATATGACCATGTATGAACTGGGGTGGCAGAGTGGGCTAAAGCACGGTGATGGATCAAAATCGGATCTGTTGACTGGGTGTGAGTGTTTGATTGGTTCTGATGCTCCGTCCATCACCACCATCTTTTGTTCCGCTTTGTTCGCCATAAGTTGGCAGGGTATGCTCAGACGTGAGTCCCTTGCTCACTTTGCCACTGGATTCAAGCAAGCCTGGCTGAAGACGGCTGAAATGCCAGAAACCGGTCCTAGGAAGCTTGTTTCCGGTCCAGGGAAGGCATGGCTTGGCAGTTCGGGCTGGACTGTTCCCATAAGGCACAGGGTCAGACTGATTTGCATATGGCCATGTCTGAACTGGGGTGGCAGAGTGGGCTAAAGAACGGTGATGGATCAAAGTCGGATCTGTTGACTGGTTGTGAGTGTTTGATTGGTTCTGATGCTCCGTCCATCACCACCCCCTTTTGTACTGCTTTGTTCGCCATAAGTTGGCAGGGTATGCTCAGACGTGAGTCCCTTGCTCACTTTGCCACTGGATTCAAGCAAGCCTGGCTGAAGACGGCTGCAATGCCAGAAACCGGTCCTAGGAAGCTTGTTTCCCGTCAAGGGAAGGCATGGCTTGGCAGTTCGGGCTGGACTGTTCCCATGAGGCACAGGGTCAGACTGATTTGCATATGGCCATGTCTGAACTGGGGTGTCAGAGTGGGCTAAAGAACGGTGATGATTCAAACTCAGATCTGTTGACTGGGTGTGAGTGTTTGATTGGTTCTGATGCTCCGTTCATCACCACCCCCTTTTGTACCGCTTTGTTTGCCATAAGTTGGCAGGGTATGCTCAGACGTGAGTCCCTTGCTCACTTTGCCACTGGATTCAAGCAAGCCTGGCTGAAGACGGCTGAAATGCCAGAAACCGGCCCTAGGAAGCTTGTTTCCGGTCCAGGGAAGGCATCGCTTTGCAGTTCGGGCTGGGCTGTTCCCATGAGGCACAGGGTCAGACTGATTTGCATATGGCCATGTATGAACTGGGGTGGCAGAGTGGGCTAAAGCACGGTGATGGATCAAACTCGGATCTGTTGACTGGGTGTGAGTGTTTGATTGGTTCTGATGCTCCGTCCATCACCACCCCCTTTTGTACCGCTTTGTTCACCATAAGTTGGCAGGGTATGCTCAGACATGAGTCCCTTGCTCACTTTGCCACTGGATTCAAGCAAGCCTGGCTGAAGACGGCTGAAATGCCAGAAACCGGTCCTAGGAAGCTTGTTTCCGGTCCAGGGAAGGCATGGCTTGGCAGTTTGGGCTGGACTGTTCCCATGAGGCACAGGGTCAGACTGCTTTGCATATGGCCATGTCTGAACTGGGGTGGCAGTGTGGGCTATAGAACGGTGATGGATCAAACTCGGATCTGTTGACTGGGTATGAGTGTTTGATTGGTTCTGATGCTCCGTCCATCACCACCCCCTTTTGTACCGCTTTGTTCGAAATAAGTTGGCAGGGTATGCTCAGACGTGAGTCCCTTGCTCACTTTGCCACTGGATTCAAGCAAGCCTGGCTGAAGACGGCTGAAATGCCAGAAACCGGCCCTAGGAAGCTTGTTTCCGGTCCAGGGAAGGAATGGCTTGGCAGTTCGGGCTGGACTGTTCCTATGAGGCACAGGGTCAGACTGATTTGCATATGGCCATGTATGAACTGGGGTGGCAGAGTGGGCTAAAGCACGGTGATGGATCAAAATCGGATCTGTTGACTGGGTGTGAGTGTTTGATTGGTTCTGATGCTCCGTCCATCACCACCCCCTTTTGTACTGCTTTGTTCGCCATAAGTTGGCAGGGTATGCTCAGACGTGAGTCCCTTCCTCACTTTGCCACTGGATTCAAGCAAGCCTGGATGAAGACGGCTGAAATGCCAGAAACCGGTCCTAGGAAGCTTGTTTCCGGTCAAGGGAAGGCATGGCTTGGCAGTTTGGGCTGGACTGTTCCCATGAGGCACAGGGTCAGACTGATTTGCATATGGCCATGTCTGAACTGGGGTGTCAGAGTGGGCTAAAGAACGGTGATGATTCAAACTCGGATCTGTTGACTGGGTGTGAGTGTTTGATTGGTTCTGATGCTCCGTCCATCACCACACCCTTTTGTACCGCTTTGATCGCCATAAGTTGTCAGGGTATGCTCAGACGTGAGTCCCTTGCTCACTTTGCCACTGGATTCAAGCAAGCCTGGCTGAAGACGGCTGAAATGCCAGAAACCGGTCCTAGGAAGCTTGTTTCCGTTCCAGGGAAGGCATGGCTTGGCAGTTCGGGCTGGACTGTTTCCATGAGGCACAGGGTCAGACTGATTTGCATATGGCCATGTCTGAACTGGGGTGGCAGAGTGGGCTAAAGAACGGTGATGGATCAAACTCGGATCTGTTGACTGGGTGTTAATTTTTAATTGGTTCTGATGCTCCGTCCATCACCACCCCCTTTTGTACCGCTTTGTTCGCCATAAGTTGGCAGGGTATGCTAAGACGTGAGTCCCTTGCTCACTTTGCCACTGGATTCAAGCAAGCCTGCCTCAAGACGGCTGAAATGCCAGAAACCGGTCCTAGGAAGCTTGTTTCCGGTCCAGGGAAGGCATGGCTTGGCAGTTCAGGCTGGACTGTTCCCATGAGGCACTGGGTCAGACTGCTTTGCATAAGGCCATGTCTGAACTGGGGTGGCAGAGTGGGCTATAGAACGGTGATGGATCAAAGTCGGATCTGTTGACTGGTTGTGAGTGTTTGATTGGTTCTGATGCTCCGTCCATCACCACCCCCTTTTGTTCCGCTTTGTTCGCCATAAGTTGGCAGGGTATGCTCAGACGTGAGTCCCTTGCTCACTTTGCCACTGGATTCAAGCAAGCCTGGCTGAAGACGGCTGAAATGCCAGAAACCGGTCCTAGGAACCTTGTTTCCGGTCCAGGGAAGGCATGGCTTGGCAGTTCGGGCTGGACTGTTCCCATGAGGCACAGGGTCAGACTGATTTGCATATGGCCATGTCTGAACTGGGGTGGCAGAGTGGGCTAAAGAACGGTGATTGATCAAAGTCGGATCTGTTGACTGGTTGTGAGTGTTTGATTGGTTCTGATGCTCCGTCCATCACCACCCCCTTTTGTACTGCTTTGTTCGCCATAAGTTGGCAGGGTATGCTCAGACGTGAGTCCCTTGCTCACTTTGCGACTGGATTCAAGCAAGCCTGGCTGAAGACGGCTGAAATGCCAGAAACCGGTCCTAGGAAGCTTGTTTCCGGTCCAGGGAAGGCATGGCTTAACAGTTCGGGCTGGACTGCTCCCATGAGCACAGGGTCAGACTGATTTGCATATGGCCATGTCTGAACTGGGGTGGCAGAGTGGGCTAAAGAACGGTGATGGATCAAACTCGGATCTGTTGACTGGGTGTGAGTGTTTTATTGGTTCTGATGCTCTGTCCATCACCACCCCCTTTTGTACCGCTTTGTTCACCATAAGTTGGCAGGGTATGCTCAGACGTGAGTCCCTTGCTCACTTTGCAACTGGATTCAAGCAAGCCTGGCTGAAGACGGCTGAAATGCCAGAAACCGGTCCTAGGAAGCTTGTTTCCGGTCTAGGGAAGGCATGGCTTGGCAGTTCGGGCTGGACTGTTCCCATGAGGCACAGGGTCAGACTGCTTTGCATGTGGCCATGTCTGAACTGGGGTGGCAGAGTGGGCTATAGAACGGTGATGGATCAAACTCGGATCTGTTGACTGGGTGTGAGTGTTTGATTGGTTCTGATGCTCCGTTCATCAGCACCCCCTTTTGTACCACTTTGTTTGCCATAAGTTGGCAGGGTATGCTCAGACGTGAGTCCCTTGCACACTTTGCCACTGGATTCAAGCAAGCCTGGCTGAAGACGGCTGAAATGCCAGAAACCGGCCCTAGGAAACTTGTTTCCGGTCCAGGGAAGGCATGGCTTTGCAGTTCGGGCTGGGCTGTTCCCATGAGGCACAGGGTCAGACTGATTTGCATATTGCCATGTATGAACTGGGGTGGCAGAGTGGGCTAAAGCACGGTGATGGATCAAACTCGGATCTGTTGACTGGGTGTGAGTGTTTGATTGGTTCTGATGCTCCGTCCATCACCACCCCCTTTTGTACCGCTTTGTTCGCTATAAGTTGGCAGGGTATGCTCAGACGTGAGTCCCTTGCTCACTTTGCCACTGGATTCAAGCAAGCCTGGCTGAAGACGGCTGAAATGCCAGAAACCGGTCCTAGGAAGCTTGTTTCCGGTCCAGGGAAGGCATGGCTTGGCAGTTCGGGCTGGACTGTTCCCATGAGGCACAGGGTCAGACTGATTTGCATATGGCCATGTCTGAACTGGGGTGGCAGAGTGGGCTAAAGAATGGTGATGGATCAAACTCGGATCTGTTGACTGGGTGTGAGTGTTTGATTGGTTCTGATGCTCCGTCCATCACCACCCCCTTTTGTACTGCTTTGTTCGCCATAAGTTGGCAGGGTATGCTCAGACGTGAGTCCCTTCCTCACTTTGCCACTGGATTCAAGCAAGCCTGGCTGAAGATGGCTGAAATGCCAGAAACCGGTCCTAGGAAACTTGTTTCCGGTCCAGGGAAGGCATGGCTTGGCAGTTCGGGCTGGACTGTTCCCATGAGGCACATGGTCAGACTGATTTGCATATGGCCATGTCTGAACTGGGGTGGCAGAGTGAGCTAAAGAACGGTGATGGATCAAAGTCGGATCTGTTGACTGGTTGTGAGTGTTTGATTGGTTCTGATGCTCCGTCCATCACCACCCCCTTTTGTACTGCTTTGTTCGCCATAAGTTGGCAGGGTATGCTCAGACGTGAGTCCCTTGCTCACTTTGCCACTGGATTCAAGCAAGCCTGGATGAAGACGGCTGAAATGCCAGAAACCGGTCCTAGGAAGCTTGTTTCCGGTCAAGGGAAGGCATGGCTTGGCAGTTCGGGCTGGACTGTTTCCATGAGGCACAGGGTCAGACTGATTTGCATATGGCCATGTCTGAACTGGGGTGGCAGAGTGGGCTAAAGAACGGTGATGGATCAAACTCGGATCTGTTGACTGGGTGTTAATTTTTAATTGGTTCTGATGCTCCGTCCATCACCACCCCCTTTTGTACCGCTTTGTTCACCATAAGTTGGCAGGGTATGCTAAGACGTGAGTCCCTTGCTCACTTTGCCACTGGATTCAAGCAAGCCTGCCTGAAGACGGCTGAAATGCCAGAAACCGGTCCTAGGAAGCTTGTTTCCGGTCCAGGGAAGGCATGGCTTGGCAGTTCAGGCTGGACTGTTCCCATGAGGCACTGGGTCAGACTGCTTTGCATATGGCCATGTCTGAACTGGGATGGCAGAGTGGGCTATAGAACGGTGATGGATCAAAGTCGGATCTGTTGACTGGTTGTGAGTGTTTGATTGGTTCTGATGCTCCGTCCATCACCACCCCCTTTTGTTCCGCTTTGTTCGCCATAAGTTGGCAGGGTATGCTCAGTCGTGAGTCCCTTGCTCACTTTGCCACTGGATTCAAGAAAGCCTGGCTGAAGACGGCTGAAATGCCAGAAACCGGTCCTAGGAACCTTGTTTCCGGTCCAGGGAAGGCATGGCTTGGCAGTTCGGGCTGGACTGTTCCCATGAGGCACAGGGTCAGACTGATTTGCATATGGCCATGTCTGAACTGGGGTGGCAGAGTGGGCTAAAGAACGGTGATTGATCAAAGTCGGATCTGTTGACTGGTTGTGAGTGTTTGATTGGTTCTGATGCTCCGTCCATCACCACCCCCTTTTGTACTGCTTTGTTCGCCATAAGTTGGCAGGGTATGCTCAGACGTGAGTCCCTTGCTCACTTTGCCACTGGATTCAAGCAAGCCTGGCTGAAGATGGCTGAAATGCCAGAAACCGGTCCTAGGAAGCTTGTTTCCGGTCCAGGGAAGGCATGGCTTGGCAGTTCGGGCTGGACTTCTCCCATGAGCACAGGGTCAGACTGATTTGCATATGGCCATGTCTGAACTGGGGTGGCAGAGTGAGCTAAAGAACGGTGATGGATCAAACTTGGATCTGTTGACTGGGTGTGAGTGTTTGATTGGTTCTGATGCTCTGTCCATCACCACCCCCTTTTGTACCGCTTTGTTCACCATAAGTTGGCAGGGTATGCTCAGACGTGAGTCCCTTGCTCACTTTGCCACTGGATTCAAGCAAGCCTGGCTGAAGACAACTGAAATGCCAGAAACTGGTCCTAGGAAGCTTGTTTCCGGTCCAGGGAAGGCATGGCTTGGCAGTTCGGGCTGGACTGTTCCCATGAGGCACAGGGTCAGACTGCTTTGCATGTGGCCATGTCTGAACTGGGGTGGCAGAGTGGGCTATAGAACGGTGATGGATCAAACTCGGATCTGTTGACTGGGTGTGAGTGTTTGATTGGTTCTGATGCTCCGTTCATCAGCACCCCCTTTTGTACCACTTTGTTCGCCATAAGTTGGCAGGGTATGCTCAGACGTGAGTCCCTTGCTCACTTTGCCACTGGATTCAAGCAAGCCTGGCTGAAGACGGCTGAAATGCCAGAAACCGGCCCTAGGAAACTTGTTTCCGGTCCAGGGAAGGCATGGCTTTGCAGTTCGGGCTGGGCTGTTCCCATGAGGCACAGGGTCAGACTGATTTGCATATTGCCATGTATGAACTGGGGTGGCAGAGTGGGCTAAAGCACGGTGATGGATCAAACTCGGATCTGTTGACTGGGTGTGAGTGTTTGATTGGTTCTGATGCTCCGTCCATCACCACCCCCTTTTGTACCGCTTTGTTCGC
This sequence comes from Triturus cristatus, assembly GCF_964204655.1. Lineage (NCBI taxonomy): Eukaryota > Metazoa > Chordata > Amphibia > Caudata > Salamandridae > Triturus > Triturus cristatus. The sequence continues at coordinate 144,073 of NW_028187919.1, read as the reverse complement.
CATAAGTTGGCAGGGTATGCTCAGACGTGAGTCCCTTGCTCACTTTGCCACTGGATTCAAGCAAGCCTGGCTGAAGACGGCTGAAATGCCAGAAACCGGTCCTAGGAAGCTTGTTTCCGGTCCAGGGAAGGCATGGCTTGGCAGTTCGGGCTGAACTGTACTCATGAGGCACAGGGTCAGACTGATTTGCATATGGCCATGTCTGAACTGGGGTGGCAGAGTGGGCTAAAGAACGGTGATGGATCAAACTCCGATCTGTTGACTGGGTGTAAGTGTTTGATTGGTTCTGATGCTCCGTCCATCACCATCCCCTTTTGTACCGCTTTGTTCGCCATAAGTTGACAGGGTATGCTCAGACGTGAGTCCCTTGCTCACTTTGCCACTGGATTCAAGCAAGCCTAGCTGAAGACGGCTGAAATGCCAGAAACCGGTCCTAGGAAGCTTGTTTCCGGTCGAGGGAAGGCATGGCTTGGCAGTTCGGGCTGGACTGTTCCCATGAGGCACAGGGTCAGACTGATTTGCATATGGCCATGTCTGAACTGGGGTGGCAGAGTGGGCTAAAGAATGGTGATGGATCAAACTCGGATCTGTTGACTGGGTGTGAGTGTTTGATTGGTTCTGATACTCCGTCCATCACCACCCCCTTTTGTACCGCTTTGTTCACCATAAGTTGGCAGGGTATGCTCAGACGTGAGTCCCTTGCTCACTTTGCCACTGGATTCAAGCAAGCCTGGCTGAAGACGGCTGAAATGCCAGAAACCGGTCCTAGGAAGCTTGTTTCCGGTCCAGGGTAGGTGTGGCTTGGCAGTTTGGGCTGGACTGTTCCCATGAGGCACAGGGTCAGACTGCTTTGCATATGGCCATGTCTGAACTGGGGTGGCAGAGTGGGCTATAGAACGGTGATGGATCAAACTCGGATCTGTTGACTGGGTGTGAGTGTTTGATTGGTTCTGATGCTCCGTTCATCACCACCCCCTTTTGTACCGCTTTGTTCTCCATAAGTTGGCAGGGTATGCTCAGACGTGAGTCCCTTGCTCACTTTGCCACTGGATTCAAGCAAGCCTGGCTGAAGACGGCTGAAATGCCAGAAACCGGTCCTAGGAAGCTTGTTTCCGGTCCAGGGAAGGCATGGCTTGGCAGTTCGGGCTGAACTGTACTCATGAGGCACAGGGTCAGACTGATTTGCATATGGCCATGTCTGAACTGGGGTGGCAGAGTGGGCTAAAGAACGGTGATGGATCAAACTCCGATCTGTTGACTGGGTGTAAGTGTTTGATTGGTTCTGATGCTCCGTCCATCACCATCCCCTTTTGTACCGCTTTGTTTGCCATAAGTTGACAGGGTATGCTCAGACGTGAGTCCCTTGCTCACTTTGCCACTGGATTCAAGCAAGCCTAGCTGAAGACGGCTGAAATGCCAGAAACCGGTCCTAGGAAGCTTGTTTCCGGTCCAGGGAAGGCATGGCTTGGCAGTTCGGGCTGGACTGTTCCCATGAGGCACAGGGTCAGACTGATTTGCATATGGCCATGTCTGAACTGGGGTGGCAGAGTGGGCTAAAGAATGGTGATGGATCAAACTCGGATCTGTTGACTGGGTGTGAGTGTTTGATTGGTTCTGATACTCCGTCCATCACCACCCCCTTTTGTACCGCTTTGTTCACCATAAGTTGGCAGGGTATGCTCAGACGTGAGTCCCTTGCTCACTTTGCCACTGGATTCAAGCAAGCCTGGCTGAAGACGGCTGAAATGCCAGAAACCGGTCCTAGGAAGCTTGTTTCCGGTCCAGGGTAGGTGTGGCTTGGCAGTTTGGGCTGGACTGTTCCCATGAGGCACAGGGTCAGACTGCTTTGCATATGGCCATGTCTGAACTGGGGTGGCAGAGTGGGCTATAGAACGGTGATGGATCAAACTCGGATCTGTTGACTGGGTGTGAGTGTTTGATTGGTTCTGATGCTCCGTTCATCACCACCCCCTTTTGTACCGCTTTGTTCACCATAAGTTGGCAGGGTATGCTCAGACGTGAGTCCCTTGCTCACTTTGCCACTGGATTCAAGCAAGCCTGGCTGAAGACGGCTGAAATGCCAGAAACCGGTCCTAGGAAGCTTGTTTCCGGTCCAGGGAAGGAATGGCTTGGCAGTTCGGGCTGGACTGTTTCCATGAGGCACAGGGTCAGACTGATTTGCATATGGCCATGTCTGAACTGGGGTGGCAGAGTGGGCTAAAGAATGGTGATGGATCAAACTCGGATCTGTTGACTGGGTGTGAGTGTTTGATTGGTTCTGATACTCCGTCCATCACCACCCCCTTTTGTACCGCTTTGTTCACCATAAGTTGGCAGGGTATGCTCAGACGTGAGTCCCTTGCTCACTTTGCCACTGGATTCAAGCAAGCCTGGCTGAAGACGGCTGAAATGCCAGAAACCGGTCCTAGGAAGCTTGTTTCCGGTCCAGGGAAGGCATGGCTTGGCAGTTCGGGCTGGACTGTTCCCATGAGGCACAGGGTCAGACTGATTTGCATATGGCCATGTCTGAACTGGGGTGGCAGAGTGGGCTAAAGAATGGTGATGGATCAAACTCGGATCTGTTGACTGGGTGTGAGTGTTTGATTGGTTCTGATACTCCGTCCATCACCACCCCCTTTTGTACTGCTTTGTTCACCATAAGTTGGCAGGGTATGCTCAGACGTGAGTCCCTTGCTCACTTTGCCACTGGATTCAAGCAAGCCTGGCTGAAGACGGCTGAAATGCCAGAAACCGGTCCTAGGAAGCTTGTTTCCGGTCCAGGGTAGGTGTGGCTTGGCAGTTTGGGCTGGACTGTTCCCATGAGGCACAGGGTCAGACTGCTTTGCATATGGCCATGTCTGAACTGGGGTGGCAGAGTGGGCTATAGAACGGTGATGGATCAAACTCGGATCTGTTGACTGGGTGTGAGTGTTTGATTGGTTCTGATGCTCCGTTCATCACCACCCCCTTTTGTACCGCTTTGTTCACCATAAGTTGGCAGGGTATGCTCAGACGTGAGTCCCTTGCTCACTTTGCCACTGGATTCAAGCAAGCCTGGCTGAAGACGGCTGAAATGCCAGAAACCGGTCCTAGGAAGCTTGTTTCCGGTCCAGGGAAGGAATGGCTTGGCAGTTCGGGCTGGACTGTTTCCATGAGGCACAGGGTCAGACTGATTTGCATATGGCCATGTCTGAACTGGGGTGGCAGAGTGGGCTATAGAACGGTGATGGATCAAAGTCGGATCTGTTGACTGGTTGTGAGTGTTTGATTGGTTCTGATGCTCCGTCCATCACCACCCCCTTTTGTTCCGCTTTGTTCGCCATAAGTTGGCAGGATATGCTCAGACGTGAGTCCCTTGCTCACTTTGCCACTGGATTCAAGCAAGCCTGGCTAAAGACGGCTAAAATGACAGAAACCGGTCCTAGGAACCTTGTTTCCGGTCCAGGGAAGGCATGGCTTGGCAGTTCGGGATGGACTGTTCCCATGAGGCACAGGGTCAGACTGATTTGCATATGGCCATGTCTGAACTGGGGTGGCAGAGTGGGCTAAAGAACGGTGATGGATCAAAGTCGGATCTGTTGACTGGTTGTGAGTGTTTGATTGGTTCTGATGCTCCGTCCATCACCACCCCCTTTTGTACTGCTTTGTTCGCCATAAGTTGGCAGGGTATGCTCAGACGTGAGTCCCTTGCTCACTTTGCCACTGGATTCAAGCAAGCCTGGCTGAAGACGGCTGAAATGCCAGAAACCGGCCCTAGGAAGCTTGTTTCCGGTCCAGGGAAGGAATGGCTTGGCAGTTCGGGCTGGACTGTTTCCACGAGGCACAGGGTCAGACTGATTTGCATATGGCCATGTCTGAACTGGGGTGGCAGAGTGGGCTATAGAACGGTGATGGATCAAACTCGGATCTGTTGACTGGGTGTGAGTGTTTGATTGGTTCTGATGCTCCGTCCATCACCACCCCCTTTTGTACCGCTTTGTTCGCCATAAGTTGGCAGGGTATGCTCAAACGTGAGTCCCTTGCTCACTTTGCCACTGGATTCAAGCAAGCCTAGCTGAAGATGGCTGAAATGCCAGAAACCGGTCCTAGGAAGCTTGTTTCCGGTCCAGGGAAGGCATGGCTTGGCAGTTCGGGATGGACTGTTCCCATGAGGCACAGGGTCAGACTGATTTGCATATGGCCATGTCTGAACTGGGGTGGCAGAGTGGGCTATAGAACGGTGATGGATCAAACTCGGATCTGTTGACTGGGTGTGAGTGTTTGATTGGTTCTGATGCTCCGTCCATCACCACCCCCTTTTGTACCGCTTTGTTCGCCATAAGTTGGCAGGGTATGCTCAAACGTGAGTCCCTTGCTCACTTTGCCACTGGATTCAAGCAAGCCTAGCTGAAGACGGCTGAAATGCCAGAAACCGGTCCTAGGAAGCTTGTTTCCGGTCCAGGGAAGGCATGGCTTGGCAGTTCGGGATGGACTGTTCCCATGAGGCACACGGTCAGACTGATTTGCATATGGCCATGTCTGAACTGGGGTGGCAGAGTGGGCTAAAGAACGGTGATGGATCAAAGTCGGATCTGTTGACTGGTTGTGAGTGTTTGATTGGTTCTGATGCTCCGTCCATCACCACCCCCTTTTGTACTGCTTTGTTCGCCATAAGTTGGCAGGGTATGCTCAGACGTGAGTCCCTTGCTCACTTTGCCACTGGATTCAAGCAAGCCTGGCTGAAGACGGCTGACATGCCAGAAACCGGTCCTAGGAAGCTTGTTTCCGGTCAAGGGAAGGCATGGCTTGGCAGTTCGGGCTGGACTGTTCCCATGAGGCACAGGGTCAGACTGATTTGCATATGGCCATGTCTGAACTGGGGTGTCAGAGTGGGCTAAAGAACGGTGATGAATCAAACTCGAATCTGTTGAATGGGTGTGAGTGTTTGATTGGTTCTGATGCTCCCTCCATCACCACCCCCTTTTGTACCGCTTTGTTCACCATAAGTTGGTAGGGTATGCTCAGACGTGAGTCCCTTGCTCACTTTGCCACTGGATTCAAGCAAGCCTGGCTGAAGACGGCTGAAATGCCAGAAACCGGTCTTAGGAAGCTTGTTTCCGGTCCAGGGAAGGAATGGCTTGGCAGTTCGGGCTGGACTGTTTCCACGAGGCACAGGGTCAGACTGATTTGCATATGGCCATGTCTGAACTGGGGTGGCAGAGTGGGCTATAGAACGGTGATGGATCAAACTCGGATCTGTTGACTGGGTGTGAGTGTTTGATTGGTTCTGATGCTCCGTCCATCACCACCCCCTTTTGTACCGCTTTGTTCGCCATAAGTTGGCAGGGTATGCTCAGACGTGAGTCCCTTGCTCACTTTGCCACTGGATTCAAGCGAGCCTGCCTGAAGACGGCTGAAATGCCAGAAACCGGTCCTAGGAAGCTTGTTTCCGGTCCAGGGAAGGCATGGCTTGGCAGTTCAGGCTGGACTGTTCCCATGAGGCACTGGGTCAGACTGCTTTGCATATGGCCATGTCTGAACTGGGGTGGCAGAGTGGGCTATAGAACGGTGATGGATCAAAGTCGGATCTGTTGACTGGTTGTGAGTGTTTGATTGGTTCTGATGCTCCGTCCATCACCACGCCCTTTTGTACGGCTTTGTTCACCATAAGTTGGCAGGGTATGCGCAGACGTGAGTCCCTTGCTCACTTTGCCACTGGATTTAAGCAAGCCTGGCTGAAGACGGCTGAAATGCCAGAAACCAGTCCTAGGAAGCTTGTTTCCGATCCAGGGAAGGAATGGCTTGGCAGTTCGGGCTGGACTGTTTCCATGAGGCACAGGGTCAGACTGATTTGCATATGGCCATGTCTGAACTGGGGTGGCAGAGTGGGCTATAGAACGGTGATGGATCAAACTCGTATCTGTTGACTGGGTATGAGTGTTTGATTGGTTCTGATGCTCCGTCCATCACCACCCCCTTTTGTACCGCTTTGTTCGCCATAAGTTGGCAGGGTATGCTCAGACGTGAGTCCCTTGCTCACTTTGACACTGGATTCAAGCAAGCCTGGCTGAAGACGGCTGAAATGCCAGAAACCGGCCCTAGGAAGCTTGTTTCCGGTCCAGGGAAGGCATGGCTTGGCAGCTTGGGCTGGACTGTTCCCATGAGGCACAGAGTCAGACTGATTTGCATATGGCCATGTCTGAACTGGGGTGGCATAGTGGGCTAAAGAACGGTGATGGATCAAAGTGGGATTTGTTGACTGGGTGTGAGTGTTTGATTGCTTCTGATGCTCCGTCCATCACCACCCCCTTTTGTACCGCTTTGTTCGCCATAAGTTGGCAGGGTATGCTCAGACGTGAGTCTCTTGCTCACTTTGCCACTGGATTCAAGCAAGCCTGGCTGAAGACGGCTGAAATGCCAGAAACTCGTCCTAGGAAACGTGTTTTCTGTCCAGGGAAGGCATTGCTTGGCAATTCGGGCTGGACTGTTCCCATGAGGCACAGGGTCAGACTGATTTGCATATGGCCATGTCTGAACTGGGGTGGCAGAGTGGGCTAAAGAACGGTGATGGATCAAACACGGATCTGTTGACTGGGTGTGAGTGTTTGATTGGTTCTGATGCTCCGTTCATCAGCTCCCCCTTTTGTACCGCTTTGTTCGCCATAAGTTGGCAGGGTATGCTCAGACGTGAGTCCCTTGCTCACTTTGCCACTGGATTCAAGCAAGCCTGGCTGAAGACGGCTGAAATGCCAGAAACCGGCCCTAGGAAGCTTGTTTTCGGTCCAGGGAAGGCATGGCTTTGCAGTTCGGGCTGGGCTGTTCCCATGAGGCACAGGGTCAGACTGATTTGCATATGGCCATGTATGAACTGGGGTGTCAGAGTGGGCTAAAGCACGGTGATGGATCAAACTCGGATCTGTTGACTGGATGTGAGTGTTTGATTGGTTCTGATGCTCCGTCCATCACCACCCCCTTTTGTACTGCTTTGTTCACCATAAGTTGGCAGGGTATGCTCAGACGTGAGTCCCTTGCTCACTTTGCCACTGGATTCAAGCAAGCCTGGCTGAAGACGGCTGAAATGCCAGAAACCGGTCCTAGGAAGCTTGTTTCCGGTCCAGGGAAGGTATGGCTTGGCAGTTCGGGCTGAACTGTACTCATGAGGCACAGGGTCAGACTGATTTGCATATGGCCATGTCTGAACTGGGGTGGCAGAGTGGGCTAAAGAACGGTGATGGATCAAACTCCGATCTGTTGACTGGGTGTAAGTGTTTGATTGGTTCTGATGCTCCGTCCATCACCATCCCCTTTTGTACCGCTTTGTTCGCCATAAGTTGGCAGGGTATGCTCAGACGTGAGTCCCTTGCTCACTTTGCCACTGGATTCAAGCAAGCCTGGCTGAAGACGGATGAAATGCCAGAAACCGGTCCTAGGAAGCTTGTTTCCGGTCAAGGGAAGGCATGGCTTGGCAGTTCGGGCTGGACTGTTCCCATGAGGCACAGGGTCAGACTGATTTGCATATGGCCATGTCTGAACTGGGGTGTCAGAGTGGGCTAAAGAACGGTGATGATTCAAACTCGAATCTGTTGACTGGGTGTGAGTGTTTGATTGGTTCTGATGCTCCGTCCATCACCACCCCCTTTTGTACCGCTTTGTTCACCATAAGTTGGCAGGGTATGCTCAGACGTGAGTCCCTTGCTCACTTTGCCACTGGATTCAAGCAAGCCTGGCTGAAGACGGCTGAAATGCCAGAAACCGGTCCTAGGAAGCTTGTTTCCGGTCCAGGGAAGGAATTGCTTGGCAGTTCGGGCTGGACTGTTTCCATGAGGCACAGGGTCAGACTGATTTGCATATGGCCATGTCTGAACTGGGGTGGCAGAGTGGGCTATAGAACGGTGATGGATCAAACTCGTATCTGTTGACTGGGTGTGAGTGTTTGATTGGTTCTGATGCTCCGTCCATCACCACCCCCTTTTGTACCGCTTTGTTCGCCATAAGTTGGCAGGTTATGCTCAGACTTGAGTCCCTTGCTCACTTTGCCACTGGATTCAAGCAAGCCTAGCTGAAGACGGCTGAAATGCCAGAAACCGGTCCTAGGAAGCTTGTTTCCGGTCCAGGGAAGGCATGGCTTGGCAGTTCGGGATGGACTGTTCCCATGAGGCACAGGGTCAGACTGATTTGCATATGGCCATGTCTGAACTGGGGTGGCAGAGTGGGCTATAAAGAACGGTGATGGATCAAAGTCGGATCTGTTGACTGGTTGTGAGTGTTTGATTGGTTCTGATGCTCCGTCCATCACCACCCCCTTTTGTACTGCTTTGTTCGCCATAAGTTTTCAGGGTATGCTCAGACGTGAGTCCCTTGCTCACTTTGCCACTGGATTCAAGCAAGCCTGGCTGAAGACGGCTGAAATGCCAGAAACCGGTCCTAGGAAGCTTGTTTCCGGTCAAGGGAACGCATGGCTTGGCAGTTCGGGCTGGACTGTTCCCATGAGGCACAGGGTCAGACTGATTTGCATATGGCCATGTCTGAACTGGGGTGTCAGAGTGGGCTAAAGAACGGTGATGAATCAAACTCGAATCTGTTGACTGGGTGTGAGTGTTTGATTGGTTCTGATGCTCCGTCCATCACCAACCCCTTTTGTACCGCTTTGTTCACCATAAGTTGGTAGGGTATGCTCAGACGTGAGTCCCTTGCTCACTTTGCCACTGGATTCAAGCAAGCCTGGCTGAAGACGGCTGAAATGCCAGAAACCGGTCCTAGGAAGCTTGTTTCCGGTCCAGGGAAGGAATGGCTTGGCAGTTCGGGCTGGACTGTTTCCATGAGGCACAGGGTCAGACTGATTTGCATATGGCCATGTCTGAACTGGGGTGGCAGAGTGGGCTATAGAACGGTGATGGATCAAACTCGGATCTGTTGACTGGGTGTGAGTGTTTGATTGGTTCTGATGCTCCGTCCATCACCACCCCCTTTTGTACCGCTTTGTTCGCCATAAGTTGGCAGGGTATGCTCAGACGTGAGTCCCTTGCTCACTTTGCCACTGGATTCAAGCGAGCCTGCCTGAAGACGGCTGAAATGCCAGAAACCGGTCCTAGGAAGCTTGTTTCCGGTCCAGGGAAGGCATGGCTTGGCAGTTCAGGCTGGACTGTTCCCATGAGGCACTGGGTCAGACTGCTTTGCATATGGCCATGTCTGAACTGGGGTGGCAGAGTGGGCTATAGAACGGTGATGGATCAAAGTCGGATCTGTTGACTGGTTGTGAGTGTTTGATTGGTTCTGATGCTCCGTCCATCACCACCCCCTTTTGTTCCGCTTTGTTCGCCATAAGTTGGCAGGGTATGCTCAGACGTGAGTCCCTTGCTCACTTTGCCACTGGATTCAAGCAAGCCTGGCTAAAGACGGCTGAAATGCCAGAAACCGGTCCTAGGAAGCTTGTTTCCGGTCATGGGAAGGCATGGCTTGGCAGTTCGGGCTGGACTGTTCCCATGAGGCACAGGGTCAGACTGATTTGCATATGGCCATGTCTGAACTGGGGTGTCAGAGTGGGCTAAAGAACGGTGATGATTCAAACTCGAATCTGTTGACTGGGTGTGAGTGTTTGATTGGTTCTGATGCTCCGTCCATCACCACCCCCTTTTGTACCGCTTTGTTCACCATAAGTTGGCAGGGTATGCGCAGACGTAAGTCCCTTGCTCACTTTGCCACTGGATTTAAGCAAGCCTGGCTGAAGACGGCTGAAATGCCAGAAACCGGTCCTAGGAAGCTTGTTTCCGGTCCAGGGAAGGAATGGCTTGGCAGTTCGGGCTGGACTGTTTCCATGAGGCACAGGGTCAGACTGATTTGCATATGGCCATGTCTGAACTGGGGTGGCAGAGTGGGCTATAGAACGGTGATGGATCAAACTCGGATCTGTTGACTGGGTGTGAGTGTTTGATTGGTTCTGATGCTCCGTCCATCACCACCCCCTTTTGTACCGCTTTGTTCGCCATAAGTTGGCAGGGTATGCTCAGACGTGAGTCCCTTGCTCACTTTGCCACTGGATTCAAGCGAGCCTGCCTGAAGACGGCTGAAATGCCAGAAACCGGTCCTAGGAAGCTTGTTTCCGGTCCAGGGAAGGCATGGCTTGGCAGTTCAGGCTGGACTGTTCCCATGAGGCACTGGGTCAGACTGCTTTGCATATGGCCATGTCTGAACTGGGGTGGCAGAGTGGGCTATAGAACGGTGATGGATCAAAGTCGGATCTGTTGACTGGTTGTGAGTGTTTGATTGGTTCTGATGCTCCGTCCATCACCACCCCCTTTTGTTCCGCTTTGTTTGCCATAAGTTGGCAGGGTATGCTCAGACGTGAGTCCCTTGCTCACTTTGCCACTGGATTCAAGCAAGCCTGGCTAAAGACGGCTGAAATGCCAGAAACCGGTCCTAGGAAGCTTGTTTCCGGTCATGGGAAGGCATGGCTTGGCAGTTCGGGCTGGACTGTTCCCATGAGGCACAGGGTCAGACTGATTTGCATATGGCCATGTCTGAACTGGGGTGTCAGAGTGGGCTAAAGAACGGTGATGATTCAAACTCGAATCTGTTGACTGGGTGTGAGTGTTTGATTGGTTCTGATGCTCCGTCCATCACCACCCCCTTTTGTACCGCTTTGTTCACCATAAGTTGGCAGGGTATGCGCAGACGTGAGTCCCTTGCTCACTTTGCCACTGGATTTAAGCAAGCCTGGCTGAAGACGGCTGAAATGCCAGAAACCGGTCCTAGGAAGCTTGTTTCCGGTCCAGGGAAGGAATGCCTTGGCAGTTCGGGCTGGACTGTTTCCATGAGGCACAGGGTCAGACTGATTTGCATATGGCCATGTCTGAACTGGGGTGGCAGAGTGGGCTATAGAACGGTGATGGATCAAACTCGTATCTGTTGACTGGGTGTGAGTGTTTGATTGGTTCTGATGCTCCGTCCATCACCACCCCCTTTTGTACCGCTTTGTTCGCCATAAGTTGGCAGGGTATGCTCAGACGTGAGTCCCTTGCTCACTTTGCCACTGGATTCAAGCAAGCCTGGCTGAAGACGGCTGAAATGCCAGAAACCTGCCCTAGGAAGCTTGTTTCTGGTCCAGGGAAGGCATGGCTTGGCAGCTTGGGCTGGACTGTTCCCATGAGGCACAGAGTCAGACTGATTTGCATATGGCCATGTCTGAACTGGGGTGGCATAGTGGGCTAAAGAACGGTGATGGATCAAAGTGGGATTTGTTGACTGGGTGTGAGTGTTTGATTGCTTCTGATGCTCCGTCCATCACCACCCCCTTTTGTACCGCTTTGTTCGCCATAAGTTGGCAGGGTATGCTCAGACGTGAGTCTCTTGCTCACTTTGCCACTGGATTCAAGCAAGCCTGGCTGAAGACGGCTGAAATGCCAGAAACTCGTCCTAGGAAACGTGTTTTCTGTCCAGGGAAGGCATTGCTTGGCAATTCGGGCTGGACTGTTCCCATGAGGCACAGGGTCAGACTGATTTGCATATGGCCATGTCTGAACTGGGGTGGCAGAGTGGGCTAAAGAACGGTGATGGATCAAACACGGATCTGTTGACTGGGTGTGAGTGTTTGATTGGTTCTGATGCTCCGTTCATCAGCTCCCCCTTTTGTACCGCTTTGTTCGCCATAAGTTGGCAGGGTATGCTCAGACGTGAGTCCCTTGCTCACCTTGCCACTGGATTCAAGCAAGCCTGGCTGAAGACGGCTGAAATGCCAGAAACCGGCCCTAGGAAGCTTGTTTCCGGTCCAGGGAAGGCATGGCTTTGCAGTTCGGGCTGGGCTGTTCCCATGAGGCACAGGGTCAGACTGATTTGCATATGGCCATGTATGAACTGGGGTGTCAGAGTGGGCTAAAGCACGGTGATGGATCAAACTCGGATCTGTTGACTGGATGTGAGTGTTTGATTGGTTCTGATGCTCCGTCCATCACCACCCCCTTTTGTACTGCTTTGTTCACCATAAGTTGGCAGGGTATGCTCAGACGTGAGTCCCTTGCTCACTTTGCCACTGGATTCAAGCAAGCCTGGCTGAAGACGGCTGAAATGCCAGAAACCGGTCCTAGGAAGCTTCTTTCCGGTCCAGGGAAGGTATGGCTTGGCAGTTCGGGCTGAACTGTACTCATGAGGCACAGGGTCAGACTGATTTGCATATGGCCATGTCTGAACTGGGGTGTCAGAGTGGGCTAAAGAACGGTGATGGATCAAACTCCGATCTGTTGACTGGGTGTAAGTGTTTGATTGGTTCTGATGCTCCGTCCATCACCATCCCCTTTTGTACCGCTTTGTTCGCCATAAGTTGGCAGGGTATGCTCAGACGTGAGTCCCTTGCTCACTTTGCCACTGGATTCAAGCAAGCCTGGCTGAAGACGGATGAAATGCCAGAAACCGGTCCTAGGAAGCTTGTTTCCGGTCAAGGGAAGGCATGGCTTGGCAGTTCGGGCTGGACTGTTCCCATGAGGCACAGGGTCAGACTGATTTGCATATGGCCATGTCTGAACTGGGGTGTCAGAGTGGGCTAAAGAACGGTGATGATTCAAACTCGAATCTGTTGACTGGGTGTGAGTGTTTGATTGGTTCTGATGCTCCGTCCATCACCACCCCCTTTTGTACCGCTTTGTTCGCCATAAGTTGGCAGGTTATGCTCAGACGTGAGTCCCTTGCTCACTTTGCCACTGGATTCAAGCAAGCCTAGCTGAAGACGGCTGAAATGCCAGAAACCGGTCCTAGGAAGCTTGTTTCCGGTTCAGGGAAGGCATGGCTTGGCAGTTCGGGATGGACTGTTCCCATGAGGCACAGGGTCAGACTGATTTGCATATGGCCATGTCTGAACTGGGGTGGCAGAGTGGGCTAAAGAACGGTGATGGATCAAAGTCGGATCTGTTGACTGGTTGTGAGTGTTTGATTGGTTCTGATGCTCCGTCCATCACCACCCCCTTTTGTACTGCTTTGTTCGCCATAAGTTGGCAGGGTATGCTCAGACGTGAGTCCCTTGCTCACTTTGCCACTGGATTCAAGCAAGCCTGGCTGAAGACGGCTGAAATGCCAGAAACCGGTCCTAGGAAGCTTGTTTCCGGTCAAGGGAACGCATGGCTTGGCAGTTCGGGCTGGACTGTTCCCATGAGGCACAGGGTCAGACTGATTTGCATATGGCCATGTCTGAACTGGGGTGTCAGAGTGGGCTAAAGAACGGTGATGAATCAAACTCGAATCTGTTGACTGGGTGTGAGTGTTTGATTGGTTCTGATGCTCCGTCCATCACCACCCCCTTTTGTACCGCTTTGTTCACCATAAGTTGGTAGGGTATGCTCAGACGTGAGTCCCTTGCTCACTTTGCCACTGGATTCAAGCAAGCCTGGCTGAAGACGGCTGAAATGCCAGAAACCGGTCCTAGGAAGCTTGTTTCCGGTCCAGGGAAGGCATGGCTTGGCAGTTCAGGCTGGACTGTTCCCATGAGGCACTGGGTCAGACTGCTTTGCATATGGCCATGTCTGAACAGGGGTGGCAGAGTGGGCTATAGAACGGTGATGGATCAAAGTCGGATCTGTTGACTGGTTGTGAGTGTTTGATTGGTTCTGATGCTCCGTCCATCACCACCCCCTTTTGTTCCGCTTTGTTCGCCATAAGTTGGCAGGGTATGCTCAGACGTGAGTCCCTTGCTCACTTTGCCACTGGATTCAAGCAAGCCTGGCTAAAGACGGCTGAAATGCCAGAAACCGGTCCTAGGAAGCTTGTTTCCGGTCCAGGGAAGGCATGGCTTGGCAGTTCGGGCTGGACTGTTCCCATGAGGCACAGGGTCAGACTGATTTGCATATGGCCATGTCTGAACTGGGGTGTCAGAGTGGGCTAAAGAACGGTGATGATTCAAACTCGAATCTGTTGACTGGGTGTGAGTGTTTGATTGGTTCTGATGCTCCGTCCATCACCACCCCCTTTTGTACCGCTTTGTTCACCATAAGTTGGCAGGGTATGCGCAGACGTGAGTCCCTTGCTCACTTTGCCACTGGTTTTAAGCAAGCCTGGCTGAAGACGGCTGAAATGCCAGAAACCGGTCCTAGGAAGCTTGTTTCCGGTCCAGGGAAGGAATGGCTTGGCAGTTCGGGCTGGACTGTTTCCATGAGGCACAGGGTCAGACTGATTTGCATATGGCCATGTCTGAACTGGGGTGGCAGAGTGGGCTATAGAACGGTGATGGATCAAACTCGGATCTGTTGACTGGGTGTGAGTGTTTGATTGGTTCTGATGCTCCGTCCATCACCACCCCCTTTTGTACCGCTTTGTTCGCCATAAGTTGGCAGGGTATGCTCAGACATGAGTCCCTTGCTCACTTTGCCACTGGATTCAAGCAAGCCTGGCTGAAGACGGCTGAAATGCCAGAAACCGGCCCTAGGAAGCTTGTTTCCGGTCCAGGGAAGGCATGGCTTTGCAGTTCGGGCTGGGCTGTTCGCATGAGGCACAGGGTCAGACTGATTTGCATATGGCCATGTATGAACTGGGGTGTCAGAGTGGGCTAAAGCACGGTGATGGATCAAACTCGGATCTGTTGACTGGGTGTGAGTGTTTGATTGGTTCTGATGCTCCGTCCATCACCACCCCCTTTTGTACTGCTTTGTTCACCATAAGTTGGCAGGGTATGCTCAGACGTGAGTCCCTTGCTCACTTTGCCACTGGATTCAAGCAAGCCTGGCTGAAGACGGCTGAAATGCCAGAAACCGGTCCTAGGAAGCTTGTTTCCGGTCCAGGGAAGGCATGGCTTGGCAGTTCGGGCTGAACTGTACTCATGAGGCACAGGGTCAGACTGAATTGCATATGGCCATGTCTGAACTGGGGTGGCAGAGTGGGCTAAAGAACGGTGATGGATCAAACTCCGATCTGTTGACTGGGTATAAGTGTTTGATTGGTTCTGATGCTCCGTCCATCACCATCCCCTTTTGTACCGCTTTGTTCGCCATAAGTTGGCAGGGTATGCTCAGACGTGAGTCCCTTGCTCACTTTGCCAGTGGATTCAAGCAAGCCTGGCTGAAGACGGCTGAAATGCCAGAAACCGGTCCTAGGAAGCTTGTTTCCGGTCAAGGGAAGGCATGGCTTGGCAGTTCGGGCTGGACTGTTCCCATGAGGCACAGGGTCAGACTGATTTGCATATGGCCATGTCTGAACTGGGGTGTCAGAGTGGGCTAAAGAACGGTGATGAATCAAACTCGAATCTGTTGACTGGGTGTGAGTGTTTGATTGGTTCTGATGCTCCGTCCATCACCACCCCCTTTTGTACCGCTTTGTTCACCATAAGTTGGTAGGGTATGCTCAGACTTGAGTCCCTTGCTCACTTTGCCACTAGATTCAAGCAAGCCTGGCTGAAGACGGCTGAAATGCCAGAAACCGGTCCTAGGAAGATTGTTTCCGGTCCAGGGAAGGAATGGCTTGGCAGTTCGGGCTGGACTGTTTCCATGAGGCACAGGGTCAGACTGATTTGCATATGGCCATGTCTGAACTGGGGTGGCAGAGTGGGCTATAGAACGGTGATGGATCAAACTCGGATCTGTTGACTGGGTGTGAGTGTTTGATTGGTTCTGATGCTCCGTCCATCACCACCCCCTTTTGTACCGCTTTGTTCGCCATAAGTTGGCAGGGTATGCTCAGACGTGAGTCCCTTGCTCACTTTGCCACTGGATTCAAGCGAGCCTGCCTGAAGACGGCTGAAATGCCAGAAACCGGTCCTAGGAAGCTTGTTTCCGGTCCAGGGAAGGCATGGTTTTGCAGTTCAGGCTGGACTGTTCCCATGAGGCACTGGGTCAGACTGCTTTGCATATGGCCATGTCTGAACTGGGGTGGCAGAGTGGGCTATAGAACGGTGATGGATCAAAGTCGGATCTGTTGACTGGTTGTGAGTGTTTGATTGGTTCTGATGCTCCGTCCATCACCACCCCCTTTTGTTCCGCTTTGTTCGCCATAAGTTGGCAGGGTATGCTCAGACGTGAGTCCCTTGCTCACTTTGCCACTGGATTCAAGCAAGCCTGGCTAAAGACAGCTGATTTGCCAGAAACCGGTCCTAGGAAGCTTGTTTCCGGTCATGGAAGGCATGGCTTGGCAGTTCGGGCTGGACTGTTCCCATGAGGCACAGGGTCAGACTGATTTGCATATGGCCATGTCTGAACTGGGGTGTCAGAGTGGGCTAAAGAACGATGATGATTCAAACTCGAATCTGTTGACTGGGTGTGAGTGTTTGATTGGTTCTGATGCTCCGTCCATCACCACCCCCTTTTGTACCGCTTTGTTCACCATAAGTTGGCAGGGTATGCGCAGACGTGAGTCCCTTGCTCACTTTGCCACTGGATTTAAGCAAGCCTGGCTGAAGACGGCTGAAATGCCAGAAACCGGTCCTAGGAAGCTTGTTTCCGGTCCAGGGAAGGAATGGCTTGGCAGTTCGGGCTGGACTGTTTCCATGAGGCACAGGGTCAGACTGATTTGCATATGGCCATGTCTGAACCGGGGTGGCAGATTGGGCTATAGAACGGTGATGGATCAAACTCGGATCTGTTGACTGGGTGTGAGTGTTTGATTGGTTCTGATGCTCCGTCCATCACCACCCCCTTTTGTACCGCTTTGTTCGCCATAAGTTGGCAGGGTATGCTCAGACGTGAGTCCCTTGCTCACTTTGCCACTGGATTCAAGCAAGCCTGGCTGAAGACGGCTGAAATGCCAGAAACCGGCCCTAGGAAGCTTGTTTCCGGTCCAGGGAAGGCATGGCTTGGCAGCTTGGGCTGGACTGTTCCCATGAGGCACAGAGTCAGACTGATTTGCATATGGCCATGTCTGAACTGGGGTGGCAGAGTGGGCTAAAGAACGGTGATGGATCAAAGTGGGATTTGTTGACTGGGTGTGAGTGTTTGATTGCTTCTGATGCTCCGTCCATCACCACCCCCTTTTGTACCGCTTTGTTCGCCATAAGTTGGCAGGGTATGCTCAGACGTGAGTCTCTTGCTCACTTTGCCACTGGATTCAAGCAAGCCTGGCTGAAGACGGCTGAAATGCCAGAAACTCGTCCTAGGAATCGTGTTTTCTGTCCAGGGAAGGCATTGCTTGGCAATTCGGGCTGGACTGTTCCCATGAGGCACAGGGTCAGACTGATTTGCATATGGCCATGTCTGAACTGGGGTGGCAGAGTGGGCTAAAGAACGGTGATGGATCAAACACGGATCTGTTGACTGGGTGTGAGTGTTTGATTGGTTCTGATGCTCCGTTCATCAGCTCCCCCTTTTGTACCGCTTTGTTCGCCATAAGTTGGCAGGGTATGCTCAGACGTGAGTCCCTTGCTCACTTTGCCACTGGATTCAAGCAAGCCTGGCTGAAGACGGCTGAAATGCCAGAAACCGGCCCTAGGAAGCTTGTTTCCGGTCCAGGGAAGGCATGGCTTTGCAGTTCAGGCTGGGCTGTTCCCATGAGGCACAGGGTCAGACTGATTTGCATATGGCCATGTATGAACTGGGGTGTCAGAGTGGGCTAAAGCACGGTGATGGATCAAACTCGGATCTGTTGACTGGGTGTGAGTGTTTGATTGGTTCTGATGCTCCGTCCATCACCACCCCCTTTTGTACTGCTTTGTTCAACATAAGTTGGCAGGGTATGCTCAGACGTGAGTCCCTTGCTCACTTTGCCACTGGATTCAAGCAAGCCTGGCTGAAGACGGCTGAAATGCCAGAAACCGGTCCTAGGAAGCTTGTTTCCGGTCCAGGGAAGGCATGGCTTGGCAGTTCGGGCTGAACTGTACTCATGAGGCACAGGGTCAGACTGATTTGCATATGGCCATGTCTGAACTGGGGTGGCAGAGTGGGCTAAAGAACGGTGATGGATCAAACTCCGATCTGTTGACTGGGTGTAAGTGTTTGATTGGTTCTGATGCTCCGTCCATCACCATCCCCTTTTGTACCGCTTTGTTCGCCATAAGTTGGCAGGGTATGCTCAGACGTGAGTCCCTTGCTCACTTTGCCACTGGATTCAAGCAAGCCTAGCTGAAGACGGCTGAAATGCCAGAAACCGGTCCTAGGAAGCTTGTTTCCGGTCCAGGGAAGGCATGGCTTGGCAGTTCGGGCTGGACTGTTCCCATGAGCCACAGGGTCAGACTGATTTGCATATGGCCATGTCTGAACTGGGGTGGCAGAGTGGGCTAAAGAATGGTGATGGATCAAACTCGGATCTGTTGACTGGGTGTGAGTGTTTGATTGGTTCTGATACTCCGTCCATCACCACCCCCTTTTGTACTGCTTTGTTCGCCATAAGTTGGCAGGGTATGCTCAGACGTGAGTACCTTGCTCACTTTGCCACTGGATTCAAGCAAGCCTGGCTGAAGACGGCTGAAATGCTAGAAACCGGTCCTAGGAAGCTTGTTTCCGGTCCAGGGAAGGCATGGTTTGGCAGTTTGGGCTGGACTGTTCCCATGAGGCACAGGGTCAGACTGCTTTGCATATGGCCATGTCTGAACTGGGGTGGCAGAGTGGGCTATAGAACGGTGATGGATCAAAGTCGGATCTGTTGACTGGTTATGAGTGTTTGATTGGTTCTGATGCTCCGTCCATCACCACCCCCTTTTGTACTGCTTTGTTCGCCATAAGTTGGCAGGGTATGCTCAGACGTGAGTCCCTTGCTCACTTTGCCACTGGATTCAAGCAAGCCTGGCTGAAGACGGCTGAAATGCCAGAAACCGGTCCTAGGAAGCTTGTTTCCGGTCATGGGAAGACATGGCTTGGCAGTACGGGCTGGACTGTTCCCATGAGGCACAGGGTCAGACTGATTTGCATATGGCCATGTCTGAACTGGGGTGTCAGAGTGGGCTAAAGAACGGTGATGATTCAAACTCGAATCTGTTGACTGGGTGTGAGTGTTTTATTGGTTCTGATGCTCCGTCCATCACCACCCCCTTTTGTACCGCTTTGTTCACCATAAGTTGGCAGGGTATGCGCAGACGTGAGTCCCTTGCTCACTTTGCCACTGGATTTAAGCAAGCCTGGCTGAAGACGGCTGAAATGCCAGAAACCGGTCCTAGGAAGCTTGTTTCCGGTCCAGGGAAGGAATGGCTTGGCAGTTCGGGCTGGACTGTTTCCATGAGGCACAGGGTCAGACTGATTTGCATATGGCCATCTCTGAACTGGGGTGGCAGAGTGGGCTATAGAACGGTGATGGATCAAACTCGGATCTGTTGACTGGGTGTGAGTGTTTGATTGGTTCTGATGCTCCGTCCATCACCACCCCCTTTTGTACCGCTTTGTTCGCCATAAGTTGGCAGGGTATGCTCAGACGTGAGTCCCTTGCTCACTTTGCCATTGGATTCAAGCAAGCCTGGCTGAAGACGGCTGAAATGCCAGAAACCGGCCCTAGGAAGCTTGTTTCCGGTCCAGGGAAGGCATGGCTTGGCAGCTTGGGCTGGACTGTTCCCATGAGGCACAGAGTCAGACTGATTTGCATATGGCCATGTCTGAACTGTGGTGGCAGAGTGGGCTAAAGAACGGTGATGGATCAAAGTGGGATTTGTTGACTGGGTGTGAGTGTTTGATTGCTTCTGATGCTCCGTCCATCACCACCCCCTTTTGTACCGCTTTGTTCGCCATAAGTTGGCAGGGTATGCTCAGACGTGAGTCCCTTGCTCACTTTGCCACTGGATTCAAGCAAGCCTGGCTGAAGACGGCTGAAATGCCAGAAACCGGTCCTAGGAAGCTTGTTTCCGGTCCAGGGAAGGCATGGCTTGGCAGTTTGGGCTGGACTGTTCCCATGAGGCACAGGGTCAGACTGCTTTGCATATGGCCATGTCTGAACTGGGGTGGCAGAGTGGGCTAAAGAACGGTGATGGATCAAAGTCGGATCTGTTGACTGGTTGTGAGTGTTTGATTGGTTCTGATGCTCCGTCCATCACCACCCCCTTTTGTACTGCTTTGTTCGCCATAAGTTGGCAGGGTATGCTCAGACGTGAGTCCCTTGCTCACTTTGCCACTGGATTCAAGCAAGCCTGGCTGAAGACGGCTGAAATGCCAGAAACCGGTCCTAGGAAGCTTGTTTCCGGTCCAGGGAAGGCATGGCTTGGCAGTTCGGGCTGGACTGCTCCCATGAGCACAGGGTCAGACTGATTTGCATATGGCCATGTCTGAACTGGGGTGGCAGAGTGGGCTAAAGAACGGTGATGGATCAAACTCGGATCTGTTGACTGGGTGTGAGTGTTTGATTGGTTCTGATGCTCACTCCATCACCACCCCCTTTGGTACCGCTTTGTTCGCCATAAGTTGGCAGGGTATGCTCAGACGTGAGTCCCTTGCTCATTTTGCCACTGGATTTAAGCAATCCTGGCTGAAGACGGCTGAAATAACAGAAACCGGCCCTAGGAAGCTTGTTTCCGGTCCAGGGAAGGCATGGCTTGGCAGCTTGGGCTGGACTGTTCCCTCGAGGCACAGGGTCAGACTGATTTGCATATGGCCATGTCTGAACTGGGGTGGCAGAGTGGGCTAAAGAACGGTGATGGATCAAAGTGGGATTTGTTGACTGGGTGTGAGTGTTTGATTGGTTCTGATGCTCCGTCCATCACCACCCCCTTTTGTACCGCTTTGTTCACCATAAGTTGGCAGGGTATGCGCAGACGTGAGTCCCTTGCTCACTTTGCCACTGGATTTAAGCAAGCCTGGCTGAAGACGGCTGAAATGCCAGAAACCGGCCCTAGGAAGCTTGTTTCCGGTCCAGGGAAGGCATGGCTTTGCAGTTCGGGCTGGGCTGTTCCCATGAGGCACAGGGTCAGACTGATTTGCATATGGCCATGTATGAACTGGGGTGTCAGAGTGGGCTAAAGCACGGTGATGGATCAAACTCAGATCTGTTGACTGGGTGTGAGTGTTTGATTGGTTCTGATGCTCCGTCCATCACCACCCCCTTTTGTACCGCTTTGTTCGCCATAAGTTGGCAGGGTATGCTCAGACGTGAGTCCCTTGCTAACTTTGCCTCTGGATTCAAGAAAGCCTGTCTGAAGACGGCTGAAATGCCAGAAACCGGTCCTAGGAAGCTTGTTTCCGGTCCAGGGAAGGCATGGCTTGGCAGTTAGGGCTGAACTGTACTCATGAGGCACAGGGTCAGACTGATTTGCATATGGCCATGTCTGAACTGGGGTGGCAGAGTGGGCTAAAGAACGGTGATGGATCAAACTCCGATCTGTTGACTGGGTGTAAGTGTTTGATTGGTTCTGATGCTCCGTCCATCACCATCCCCTTTTGTACCGCTTTGTTCGCCATAAGTTGGCAGGGTATGCTCAGACGTGAGTCCCTTGCTCACTTTGCCACTGGATTCAAGCAAGCCTAGCTGAAGACGGCTGAAATGCCAGAAACCGGTCCTAGGAAGCTTGTTTCCGGTCCAGGGAAGGCATGGCTTGGCAGTTCGGGCTGGACTGTTCCCATGAGGCACAGGGTCAGACTGATTTGCATATGGCCATGTCTGAACGGGGGTGGCAGAGTGGGCTAAAGAATGGTGATGGATCAAACTCGGATCTGTTGACTGGGTGTGAGTGTTTGATTGGTTCTGATACTCCGTCCATCACCACCCCCTTTTGTACCGCTTTGTTCGCCATAAGTTGGCAGGGTATGCTCAGACGTGAGTCCCTTGCTCACTTTGCCACTGGATTCAAGCAAGCCTGGCTGAAGACGGCTGAAATTCCAGAAACCGGTCCTAGGAAGCTTGTTTCCGGTCCAGGGAAGGCATGGCTTGGCAGTTTGGGCTGGACTGTTCCCATGAGGCACAGGGTCAGACTGCTTTGCATATGGCCATGTCTGAACTGGGGTGACAGAGTGGGCTATAGAACGGTGATGGATCAAAGTCGGATCTGTTGACTGGTTGTGAGTGTTTGATTGGTTCTGATGCTCCGTCCATCACCACCCCCTTTTGTTCCGCTTTGTTCGCCATAAGTTGACAGGGTATGCTCAGACGTGAGTCCCTTGCTCACTTTGCCACTGGATTCAAGCAAGCCTGGCTGAAGACGGCTGAAATGCCAGAAACCGGTCCTAGGAACCTTGTTTTCGGTCCAGGAAGGCAAGGCTTGGCAGTTCGGGCTGGACTGTTCCCATGAGGCACAGGGTCAGACTGATTTGCATATGGCCATGTCTGAACTGGGGTGGCAGAGTGGGCTAAAGAACGGTGATGGATCAAAGTCGGATCTGTTGACTGGTTGTGAGTGTTTGATTGGTTCTGATGCTCCGTCCATCACCACCCCCTTTTGTACTGCTTTTTTTGCCATAAGTTGGCAGGGTATGCTCAGACGTGAGTCCCTTGCTCACTTTGCCACTGGATTCAAGCAAGCCTGGCTGAAGACGGCTGAAATGCCAGAAACCGGTCCTAGGAAGCTTGTTTCCGGTCCAGGGAAGGCATGGCTTGGCAGTTCGGGCTGGACTGCTCCCATGAGCACAGGGTCAGACTGATTTGCATATGGCCATGTCTGAACTGGGGTGGCAGAGTGGGCTAAAGAACGGTGATGGATCAAACTCGGATCTGTTGACTGGGTGTGAGTGTTTGATTGGTTCTGATGCTCAGTCCATCACCACCCCCTTTGGTACCGCTTTGTTCGCCATAAGTTGGCAGGGTATGCTCAGACGTGAGTCCCTTGCTCACTTTGCCACTGGATTGAAGCAATCCTGGCTGAAGACGGCTAAAATAACAGAAACCGGCCCTAGGAAGCTTGTTTCCGGTCCAGGGAAGGCATGGCTTGGCAGCTTGGGCTGGACTGTTCCCATGAGGCACAGGGTCAGACTGATTTGCATATGGCCATGTCTGAACTGGGGTGGCAGAGTAGGCTAAAGAACGGTGATGGATCAAAGTGGGATTTGTTGACTGGGTGTGAGTGTTTGATTGCTTCTGATGCTCCGTCCATCACCACCCCCTTTTGTACCGCTTTGTTCGCCATAAGTTGGCAGGGTATGCTCAGACGTGAGTCTCTTGCTCACTTTGCCACTGGATTCAAGCAAGCCTGGCTGAAGACGACTGAAATGCCAGAAACCCGTCCTAGGAAACGTGTTTCCTGTCAAGGGAAGGCATTGCTTGGCAATTCGGGCTGGACTGTTCCCATGAGGCACAGGTTCAGACTGATTTGCATATGGCCATGTCTGAACTGGGGTGGCAGAGTGGGCTAAAGAACGGTGATGGATCAAACACGGATCTTTTGACTGGGTGTGAGTGTTTGATTGGTTCTGATGCTCCGTTCATCACCACCCCCTTTTGTACCGCTTTGTTCGCCATAAGTTGGCAGGGTATGCTCAGACGTGAGTCCCTTGCTCACTTTACCACTGGATTCAAGCAAGCCTGGCTGAAGACGGCTGAAATGCCAGAAACCGGTCCTAGGAAGCTTGTTTCCGGTCCAGGGAAGGCATGGCTTGGCAATTCGGGCTGGACTGTTCCCATGAGGCACAGGGTCAGACTGATTTGCATATGGCCATGTCTGAACTGGGGTGGCAGAGTGGGCTATAGAACGGTGATGGATCAAACTCGGATCTGTTGACTGGGTGTGAGTTTTTGATTGGTTCTGATGCTCCGTCCATCACCACTCCCATTTGTACCGCTTTGTTCGCCATAAGTTGGCAGGGTATGTTATGTTATGTTACATACATTTGTAATGCGCACTGCTGCCCCAGCAAAGGGGCGTCCAGGCGCACGGCAGGTAAAAATGCAACACCACAAGCAACACAACAGAAAAGAGGAAAGAGAATTTATTAAAACAAAAAGGTTTTTAAGGCCTTGCGAAAAACTAAAAGATCATCAAGCAGGCGCAACTCTACAGGAAGGGAGTTCCAGAGCTCGGCTGCTCTGACCCGAAAAGAACGGCCACCAGCCCGACACAACCTGTATCGGGGAATCACAGTGAGTGTCTGACCCAAGGATCTCAGGGGCCGAGCAGGCACATACCAGGACAAAAGATCCGCAAGAATAGAAGGGCCTACCCCCCTCAAAATTTTGAACGCCATGCACAGCACTTTAAACTGAATTCTGGCCCGGATAGGCAGCCAGTGCAGTGATCTCAATGTGCTGGAGGCAGAACAAGAACGGGGTAGGCCAACAATAGCTCTCGCTGCAGAGTTCTGAACACGTTGAAGGCGGGTGACCTCAGCCACATTGGACCCTACCAGAAGAGAGCTGGCATAGTCCAGGCGAGATAACACTGTCGCCTGGACAATCAGCTGCCTGGTGCGATGGTCAAAGAACTTCAAAACAGGGCGAAGCGACCGTAAGATACCAAAGCAACAGGCCGCGATTTTCTTCGTGTGGCCAACGTAGCTGAGGGAGGGGTCCATCCATACTCCTAGGTTCTTTAATTCCGTAACCGGAAGGGGGGCCGGCCCCAGCTCCACAGGCCACCACCTGTCCCCCCATAGCTCCGATCTCTTACCTACGATCATGATCTCTGTTTTCTTAGCGTTGAGCTGGAGACAGTTGTTCCTCATCCAGCTCGCCACCGCCCTAAGTCCACTCTGAAACCTGGGGGCATCCCGGTCGGCATCCCCGCTGATCGTAACCGCTAGCTGAGTGTCGTCAGCATATGAGACCATAGTCATGCCCCATTGCTTGACGACCTCAGCCAGCGGTCTCACGTAGAGATTAAACAACGTGGGGCTCAGCGAGGATCCTTGCGGCACCCCCTGCTTCAAAGGATGGAATTGGGACTGGAACGGTGGAACGGCAACGCTAAAGAAACGATCGTCTAGAAAAGACCGGAACCACTGGAGGGCAGGTCCACCCAGCCCAATCTCCTCCAGGCGATGCAACAGGATAGGATGCGAAACAGTATCAAACGCGGCGCTCAAGTCCAATAAGACGAGCGCTGCTGTCTGTCCCGCATCCATCACCGTGCGAAGATGTTCAGCCATGGAGAGGAGGGCGGTCTCCGTGCTGTGTCCAGCACGGAACCCATTCTGGGTGGGATCCAAGATGTTAGCATGGATAAGGTGGGCAGAAAGAACTTTGTTGACATGGGCCTCCAACACTTTAGTCGGCCACGGAAGTAAGGAGATGGGCCTATAGTTTTCAGGTTTCTCTGGATCCAGGGACGGCTTCTTCAAGATGGGAGAAACCACTGCCCGCTTCCAGCTAGCGGGTACCGTGCTTGATTCCAACGAGATGTTAATCAGGGAGTGAACCACGGCCCGTCCCACAAACGACTGCTCTCTAAAAAGAGTCGCAGTGAGGGGATCAGCGGGGGACCCTGATTTGACCTGCAGGGCCAGGAGGTCAAACCCCTCTGATGTTAGCGGGGGCAGCACGTGCAAGGTGGTACCACCATAGATATTGATCGGAGGCTCTGCCGGAGGCCCTGTACAAGGGAACGTCCGATAAATGTTTTCGACCTTTTCCAGGAAAAATCGAGCAAGAGCCTCACAGTGAGAGGTGGAACCAGTCGTCGTGATACAGGCACGCTTTGCCAAAAGGTCCTTCATCACTTTAAAGATGGTTTTAGAGGGGTTGGAGCTGTTGCCAAATTCAGTAGCGTAGTAAGCTGCCCGAGCTTGGCAAACAGCCCGATGGTAAGCTTTGACGGAGGCGAGATAAAAAGCTTTCTTCCCGCTATCGTACGCCTTCCGCCAAGCCCTCTCTGCTCGCCTACACCCACCCTTGAGAGTACGTAAGGCACCATCGTACCACGGACTAGAGTCCCTGGAGCTGACTTTACAAGCGGCAATAGGGATAAGGGCGTCAAGCGCCTTGGAGATCCAGGAGCAGAACTTCTCGTAACCTGAATCAACCAGCATCGCAGGTTCTAAAGGCTCCTCGGCGAGGACACGATGTAAGTCCTCCAGCCGTAATTTACTCCATTGCCGCCTTGTAACCAGCTTTGCCGGGGGAACAATAACCATTCCTGGCAAAGGGGTGCAGATGGTAACCAAAGAGTGGTCCGTCCAGCCAAGAGGTGTAACGGCGGAGACAACCGCGTCTGCCAAATTGGTGAAAAAAGGATCTAAGGTATGGCCGCCTGAATGGGTAGACTGACGAACCATTTGCACCAGTTGAAGGGCCTCCAGGTCGGCAAGAATACCGCTAACCGAGGGGGAGGTAAGGTTCTCAAGATGTAAGTATGCTCAGACGTGAGTCCCTTGCTCACTTTACCACTGGATTCAAGCAAGCCTGGCTGAAGACGGCTGAAATGCCAGAAACCGGCCCTAGGAAGCTTGTTTCCGGTCCAGGGAAGGCATGGCTTGGCAGCTTGGGCTGGACTGTTCCCATGAGGCACAGGGTCAGACTGATTTGCATATGGCCATGTCTGAACTGCGGTGGCAGAGTGGGCTAAAGAACGGTGATGGATCAAAGTGGGATTTGTTGACTGGGTGTGAGTGTTTGATTGCTTCTGGTGCTCCGTCCATCACCACCCCCTTTTGTACCGCTTTGTTCGCCATAAGTTGGCAGGGTATGCTCAGACGTGAGTCTCTTGCTCACTTTGCCGCTGGATTCAAGCAAGCCTGGCTGAAGACGGCTGAAATGCCAGAAACCAGTCCTAGGAAGCTTGTTTCCGGTCCAGGGAAGGCATGGCTTGGCAGTTCGGGCTGGACTGTTCCCATGAGGCACAGGGTCAGACTGATTTGCATATGGCCATGTCTGAACTGGGGTGGCAGAGTGGGCTAAAGAATGGTGATGGATCAAACTCGGATCTGTTGACTGGGTGTGAGTGTTTGATTGGTTCTGATGCTCCGTCCATCACCACCCCCTTTTGTACTGCTTTGTTCGCCATAAGTTGGCAGGGTATGCTCAGACGTGAGTCCCTTCCTCACTTTGCCACTGGATTCAAGCAAGCCTGGCTGAAGACGGCTGAAATGCCAGAAACCGGTCCTAGGAACCTTGTTTCTGGTCCAGGGAAGGCATGGCTTGGCAGTTCGGGCTGGACTGTTCCCATGAGGCACAGGGTCAGACTGATTTGCATATGGCCATGTCTGAACTGGGGTGGCAGAGTGGGCTGAAGAACGGTGATGGATCAAAGTCGGATCTGTTGACTGGGTGTGAGTGTTTGATTGGTTCTGATGCTCCGTCCATCACCACACCCTTTTGTACCGCTTTGTTCGCCATAAGTTGGCAGGGTATGCTCAGACGTGAGTCCCTTGTTCACTTTGCCACTGGATTCAAGCAAGCCTGGCTGAAGACAGCTGAAATGCCAGAAACCGGACCTAGGAAGCTTGTTTCCGTTCCAGGGAAGGCATGGCTTGGCAGTTCGGGCTGGACTGTTCCCATGAGGCACAGGGTCAGACTGATTTGCATATGGCCATGTTTGAACTGGGGTGGCAGAGTGGGCTAAAGAACGGTGATGGATCAAACTCGGATCTGTTGACTGGGTGTGAGTGTTTGATTGGTTCTGATGCTCCGTCCATCACCACACCCTTTTGTACCGCTTTGTTCGCCATAAGTTGGCAGGGTATGCTCAGACGTGAGTCCCTTGCTCACTTTGGCACTGGATTCAAGCAAGCCTGGCTGAAGACGGCTGAAATGCCAGAAACCAGTCCTAGGAAGCTTGTTTCCGGTCCAGGGAAAGCATGGCTTGGCAGTTCGGGCTGGACTTCTTCCATGAGGCACAGGGTCAGACTGATTTGCATATGGCCATGTCTGAACTGGGGTGGCATAGTGGGCTAAAGAACGGTGATGGATCAAACACGGATATGTTGACTGGGTGTGAGTGTTTGATTGGTTCTGATGCTCCGTCCATCACCACCCCTTTTTGTACTGCTTTGTTCAACATAAGTTGGCAGGGTATGCTCAGACGTGAGTCCCTTGCTCACTTTGCCACTGGATTCAAGCAAGCCTGGCTGAAGACGGCTGAAATGCCAGAAACCGGCCCTAGGAAGATTGTTTCCGGTCCAGGGAAGGCATGGCTTGGCAGCTTGGGCTGGTCTGTTCCCATGAGGCACAGGGTCAGACTGATTTGCATATGGCCATGTCTAAACTGGGGTGGCAGAGTGGGCTAAAGAACGGTGATGGATCAAAGTGGGATTTGTTGACTGGGTGTGAGTGTTTGATTGCTTCTGATGCTCCGTCAATCACCACCCCCTTTTGTACCGCTTTGTTCGCCATAAGTTGGCAGGGTATGCTCAGACGTGAGTCTCTTGCTCACTTTGCCACTGGATTCAAGCAAGCCTGGCTGAAGACGACTGAAATGCCAGAAAGTGAAACCCGTCCTAGGAAACGTGTTTCCTGTCCAGGGAAGGCATTGCTTGGCAATTCGGGCTGGACTGTTCCCATGAGGCACAGGGTCAGACTGATTTGCATATGGCCATGTCTGAACTGGGGTGGCAGAGTGGGCTAAAGAACGGTGATGGATCAAACACGGATCTGTTGACTGGGTGTGAGTGTTTGATTGGTTCTGATGCTCCGTTCATCACCACCCCCTTTTGTACCGCTTTGTTCGCCATAAGTTGGCAGGGTATGCTCAGACGTGAGTCCCTTGCTCACTTTGCCACTGGATTCAAGCAAGCCTGGCTGAAGACGGCTGACATGCCAGAAACCAGTCCTAGGAAGCTTGTTTCCGGTCCAGGGAAGGCATGGCTTGGCAGTTCGGGCTGAACTGTACTCATGAGGCATAGGGTCAGACTGATTTGCATATGGCCATATCTGAACTGGGGTGGCAGAGTGGGCTAAAGAACGGTGATGGATCATACTCGGATCTGTTGACTGGGTGTGAGTGATTGATTGGTTCTGATGCTCCGTCCATCACCACCCCCTTTTGTACCGTTTTGTTCACCATAAGTTGGCAGGGTATGCTCAGACGTGAGTCCCTTGCTCACTTTGCCACTGGATTCAAGCAAGCCTGGCTGAAGACGGCTGAAATGCCAGAAACCAGCCCTAGGAAGCTTGTTTCCGGTCCAGGGAAGGCATGGCTTGGCAGCTTGGTATGGACTGTTCCCATGAGGCACAGGGTCAGACTGATTTGCATATGGCCATGTCTGAACTGGGGTGGCAGAGTGGGCTAAAGAACGGTGATGGATCAAAGTGGGATTTGTTAACTGGGTGTGAGTGTTTGATTGCTTCTGATGCTCCGTCCATCACCACCCCCTTTTGTACCGCTTTGTTCGCCATAAGTTGGCAGGGTATGCTCAGATGTGAGTCTCTTGCTCACTTTGCCACTGGATTCAAGCAAGCCTGGCTGAAGACGGCTGAAATGCCAGAAACCCGTCCTAGGAAACGTGTTTCCTGTCCAGGGAAGGCATTGCTTGGCAATTCGGGCTGGACTGTTCCCATGAGGCACAGGGTCAGACTGCTTTGCATATGGCCATGTCTGAACTGGGGTGGCAGAGTGGGCTATAGAACTGTGATGGATCAAACTCGGATCTGTTGAGTGGGTGTGAGTGTTTGATTGGTTCTGATGCTCTGTCCATCACCACCCCCTTTTGTACCGCTTTGTTTGCCATAAGTTGGCAGGGTATGCTCAGATGTGAGTCCCTTGCTCACTTTGCCACTGGATTCAAGCAAGCCTGGCTGAAGACGGCTGAAATGCCAGAAACCGGCCCTAGGAAGCTTGTTTCCGGTCCAGGGAAGGCATGGCTTGGCAGCTTGGGCTGGACTGTTCCCATGAGGCACAGGGTCAGACTGATTTGCATATGGCCATGTCAGAACTGGGGTGGCAGAGTAGGCTAAAGAACGGTGATGGATCAAAGTGGGATTTGTTGACTGGGTGTGAGTGTTTGATTGCTTCTGATGCTCCGTCCATCACCACCCCCTTTTGTACCGCTTTGTTCGCCATAAGTTGGCAGGGTATGCTCAGACGTGAGTCTCTTGCTCACTTTGCCACTGGATTCAAGCAAGCCTGGCTGAAGACGACTGAAATGCCAGAAACCCGTCCTAGGAAACGTGTTTCCTGTCAAGGGAAGGCATTGCTTGGCAATTCGGGCTGGACTGTTCCCATGAGGCACAGGTTCAGACTGATTTGCATATGGCCATGTCTGAACTGGGGTGGCAGAGTGGGCTAAAGAACGGTGATGGATCAAACACGGATCTTTTGACTGGGTGTGAGTGTTTGATTGGTTCTGATGCTCCGTTCATCACCACCCCCTTTTGTACCGCTTTGTTCGCCATAAGTTGGCAGGGTATGCTCAGACGTGAGTCCCTTGCTCACTTTACCACTGGATTCAAGCAAGCCTGGCTGAAGACGGCTGAAATGCCAGAAACCGGTCCTAGGAAGCTTGTTTCCGGTCCAGGGAAGGCATGGCTTGGCAATTCGGGCTGGACTGTTCCCATGAGGCACAGGGTCAGACTGATTTGCATATGGCCATGTCTGAACTGGGGTGGCAGAGTGGGCTATAGAACGGTGATGGATCAAACTCGGATCTGTTGACTGGGTGTGAGTTTTTGATTGGTTCTGATGCTCCGTCCATCACCACTCCCATTTGTACCGCTTTGTTCGCCATAAGTTGGCAGGGTATGTTATGTTATGTTATGTTACATACATTTGTAATGCGCACTGCTGCCCCAGCAAAGGGGCGTCCAGGCGCACGGCAGGTAAAAATGCAACACCACAAGCAACACAACAGAAAAGAGGAAAGAGAATTTATTAAAACAAAAAGGTTTTTAAGGCCTTGCGAAAAACTAAAAGATCATCAAGCAGGCGCAACTCTACAGGAAGGGAGTTCCAGAGCTCGGCTGCTCTGACCCGAAAAGAACGGCCACCAGCCCGACACAACCTGTATCGGGGAATCACAGTGAGTGCCTGACCCAAGGATCTCAGGGGCCGAGCAGGCACATACCAGGACAAAAGATCCGCAAGAATAGAAGGGCCTACCCCCCTCAAAATCTTGAACGCCATGCACAGCACTTTAAACTGAATTCTGGCCCGGATAGGCAGCCAGTGCAGTGATCTCAATGTGCTGGAGGCAGAACAAGAACGGGGTAGGCCAACAATAGCTCTCGCTGCAGAGTTCTGAACACGTTGAAGGCGGGTGACCTCAGCCACATTGGACCCTACCAGAAGAGAGCTGGCATAGTCCAGGCGAGATAACACTGTCGCCTGGACAATCAGCTGCCTGGTGCGATGGTCAAAGAACTTCAAAACAGGGCGAAGCGACCGTAAGATACCAAAGCAACAGGCCGCGATTTTCTTCGTGTGGCCAACGTAGCTGAGGGAGGGGTCCATCCATACTCCTAGGTTCTTTAATTCCGTAACCGGAAGGGGGGCCGGCCCCAGCTCCACAGGCCACCACCTGTCCCCCCATAGCTCCGATCTCTTACCTACGATCATGATCTCTGTTTTCTTAGCGTTGAGCTGGAGACAGTTGTTCCTCATCCAGCTCGCCACCGCCCTAAGTCCACTCTGAAACCTGGGGGCATCCCGGTCGGCATCCCCGCTGATCGTAACCGCTAGCTGAGTGTCGTCAGCATATGAGACCATAGTCATGCCCCATTGCTTGACGACCTCAGCCAGCGGTCTCACGTAGAGATTAAACAACGTGGGGCTCAGCGAGGATCCTTGCGGCACCCCCTGCTTCAAAGGATGGAATTGGGACTGGAACGGTGGAACGGCAACGCTAAAGAAACGATCGTCTAGAAAAGACCGGAACCACTGGAGGGCAGGTCCACCCAGCCCAATCTCCTCCAGGCGATGCAACAGGATAGGATGCGAAACAGTATCAAACGCGGCGCTCAAGTCCAATAAGACGAGCGCTGCTGTCTGTCCCGCATCCATCACCGTGCGAAGATGTTCAGCCATGGAGAGGAGGGCGGTCTCCGTGCTGTGTCCAGCACGGAACCCATTCTGGGTGGGATCCAAGATGTTAGCATGGATAAGGTGGGCAGAAAGAACTTTGTTGACATGGGCCTCCAACACTTTAGTCGGCCACGGAAGTAAGGAGATGGGCCTATAGTTTTCAGGTTTCTCTGGATCCAGGGACGGCTTCTTCAAGATGGGAGAAACCACTGCCCGCTTCCAGCTAGCGGGTACCGTGCTTGATTCCAACGAGATGTTAATCAGGGAGTGAACCACGGCCCGTCCCACAAACGACTGCTCTCTAAAAAGAGTCGCAGTGAGGGGATCAGCGGGGGACCCTGATTTGACCTGCAGGGCCAGGAGGTCAAACCCCTCTGATGTCAGCGGGGGCAGCACGTGCAAGGTGGTACCACCATAGATATTGATCGGAGGCTCTGCCGGAGGCCCTGTACAAGGGAACGTCCGATAAATGTTTTCGACCTTTTCCAGGAAAAATCGAGCAAGAGCCTCACAGTGAGAGGTGGAACCAGTCGTCGTGATACAGGCACGCTTTGCCAAAAGGTCCTTCATCACTTTAAAGATGGTTTTAGAGGGGTTGGAGCTGTTGCCAAATTCAGTAGCGTAGTAAGCTGCCCGAGCTTGGCAAACAGCCCGATGGTAAGCTTTGACGGAGGCGAGATAAAAAGCTTTCTTCCCGCTATCGTACGCCTTCCGCCAAGCCCTCTCTGCTCGCCTACACCCACCCTTGAGAGTACGTAAGGCACCATCGTACCACGGACTAGAGTCCCTGGAGCTGACTTTACAAGCGGCAATAGGGATAAGGGCGTCAAGCGCCTTGGAGATCCAGGAGCAGAACTTCTCGTAACCTGAATCAACCAGCATCGCAGGTTCTAAAGGCTCCTCGGCGAGGACACGATGTAAGTCCTCCAGCCGTAATTTACTCCATTGCCGCCTTGTAACCAGCTTTGCCGGGGGAACAATAACCATTCCTGGCAAAGGGGTGCAGATGGTAACCAAAGAGTGGTCCGTCCAGCCAAGAGGTGTAACGGCGGAGACAACCGCGTCTGCCAAATTGGTGAAAAAAGGATCTAAGGTATGGCCGCCTGAATGGGTAGACTGACGAACCATTTGCACCAGTTGAAGGGCCTCCAGGTCGGCAAGAATACCGCTAACCGAGGGGGAGGTAAGGTTCTCAAGATGTAAGTATGCTCAGACGTGAGTCCCTTGCTCACTTTACCACTGGATTCAAGCAAGCCTGGCTGAAGACGGCTGAAATGCCAGAAACCGGCCCTAGGAAGCTTGTTTCCGTTCCAGGGAAGGCATGGCTTGGAAGCTTGGGCTGGACTGTTCCCATGAGGCACAGGGTCAGACTGATTTGCATATGGCCATGTCTGAACTGCGGTGGCAGAGTGGGCTAAAGAACGGTGATGGATCAAAGTGGGATTTGTTGACTGGGTGTGAGTGTTTGATTGCTTCTGGTGCTCCGTCCATCACCACCCCCTTTTGTACCGCTTTGTTCGCCATAAGTTGGCAGGGTATGCTCAGACGTGAGTCTCTTGCTCACTTTGCCACTGGATTCAAGCAAGCCTGGCTGAAGACGGCTGAAATGCCAGAAACCAGTCCTAGGAAGCTTGTTTCCGGTCCAGGGAAGGCATGGCTTGGCAGTTCGGGCTGGACTGTTCCCATGAGGCACAGGGTCAGACTGATTTGCATATGGCCATGTCTGAACTGGGGTGGCAGAGTGGGCTAAAGAATGGTGATGGATCAAACTCGGATCTGTTGACTGGGTGTGAGTGTTTGATTGGTTCTGATGCTCCGTCCATCACCACCCCCTTTTGTACTGCTTTGTTCGCCATAAGTTGGCAGGGTATGCTCAGACGTGAGTCCCTTCCTCACTTTGCCACTGGATTCAAGCAAGCCTGGCTGAAGACGGCTGAAATGCCAGAAACCGGTCCTAGGAACCTTGTTTCTGGTCCAGGGAAGGCATGGCTTGGCAGTTCGGGCTGGACTGTTCCCATGAGGCACAGGGTCAGACTGATTTGCATATGGCCATGTCTGAACTGGGGTGGCAGAGTGGGCTAAAGAACGGTGATGGATCAAAGTCGGATCTGTTGACTGGGTGTGAGTGTTTGATTGGTTCTGATGCTCCGTCCATCACCACACCCTTTTGTACCGCTTTGTTCGCCATAAGTTGGCAGGGTATGCTCAGACGTGAGTCCCTTGCTCACTTTGCCACTGGATTCAAGCAAGCCTGGCTGAAGACAGCTGAAATGCCAGAAACCGGACCTAGGAAGCTTGTTTCCGTTCCAGGGAAGGCATGGCTTGGCAGTTCGGGCTGGACTGTTCCCATGAGGCACAGGGTCAGACTGATTTGCATATGGCCATGTTTGAACTGGGGTGGCAGAGTGGGCTAAAGAACGGTGATGGATCAAACTCGGATCTGTTGACTGGGTGTGAGTGTTTGATTGGTTCTGATGCTCCGTCCATCACCACACCCTTTTGTACCGCTTTGTTCGCCATAAGTTGGCAGGGTATGCTCAGACGTGAGTCCCTTGCTCACTTTGGCACTGGATTCAAGCAAGCCTGGCTGAAGACGGCTGAAATGCCAGAAACCAGTCCTAGGAAGCTTGTTTCCGGTCCAGGGAAAGCATGGCTTGGCAGTTCGGGCTGGACTTCTTCCATGAGGCACAGGGTCAGACTGATTTGCATATGGCCATGTCTGAACTGGGGTGGCATAGTGGGCTAAAGAACGGTGATGGATCAAACACGGATCTGTTGACTGGGTGTGAGTGTTTGATTGGTTCTGATGCTCCGTCCATCACCACCCCTTTTTGTACTGCTTTGTTCAACATAAGTTGGCAGGGTATGCTCAGACGTGAGTCCCTTGCTCACTTTGCCACTGGATTCAAGCAAGCCTGGCTGAAGACGGCTGAAATGCCAGAAACCGGCCCTAGGAAGATTGTTTCCGGTCCAGGGAAGGCATGGCTTGGCAGCTTGGGCTGGTCTGTTCCCATGAGGCACAGGGTCAGACTGATTTGCATATGGCCATGTCTAAACTGGGGTGGCAGAGTGGGCTAAAGAACGGTGATGGATCAAAGTGGGATTTGTTGACTGGGTGTGAGTGTTTGATTGCTTCTGATGCTCCGTCAATCACCACCCCCTTTTGTACCGCTTTGTTCGCCATAAGTTGGCAGGGTATGCTCAGATGTGAGTCCCTTGCTCACTTTGCCACTGGATTCAAGCAAGCCTGGCTGAAGACGGCTGAAATGCCAGAAACCGGCCCTAGGAAGCTTGTTTCCGGTCCAGGGAAGGCATGGCTTGGCAGCTTGGGCTGGACTGTTCCCATGAGGCACATGGTCAGACTGATTTGCATATGGCCATGTCTGAACTGGGGTGGCATAGTGGGCTAAAGAACGGTGATGGATCAAACACGGATCTGTTGACTGGGTGTGAGTGTTTGATTGGTTCTGATGCTCCGTCCATCACCACCCCTTTTTGTACTGCTTTGTTCAACATAAGTTGGCAGGGTATGCTCAGACGTGAGTCCCTTGCTCACTTTGCCACTGGATTCAAGCAAGCCTGGCTGAAGACGGCTGAAATGCCAGAAACCGGCCCTAGGAAGATTGTTTCCGGTCCAGGGAAGGCATGGCTTGGCAGCTTGGGCTGGTCTGTTCCCATGAGGCACAGGGTCAGACTGATTTGCATATGGCCATGTCTAAACTGGGGTGGCAGAGTGGGCTAAAGAACGGTGATGGATCAAAGTGGGATTTGTTGACTGGGTGTGAGTGTTTGATTGCTTCTGATGCTCCGTCAATCACCACCCCCTTTTGTACCGCTTTGTTCGCCATAAGTTGGCAGGGTATGCTCAGACGTGAGTCTCTTGCTCACTTTGCCACTGGATTCAAGCAAGCCTGGCTGAAGACGACTGAAATGCCAGAAAGTGAAACCCGTCCTAGGAAACGTGTTTCCTGTCCAGGGAAGGCATTGCTTGGCAATTCGGGCTGGACTGTTCCCATGAGGCACAGGGTCAGACTGATTTGCATATGGCCATGTCTGAACTGGGGTGGCAGAGTGGGCTAAAGAACGGTGATGGATCAAACACGGATCTGTTGACTGGGTGTGAGTGTTTGATTGGTTCTGATGCTCCGTTCATCACCACCCCCTTTTGTACCGCTTTGTTCGCCATAAGTTGGCAGGGTATGCTCAGACGTGAGTCCCTTGCTCACTTTGCCACTGGATTCAAGCAAGCCTGGCTGAAGACGGCTGACATGCCAGAAACCAGTCCTAGGAAGCTTGTTTCCGGTCCAGGGAAGGCATGGCTTGGCAGTTCGGGCTGAACTGTGCTCATGAGGCATAGGGTCAGACTGATTTGCATATGGCCATATCTGAACTGGGGTGGCAGAGTGGGCTAAAGAACGGTGATGGATCATACTCGGATCTGTTGACTGGGTGTGAGTGATTGATTGGTTCTGATGCTCCGTCCATCACCACCCCCTTTTGTACCGTTTTGTTCACCATAAGTTGGCAGGGTATGCTCAGACGTGAGTCCCTTGCTCACTTTGCCACTGGATTCAAGCAAGCCTGGCTGAAGACGGCTGAAATGCCAGAAACCAGCCCTAGGAAGCTTGTTTCCGGTCCAGGGAAGGCATGGCTTGGCAGCTTGGTATGGACTGTTCCCATGAGGCACAGGGTCAGACTGATTTGCATATGGCCATGTCTGAACTGGGGTGGCAGAGTGGGCTAAAGAACGGTGATGGATCAAAGTGGGATTTGTTAACTGGGTGTGAGTGTTTGATTGCTTCTGATGCTCCGTCCATCACCACCCCCTTTTGTACCGCTTTGTTCGCCATAAGTTGGCAGGGTATGCTCAGATGTGAGTCCCTTGCTCACTTTGCCACTGGATTCAAGCAAGCCTGGCTGAAGACAGCTGAAATGCCAGAAACCGGACCTAGGAAGCTTGTTTCCGTTCCAGGGAAGGCATGGCTTGGCAGTTCGGGCTGGACTGTTCCCATGAGGCACAGGGTCAGACTGATTTGCATATGGCCATGTTTGAACTGGGGTGGCAGAGTGGGCTAAAGAACGGTGATGGATCAAACTCGGATCTGTTGACTGGGTGTGAGTGTTTGATTGGTTCTGATGCTCCGTCCATCACCACACCCTTTTGTACCGCTTTGTTCGCCATAAGTTGGCAGGGTATGCTCAGACGTGAGTCCCTTGCTCACTTTGGCACTGGATTCAAGCAAGCCTGGCTGAAGAAGGCTGAAATGCCAGAAACCAGTCCTAGGAAGCTTGTTTCCGGTCCAGGGAAAGCATGGCTTGGCAGTTCGGGCTGGACTTCTTCCATGAGGCACAGGGTCAGACTGATTTGCATATGGCCATGTCTGAACTGGGGTGGCATAGTGGGCTAAAGAACGGTGATGGATCAAACACGGATCTGTTGACTGGGTGTGAGTGTTTGATTGGTTCTGATGCTCCGTCCATCACCACCCCTTTTTGTACTGCTTTGTTCAACATAAGTTGGCAGGGTATGCTCAGACGTGAGTCCCTTGCTCACTTTGCCACTGGATTCAAGCAAGCCTGGCTGAAGACGGCTGAAATGCCAGAAACCGGCCCTAGGAAGATTGTTTCCGGTCCAGGGAAGGCATGGCTTGGCAGCTTGGGCTGGTCTGTTCCCATGAGGCACAGGGTCAGACTGATTTGCATATGGCCATGTCTAAACTGGGGTGGCAGAGTGGGCTAAAGAACGGTGGTGGATCAAAGTGGGATTTGTTGACTGGGTGTGAGTGTTTGATTGCTTCTGATGCTCCGTCAATCACCACCCCCTTTTGTACCGCTTTGTTCGCCATAAGTTGGCAGGGTATGCTCAGATGTGAGTCCCTTGCTCACTTTGCCACTGGATTCAAGCAAGCCTGGCTGAAGACGGCTGAAATGCCAGAAACCGGCCCTAGGAAGCTTGTTTCCGGACCAGGGAAGGCATGGCTTGGCAGCTTGGGCTGGACTGTTCCCATGAGGCACAGGGTCAGACTGATTTGCATATGGCCATGTCTGAACTGGGGTGGCATAGTGGGCTAAAGAACGGTGATGGATCAAACACGGATCTGTTGACTGGGTGTGAGTGTTTGATTGTTTCTGATGCTCCGTCCATCACCACCCCTTTTTGTACTGCTTTGTTCAACATAAGTTGGCAGGGTATGCTCAGACGTGAGTCCCTTGCTCACTTTGCCACTGGATTCAAGCAAGCCTGGCTGAAGACGGCTGAAATGCCAGAAACCGGCCCTAGGAAGATTGTTTCCGGTCCAGGGAAGGCATGGCTTGGCAGCTTGGGCTGGTCTGTTCCCATGAGGCACAGGGTCAGACTGATTTGCATATGGCCATGTCTAAACTGGGGTGGCAGAGTGGGCTAAAGAACGGTGATGGATCAAAGTGGGATTTGTTGACTGGGTGTGAGTGTTTGATTGCTTCTGATGCTCCGTCAATCACCACCCCCTTTTGTACCGCTTTGTTCGCCATAAGTTGGCAGGGTATGCTCAGACGTGAGTCTCTTGCTCACTTTGCCACTGGATTCAAGCAAGCCTGGCTGAAGACGACTGAAATGCCAGAAAGTGAAACCCGTCCTAGGAAACGTGTTTCCTGTCCAGGGAAGGCATTGCTTGGCAATTCGGGCTGGACTGTTCCCATGAGGCACAGGGTCAGACTGATTTGCATATGGCCATGTCTGAACTGGGGTGGCAGAGTGGGCTAAAGAACGGTGATGGATCAAACACGGATCTGTTGACTGGGTGTGAGTGTTTGATTGGTTCTGATGCTCCGTTCATCACCACCCCCTTTTGTACCGCTTTGTTCGCCATAAGTTGGCAGGGTATGCTCAGACGTGAGTCCCTTGCTCACTTTGCCACTGGATTCAAGCAAGCCTGGCTGAAGACGGCTGACATGCCAGAAACCAGTCCTAGGAAGCTTGTTTCCGGTCCAGGGAAGGCATGGCTTGGCAGTTCGGGCTGAACTGTGCTCATGAGGCATAGGGTCAGACTGATTTGCATATGGCCATATCTGAACTGGGGTGGCAGAGTGGGCTAAAGAACGGTGATGGATCATACTCGGATCTGTTGACTGGGTGTGAGTGATTGATTGGTTCTGATGCTCCGTCCATCACCACCCCCTTTTGTACCGTTTTGTTCACCATAAGTTGGCAGGGTATGCTCAGACGTGAGTCCCTTGCTCACTTTGCCACTGGATTCAAGCAAGCCTGGCTGAAGACGGCTGAAATGCCAGAAACCAGCCCTAGGAAGCTTGTTTCCGGTCCAGGGAAGGCATGGCTTGGCAGCTTGGTATGGACTGTTCCCATGAGGCACAGGGTCAGACTGATTTGCATATGGCCATGTCTGAACTGGGGTGGCAGAGTGGGCTAAAGAACGGTGATGGATCAAAGTGGGATTTGTTAACTGGGTGTGAGTGTTTGATTGCTTCTGATGCTCCGTCCATCACCACCCCCTTTTGTACCGCTTTGTTCGCCATAAGTTGGCAGGGTATGCTCAGATGTGAGTCTCTTGCTCACTTTGCCACTGGATTCAAGCAAGCCTGGCTGAAGACGGCTGAAATGCCAGAAACCCGTCCTAGGAAACGTGTTTCCTGTCCAGGGAAGGCATTGCTTGGCAATTCGGGCTGGACTGTTCCCATGAGGCACAGGGTCAGACTGCTTTGCATATGGCCATGTCTGAACTGGGGTGGCAGAGTGGGCTATAGAACTGTGATGGATCAAACTCGGATCTGTTGAGTGGGTGTGAGTGTTTGATTGGTTCTGATGCTCAGTCCATCACCACCCCCTTTTGTACCGCTTTGTTTGCCATAAGTTGGCAGGGTATGCTCAGATGTGAGTCCCTTGCTCACTTTGCCACTGGATTCAAGCAAGCCTGGCTGAAGACGGCTGAAATGCCAGAAACCGGCCCTAGGAAGCTTGTTTCCGGTCCAGGGAAGGCATGGCTTGGCAGCTTGGGCTGGACTGTTCCCATGAGGCACAGGGTCAGACTGATTTGCATATGGCCATGTCTGAACTGGGGTGGCAGAGTAGGCTAAAGAACGGTGATGGATCAAAGTGGGATTTGTTGACTGGGTGTGAGTGTTTGATTGCTTCTGATGCTCCGTCCATCACCACCCCCTTTTGTACCGCTTTGTTCGCCATAAGTTGGCAGGGTATGCTCAGACGTGAGTCTCTTGCTCACTTTGCCACTGGATTCAAGCAAGCCTGGCTGAAGACGACTGAAATGCCAGAAACCCGTCCTAGGAAACGTGTTTCCTGTCAAGGGAAGGCATTGCTTGGCAATTCGGGCTGGACTGTTCCCATGAGGCACAGGTTCAGACTGATTTGCATATGGCCATGTCTGAACTGGGGTGGCAGAGTGGGCTAAAGAACGGTGATGGATCAAACACGGATCTTTTGACTGGGTGTGAGTGTTTGATTGGTTCTGATGCTCCGTTCATCACCACCCCCATTTGTACCGCTTTGTTCGCCATAAGTTGGCAGGGTATGCTCAGACGTGAGTCCCTTGCTCACTTTACCACTGGATTCAAGCAAGCCTGGCTGAAGACGGCTGAAATGCCAGAAACCAGTCCTAGGAAGCTTGTTTCCGGTCCAGGGAAGGCATGGCTTGGCAGTTCGGGCTGAACTGTACTCATGAGGCACAGGGTCAGACTGATTTGCATATGGCCATATCTGAACTGGGGTGGCAGAGTGGGCTAAAGAACGGTGATGGATCAAACTCGGATCTGTTGACTGGGTGTAAGTGTGTGATTGGTTCTGATGCTCCGTCCATCACCATCCCCTTTTGTACCGCTTTGTCCGCCATAAGTTGGCAGGCTATGCTCAGACGTGAGTCCCTTGCTCACTTTGCCACTGGATTCAAGCAAGCCTGGCTGAAGACGGCTGAAATGCCAGAAACCGGTCCTAGGAAGCTTGTTTCCGGTCCAGGGAAGGCATGGCTTGGCAGTTCGGGCTGGACTGTTCCCATGAGGCACAGGGTCAGACTGATTTGCATATGGCCATGTCTGAACTGGGGTGGCAGAGTGGGCTAAAGAATGGTGATGGATCAAACTCGGATCTGTTGACTGGGTGTGAGTGATTGATTGGTTCTGATGCTCCGTCCATCACCACCCCCTTTTGTACCGTTTTGTTCACCATAAGTTGGCAGGGTATGCTCAGACGTGAGTCCCTTGCTCACTTTGCCACTGGATTAAAGCAAGCCTGGCTGATGGCGGCTGAAATGCCAGAAGGCGGCCCTAGGAAGCTTGTTTCCGGTCCAGGAAAGGCATGGCTTGGCAGCTTGGTATGGACTGTTCCCATGAGGCACAGGGTCAGACTGATTTGCATATGGCCATGTCTGAACTGGGGTGGCAGAGTGGGCTAAAGAACGGTGATGGATCAAAGTGGGATTTGTTGACTGGGTGTGAGTGTTTGATTGCTTCTGATGCTCCGTCCATCACCACCCCCTTTTGTACCGCTTTGTTCGCCATAAGTTGGCAGGGTATGCTCAGATGTGAGTCTCTTGCTCACTTTGCCACTGGATTCAAGCAAGCCTGGCTGAAGACGGCTGAAATGCCAGAAACCCGTCCTAGGAAATGTGTTTCCTGTCCAGGGAAGGCATTGCTTGGCAATTCGGGCTGGACTGTTCCCATGAGGCACAGGGTCAGACTGATTTGCATATGGCCATGTCTGAACTGGGGTGGCAGAGTGGGCTAAAGAACGGTGATGGATCAAACACGGATCTGTTGACTGGGTGTGAGTGTTTGATTGGTTCTGATGCTCCGTTCATCACCACCCCCTTTTGTACCGCTTTGTTCGCCATAAGTTGGCACGGTATGTTCAGACATGAGTCCCTTGCTCACTTTGCCACTGGATTCAAGCAAGCCTGGCTGAAGACGGCTGAAAGGCCAGAAACCCGTCCTAGGAAACGTGTTTCCTGTCCAGGGAAGGCATTGCTTGGCAATTCGGGCTGGACTGTTCCCATGAGGCACAGGGGCAGACTGCATTGCATATGGCCATGTCTGAACTGGGGTGGCAGAGTGGGCTATAGAACTGTGATGGATCAAACTCGGATCTGTTCACTGGGTGTGAGTGTTTGATTGGTTCTGATGCTCCGTCCATCACCACCCCCTTTTGTACCGCTTTGTTTGCCATAAGTTGGCAGGGTATGCTCAGATGTGAGTCCCTTGCTCACTTTGCCACTGGATTCAAGCAAGCCTGGCTGAAGACGGCTGAAATGCCAGAAACCAGCCCTAGGAAGCTTGTTTCCGGTCCAGGGAAGGCATGGCTTGGCAGCTTGGGCTGGACTGTTCCCATGAGGCACAGGGTCAGACTGATTTGCATATGGCCATGTCTGAACTGGGGTGGCAGAGTGGGCTAAAGAACGGTGATGGATCAAAGTGGGATTTGTTGACTGGGTGTGAGTGTTTGATTGCTTCTGATGCTCCGTCCATCACCACCCCCTTTTGTACCGCTTTGTTCGCCATAAGTTGGCAGGGTATGCTCAGACGTGAGTCTCTTGCTCACTTTGCCACTGGATTCAAGCAAGCCTGGCTGAAGACGACTGAAATGCCAGAAACCCGTCCTACGAAACGTGTTTCCTGTCAAGGGAAGGCATTGCTTGGCAATTCGGGCTGGACTGTTCCCATGAGGCACAGGGTCAGACTGATTTGCATATGGCCATGTCTGAACTGGGGTGGCAGAGTGGGCTAAAGAACGGTGATGGATCAAACACGGATCTGTTGACTGGGTGTGAGTGTTTGATTGGTTCTGATGCTCCGTTCATCACCACCCCCTTTTGTACCGCTTTGTTCGCCATAAGTTGGCAGGGTATGCTCAGACGTGAGTCCCTTGCTCACTTTGCCACTGAATTCAAGCAAGCCTGGCTGAAGACGGCTGAAATGCCAGAAACCAGTCCTAGGAAGCTTGTTTCCGGTCCAGGGAAGGCATGGCTTGGCAGTTCGTGCTGAACTGTACTCATGAGGCACAGGGTCAGACTGATTTGCATATGGCCATATCTGAACTGGGGTGGCAGAGTGGGCTAAAGAACGGTGATGGATCAAACTCGGATCTGTTGACTGGGTGTAAGTGTTTGATTGGTTCTGATGCTCCGTCCATCACCATCCCCTTTTGTACCGCTTTGTCCGCCATAAGTTGGCAGGCTATGCTCAGACGTGAGTCCCTTGCTCACTTTGCCACTGGATTCAAGCAAGCCTGGCTGAAGATGGCTGTAATGCCAGAAACCGGTCCTAGGAAGCTTGTTTCCGGTCCAGGGAAGGCATGGCTTGGCAGTTCGGGCTGGACTGTTCCCATGAGGCACAGGGTCAGACTGATTTGCATATGGCCATGTCAGAACTGGGGTGGCAGAGTGGGCTAAAGAATGGTGATGGATCAAACTCGGATCTGTTGACTGGGTGTGAGTGATTGATTGGTTCTGATGCTCCGTCCATCACCACCCCCTTTTGTACCGTTTTGTTCACCATAAGTTGGCAGGGTATGCTCAGACGTGAGTCCCTTGCTCACTTTGCCACTGGATTCAAGCAAGCCTGGCTGAAGACGGCTGAAATGCCAGAAACCGGCCCTAGGAAGCTTGTTTCCGGTCCAGGGAAGGCATGGCTTGGCAGCTTGGTATGGACTGTTCCCATGAGGCACAGGGTCAGACTGATTTGCATATGGCCATGTCTGAACTGGGGTGGCAGAGTGGGCTAAAGAACGGTGATGGATCAAACTCCGATCTGTTGACTGGGTGTGAGTGTTTGATTGGTTCTGATACTCCGTCCATCACCACCCCCTTTTGTACTGCTTTGTTCGCCATAAGTTGGCAGGGTATGCTCAGACGTGAGTCCCTTGCTCACTTTGCCACTGGATTCAAGCAAGCCTGGCTGAAGACGGCTGAAATGCCAGAAACCG
Organism: Triturus cristatus; assembly: GCF_964204655.1. Classification (NCBI taxonomy): domain Eukaryota; kingdom Metazoa; phylum Chordata; class Amphibia; order Caudata; family Salamandridae; genus Triturus; species Triturus cristatus. The sequence continues at coordinate 100,484 of NW_028187919.1, read as the reverse complement.
GTCCTAGGAAGCTTGTTTCCGGTCCAGGGAAGGCATGGCTTGGCAGTTTGGGCTGGACTGTTCCCATGAGGCACAGGGTCAGACTGCTTTGCATATGGCCATGTCTGAACTGGGGTGGCAGAATGGGCTAAAGAACGGTGATGATTCAAACTCGGATCTGTTGACTGGGTGTGAGTGTTTGATTGGTTCTGATGCTCCGTCCATCACCACACCCTTTTTTACCGCTTTGTTCGCCATAAGTTGGCAGGGTATGCTCAGACGTGAGTCCCTTGCTCAATTTGCCACTGGATTCAAGCAAGCCTGGCTGAAGACGGCTGAAATGCCAGAAACCGGTACTAGGAAGCTTGTTTCCGGTCCAGGGAAGGCATGGCTTGGCAGTTCGGGCTGGATTGTTCCCAAGAAGCACAGGGTCAGACTGCTTTGCATATGGCCATGTCTGAACTGGGGTGGCAGAGTGGGCTATAGAACGGTAATGGATCAAACTCGGATCTGTTGACTGGGTGTGAGTTTTTGATTGGTTCTGATGCTCCGTCCATCACCACTCCCATTTGTACCGCTTTGTTTGCCATAAGTTGGCAGGGTATGCTCAGACGTGAGTCCCTTGCTCACTTTACCACTGGATTCAAGCAACCCTGGCTGAAGACGGCTGAAATGCCAGAAACCGGCCCTAGGAAGCTTGTTTCCGGTCCAGGGAAGGCATGGCTTGGCAGCTTGGGCTGGACTGTTCCCATGAGGCACAGGGTCAGACTGATTTGCATATGGCCATGTCTGAACTGCGGTGGCAGAGTGGGCTAAAGAACGGTGATGGATCAAAGTGGGATTTTTGACTGGGTGTGAGTGTTTGATTGCTTCTGGTGCTCCGTCCATCACCACCCCCTTTTGTACCGCTTTGTTCGCCATAAGTTGGCAGGGTATGCTCAGACGTGAGTCTCTTGCTCACTTTGCCACTGGATTCAAGCAAGCCTGGCAGAAGACGGCTGAAATGCCAGAAACCGGTCCTAGGAACCTTGTTTCCGGTCCAGGGAAGGCATGGCTTGGCAGTTCGGGCTGGACTGTTCCCATGAGGCACAGGGTCAGACTGATTTGCATATGGCCATGTCTGAACTGGGGTGGCAGAGTGGGCTAAAGAACGGTGATGGATCAAAGTCGGATCTGTTGACTGGGTGTGAGTGTTTGATTGGTTCTGTTGCTCCGTCCATCACCACACCCTTTTGTACCGCTTTGTTCGCCATAAGTTGGCAGGGTATGCTCAGACGTGAGTCCCTTGCTCACTTTGCCACTGGATTCAAGCAAGCCTGGCTGAAGACAGCTGAAATGCCAGAAACCGGACCTAGGAAGCTTGTTTCCGTTCCAGGGAAGGCATGGCTTAGCAGTTCGGGCTGGACTGTTCCCATGAGGCACAGGGTCAGACTGATTTGCATATGGCCATGTTTGAACTGGGGTGGCAGAGTGGGCTAAAGAACGGTGATGGATCAAACTCGGATCTGTTGACTGGGTGTGAGTGTTTGATTGGTTCTGATGCTCCGTCCATCACCACACCCTTTTGTACCGCTTTGTTCGCCATAAGTTGGCAGGGTATGCTCAGACGTGAGTCCCTTGCTCACTTTGGCACTGGATTCAAGCAAGCCTGGCTGAAGACGGCTGAAATGCCAGAAACCAGTCCTAGGAAGCTTGTTTCCGGTCCAGGGAAAGCATGGCTTGGCAGTTCGGGCTGGACTTCTTCCATGAGGCACAGGGTCAGACTGATTTGCATATGGCCATGTCTGAACTGGGGTGGCATAGTGGGCTAAAGAACGGTGATGGATCAAACACGGATCTGTTGACTGGGTGTGAGTGTTTGATTGTTTCTGATGCTCCGTCCATCACCACCCCTTTTTGTACCGCTTTGTTCAACATAAGTTGGCAGGGTATGCTCAGACGTGAGTCCCTTGCTCACTTTGCCACTGGATTCAAGCAAGCCTGGCTGAAGACGGCTGAAATGCCAGAAACCGGCCCTAGGAAGCTTGTTTCCGGTCCAGGGAAGGCATGGCTTGGCAGCTTGGGCTGGACTGTTCCCATGAGGCACAGGGTCAGACTGATTTGCATATGGCCATGTCTGAACTGGGGTGGCAGAGTGGGCTAAAGAACGGTGATGGATCAAAGTGGGATTTGTTGACTGGGTGTGAGTGTTTGATTGCTTCTGATGCTCCGTCAATCACCATCCCCTTTTGTACCGCTTTGTTCGCCATAAGTTGGCAGGGTATGCTCAGACGTGAGTCTCTTGCTCACTTTGCCACTGGATTCAAGCAAGCCTGGCTGAAGACGACTGAAATGCCAGAAACCCGTCCTAGGAAACCTGTTTCCTGTCCAGGGAAGGCATTGCTTGGCAATTCGGGCTGGACTGTTCCCATGAGGCACAGGGTCAGACTGATTTGCATATGGCCATGTCTGAACTGGGGTGGCAGAGTGGGCTAAAGAACGGTGATGGATCAAACACGGATCTGTTGACTGGGTGTGAGTGTTTGATTGGTTCTGATGCTCCGTTCATCACCACCCCCTTTTGTACCGCTTTGTTCGCCATAAGTTGGCAGGGTATGCTCAGACGTGAGTCCCTTGCTCACTTTGCCACTGGATTCAAGCAAGCCTGGCTGAAGACGGCTGAAATGCCAGAAACCAGTCCTAGGAAGCTTGTTTCCGGTCCAGGGAAGGCATGGCTTGGCAGTTCGGGCTGAACTGTACTCATGAGGCACAGGGTCAGACTGATTTGCATATGGCCATATCTGAACTGGGGTGGCAGAGTGGGCTAAAAAACGGTGATGGATCAAACTCGGATCTGTTGGCTGGGTGTAAGTGTTTGATTGGTTCTGATGCTCCGTCCATCAACATCCCCTTTTGTACCGCTTTGTTCGCCATAAGTTGGCAGGGTATGCTCAGACGTGAGTCCCTTCCTCACTTTGCCACTGGATTCAAGCAAGCCTGGCTGAAGACGGCTGAAATGCCAGAAACCGGTCCTAGGAACCTTGTTTCCGGTCCAGGGAAGGCATGGCTTGGCAGTTCGGGCTGGACTGTTCCCATGAGGCACAGGGTCAGACTGATTTGTATATGGCCATGTCTGAACTGGGGTGGCAGAGTGGGCTAAAGAACGGTGATGGATCAAAGTCGGATCTGTTGACTGGGTGTGAGTGTTTGATTGGTTCTGATGCTCCGTCCATCACCACACCCTTTTGTACCGCTTTGTTCGCCATAAGTTGGCAGGGTATGCTCAGATGTGAGTCCCTTGCTCACTTTGCCACTGGATTCAAGCAAGCCTGGCTGAAGACAGCTGAAATGCCAGAAACCGGACCTAGGAAGCTTGTTTCTGTTCCAGGGAAGGCATGGCTTGGCAGTTCGGGCTGGACTGTTCCCATGAGGCACAGGGTCAGACTGATTTGCATATGGCCATGTTTGAACTGGGGTGGCAGAGTGGGCTAAAGAACGGTGATGGATCAAACTCGGATCTGTTGACTGGGTGTGAGTGTTTGATTGGTTCTGATGCTCCGTCCATCACCACAACCTTTTGTACCGCTTTGTTCGCCATAAGTTGGCAGGGTATGCTCAGACGTGAGTCCCTTGCTCACTTTGGCACTGGATTCAAGCAAGCCTGGCTGAAGACGGCTGAAATGCCAGAAACCAGTCCTAGGAAGCTTGTTTCCGGTCCAGGGAAAGCATGGCTTGGCAGTTCGGGCTGGACTTCTTCCATGAGGCACAGGGTCAGACTGATTTGCATATGGCCATGTCTGAACTGGGGTGGCATAGTGGGCTAAAGAACGGTGATGGATCAAACACGGATCTGTTGACTGGGTGTGAGTGTTTGATTGGTTCTGATGCTCCGTCCATCACCACCCCTTTTTGTACCGTTTTGTTCAACATAAGTTGGCAGGGTATGCTCAGACGTGAGTCCCTTGCTCACTTTGCCACTGGATTCAAGCAAGCCTGGCTGAAGACGGCTGAAATGCCAGAAACCGGCCCTAGGAAGCTTGTTTCCGGTCCAGGGAAGGCATGGCTTGGCAGCTTGGGCTGGACTGTTCCCATGAGGCACAGGGTCAGACTGATTTGCATATGGCCATGTCTGAACTGGGGTGGCAGAGTGGGCTAAAGAACGGTGATGGATCAAAGTGGGATTTGTTGACTGGGTGTGAGTGTTTGATTGCTTCTGATGCTCCGTCAATCACCACCCCCTTTTGTACCGCTTTGTTCGCCATAAGTTGGCAGGGTATGCTCAGACGTGAGTCTCTTGCTCACTTTGCCACTGGATTCAAGCAAGCCTGGCTGAAGACGACTGAAATGCCAGAAACCCGTTCTAGGAAACGTGTTTCCTGTCCAGGGAAGGCATTGCTTGGCAATTCGGGCTGGACTGTTCCCATGAGGCACAGGGTCAGACTGATTTGCATATGGCCATGTCTGAACTGGGGTGGCAGAGTGGGCTAAAGAACGGTGATGGATCAAACACGGATCTGTTGACTGGGTGTGAGTGTTTGATTGGTTCTGATGCTCCGTTCATCACCACCCCCTTTTGTACCGCTTTGTTCGCCATAAGTTGGCAGGGTATGCTCAGACGTGAGTCCCTTGCTCACTTTGCCACTGGATTCAAGCAAGCCTGGCTGAAGACGGCTGAAATGCCAGAAACCAGTCCTAGGAAGCTTGTTTCCGGTCCAGGGAAGGCATGGCTTGGCAGTTCGGGCTGAACTGTACTCATGAGGCACAGGGTCAGACTGATTTGCATATGGCCATATCTGAACTGGGGTGGCAGAGTGGGCTAAAGAACGGTGATGGATCAAACTCGGATCTGTTGACTGGGTGTAAGTGTTTGATTGGTTCTGATGCTCCGTCCATCAACATCCCCTTTTGTACCGCTTTGTTCGCCATAAGTTGGCAGGGTATGCTCAGACGTGAGTCCCTTGCTCACTTTGCCACTGGATTCAAGCAAGCCTGGCTGAAGACGGCTGAAATGCCAGAAACCGGTCCTAGGAAGCTTGTTTCCGGTCCAGGGAAGGCATGGCTTGGCAGTTCGGGCTGGACTGTTCCCATGAGGCACAGGGTCAGACTGATTTGCATATGGCCATGTCTGAACAGGGGTGGCAGAGTGGGCTAAAGAATGGTGATGGATCATACTCGGATCTGTTGACTGGGTGTGAGTGATTGATTGGTTCTGATGCTCCGTCCATCACCACCCCCTTTTGTACCGTTTTGTTCACCATAAGTTGGCAGGGTATGCTCAGACGAGAGTCCCTTGCTCACTTTGCCACTGGATTCAAGCAAGCCTGGCTGAAGACGGCTGAAATGCCAGAAACCGGCCCTAGGAAGCTTGTTTCCGGTCCAGGGAAGGCATGGCTTGGCAGCTTGGTATGGACTGTTCCCATGAGGCACAGGGTCAGACTGATTTGCATATGGCCATGTCTGAACTGGGGTGGCAGAGTGGGCTAAAGAACGGTGATGGATCAAAGTGGGACTTGTTGACTGGGTGTGAGTGTTTGATTGCTTCTGATGCTCCGTCCATCACCACCCCCTTTTGTACCGCTTTGTTCGCCATAAGTTGGCAGGGTATGCTCAGACGTGAGTCCCTTGCTCACTTTGCCACTGGATTCAACCAAGCCTGGCTGAAGACGGCTGAAATGCCAGAAACCTGTCCTAGGAAACGTGTTTCCTGTCCAGGGAAGGCATTGCTTGGCAATTCGGGCTGGACTGTTCCCATTAGGCACAGGGTCAGACTGCTTTGCATATGGCCATGTCTGAACTGGGGTGGCAGAGTGGGCTATAGAACTGTGATGGATCAAACTCGGATCTGTTGACTGGGTGTGAGTGTTTGATTGGTTCTGATGCTCTGTCCATCACCACCCCCTTTTGTACCGCTTTGTTTGCCATAAGTTGGCAGGGTATGCTCAGACGTGAGTCCCTTGCTCACTTTGCCACTGGATTCAAGCAAGCCTGGCTGAAGACGGCTGAAATGCCAGAAACCGGCCCTAGGAAGCTTGTTTCCGGTCCAGGGAAGGCATGGCTTGGCAGCTTGGGCTGGACTGTTCCCATGAGGCACAGGGTCAGACTGATTTGCATATGGCCATGTCTGAACTGGGGTGGCAGAGTAGGCTAAAGAACGGTGATGGATCAAATTGGGATTTGTTGACTGGGTCTGAGTGTTTGATTGCTTCTGATGCTCCGTCCATCACCACCCCCTTTTGTACCGCTTTGTCCGCCAAGGAGGCAGGCTATGCTCAGACGTGAGTCCCTTGCTCACTTTGCCACTGGATTCAAGCAAGCCTGGCTGAAGACGGCTGAAATGCCAGAAACCGGTCCTAGGAAGCTTGTTTCCGGTCCAGGGAAGGCATGGCTTGGCAGTTCGGGCTGGACTGTTCCCATGAGGCACAGGGTCAGACTGATTTGCATATGGCCATGTCTGAACTGGGGTGGCAGAGTGGGCTAAAGAATGGTGATGGATCAAACTCGGATCTGTTGACTGGGTGTGAGTGATTGATTGGTTCTGATGCTCCGTCCATCACCACCCCCTTTTGTACCGTTTTGTTCACCATAAGTTGGCAGGGTATGCTCAGACGTGAGTCCCTTGCTCACTTTGCAACTGGATTCAAGCAAGCCTGGCTGAAGACGGCTGAAATGCCAGAAACCGGCCCTAGGAAGCTTGTTTCCGGTCCAGGGAAGGCATGGCTTGGCAGCTTGGTATGGACTGTTCCCATGAGGCACAGGGTCAGACTGATTTGCATATGGCCATGTCTGAACTGGGGTGGCAGAGTGGGCTAAAGAACGGTGATGGATCAAAGTGGGATTTGTTGACTGGGTGTGAGTGTTTGATTGCTTCTGATGCTCCGTCCATCACCACCCCCTTTTGTACCGCTTTGTTCGCCATAAGTTGGCAGGGTATGCTCAGATGTGAGTCTCTTGCTCACTTTGCCACTGGATTCAAGCAAGCCTGGCTGAAGACGGCTGAAATGCCAGAAACCCGTCCTAGGAAATGTGTTTCCTGTCCAGGGAAGGCATTGCTTGGCAATTCGGGCTGGACTGTTCCCATGAGGCACAGGGTCAGACTGATTTGCATATGGCCATGTCTGAACTGGGGTGGCAGAGTGGGTTAAAGAACGGTGATGGATCAAACACGGATCTGTTGACTGGGTGTGAGTGTTTGATTGGTTCTGATGCTCCGTTCATCACCACCCCCTTTTGTACTGCTTTGTTCGCCATAAGTTGGCACGGTATGTTCAGACATGAGTCCCTTGCTCACTTTGCCACTGGATTCAAGCAAGCCTGGCTGAAGACGGCTGAAATGCCAGAAACCCGTCCTAGGAAACGTGTTTCCTGTCCAGGGAAGGCATTGCTTGGCAATTCGGGCTGGACTGTTCCCATGAGGCACAGGGTCAGACTGCTTTGCATATGGCCATGTCTGAACTGGGGTGGCAGAGTGGGCTATAGAACTGTGATGGATCAAACTCGGATCTGTTGACTGGGTGTGAGTGTTTGATTGGTTCTGATGCTCCGTCCATCACCACCCCCTTTTGTTCCTGCTTTGTTTGCCATAAGTTGGCAGGGTATGCTCAGACGTGAGTCCCTTGCTCACTTTGCCACTGGATTCAAGCAAGCCTGGCTGAAGACGGCTGAAATGCCAGAAACCGGCCCTAGGAAGCTTGTTTCCGGTCCAGGGAAGGCATGGCTTGGCAGCTTGGGCTAGACTGTTCCCATGAGGCACAGGGTCAGACTGATTTGCATATGGCCATGTCTGAACTGGGGTGGCAGAGTGGGCTAAAGAACGGTGATGGATCAAAGTGGGATTTGTTGACTGGGTGTGAGTGTTTGATTGTTTCTGATACTCCGTCCATCACCACCCCCTTTTGTACCGCTTTGTTCGCCATAAGTTGGCAGGGTATGCTCAGACGTGAGTCTCTTGCTCACTTTGCCACTGGATTCAAGCAAGCCTGGCTGAAGACGACTGAAATGCCAGAAAACCGTCCTAGGAAACGTGTTTCCTGTCAAGGGAAGGCATTGCTTGGCAATTCGGGCTGGACTGTTCCCATGAGGCACAGGGTCAGACTGATTTGCATATGGCCATGTCTGAACTGGGGTGGCAGAGTGGGCTAAAGAACGGTGATGGATCAAACACGGATCTGTTGACTGGGTGTGAGTGTTTGATTGGTTCTGATGCTCCGTTCATCACCACCCCCTTTTGTACCGCTTTGTTCGCCATATGTTGGCAGGGTATGCTCAGACGTGAGTCCCTTGCTCACTTTGCCACTGGATTCAAGCAAGCCTGGCTGAAGACGGCTGAAATGCCAGAAACCAGTCCTAGGAAGCTTGTTTCCGGTCCAGGGAAGGCATGGCTTAGCAGTTCGGGCTGAACTGTACTCATGAGGCACAGGGTCAGACTGATTTGCATATGGCCATATCTGAACTGGGGTGGCAGAGTGGGCTAAAGAACGGTGATGGATCAAACTCGGATCTGTTGACTGGGTGTAAGTGTTTGATTGGTTCTGATGCTCCGTCCATCACCATCCCCTTTTGTACCGCTTTGTCCGCCATAAGTTGGCAGGGTATGCTCAGACGTGAGTACCTTGCTCACTTTCCACTGGATTCAAGCAAGCCTGGCTGAAGACGGCTGTAATGCCAGAAACCGGTCCTAGGAAGCTTGTTTCCGGTCCAGGGAAGGCTTGGCTTGGCAGTTCGGGCTGGACTGTTCCCATGAGGCACAGGGTCAGACTGATTTGCATATGGCCATGTCAGAACTGGGGTGGCAGAGTGGGCTAAAGAATGGTGATGGATCAAACTCGGATCTGTTGACTGGGTGTGAATGATTGATTGGTTCTGATGCTCCGTCCATCACCACCCCCTTTTGTACCGTTTTGTTCACCATAAGTTGGCAGGGTATGCTCAGACGTGAGTCCCTTGCTCACTTTGCCACTGGATTCAAGCAAGCCTGGCTGAAGACGGCTGAAATGCCAGAAACCGGCCCTAGGAAGCTTGTTTCCGGTCCAGGGAAGGCATGGCTTGGCAGCTTGGTATGGACTGTTCCCATGAGGCACAGGGTCAGACTGATTTGCATATGGCCATGTCTGAACTGGGGTGGCAGAGTGGGCTAAAGAACGGTGATGGATCAAAGTGGGATTTGTTGACTGGGTGTGAGTGTTTGATTGTTTCTGATGCTCCGTCCATCACCACCCCCTTTTGTACCGCTTTGTTCGCCATAAGTTGGCAGGGTATGCTCAGATGTGAGTCTCTTGCTCACTTTGCCACTGGATTCAAGCAAGCCTGGCTGAAGACGGCTGAAATGCCAGAAACCCGTCCTAGGAAACGTGTTTCCTGTCCAGGGAAGGCATTGCTTGGCAATTCGGGCTGGACTGTTCCCATGAGGCACAGGGTCAGACTGTTTTGCATATGGCCATGTCTGAACTGGGGTGGCAGAGTGGGCTAAAGAACGGTGATGGATCAAACACGGATCTGTTGACTGGGTGTGAGTGTTTGATTGGTTCTGATGCTCCGTTCATCACCACCCCCTTTTGTACCGCTTTGTTCGCCATAAGTTGGCAGGGTATGTTCAGACATGAGTCCCTTGCTCACTTTGCCACTGGATTCAAGCAAGCCTGGCTGAAGACGGCTGAAATGCCAGAAACCGGCCCTAGGAAGCTTGTTTCCGGTCCAGGGAAGGCATGGCTTGGCAGTTCAGGCTGGGCTGTTCCCATGAGGCACAGGGTCAGACTGATTTGCATATGGCCATGTATGAACTGGGGTGGCAGAGTGGGCTAAAGCACGGTGATGGATCAAACTCGGATCTGTTGACTGGGTGTGAGTGTTTGATTGGTTCTGATGATCCGTCCATCACCACCCCCTTTTGTACCGCTTTGTTCGCCATAAGTTGGCAGGGTATGCTCAGACGTGAGTCCCTTGCTCACTTTGCCACTGGATTCAAGCAAGCCTGGCTGAAGACGGCTGAAATGCCAGAAACCGGTCCTAGGAAGCTTGTTTCCGGTCCAGGGAAGGCATGGCTTGGCAGTTCGGGCTGAACTGTTCCCATGAGGCACAGGGTCAGACTGATTTGCATATGGCCATGTCTGAACTGGGGTGGGAGAGTGGGCTAAAGAATGGTGATGGATCAAACTCGGATCTGTTGACTGGGTGTGAGTGTTTGATTGGTTATGATACTCCGTCCATCACCACCCCCTTTTGTACTGCTTTGTTCGCCATAAGTTGGCAGGGTATGCTCAGACGTGAGTCCCTTGCTCACTTTGCCACTGGATTCAAGCAAGCCTGGCTGAAGACGGCTGAAATGCCAGAAACCGGTCCTAGGAAGCTTGTTTCCGGTCCAGGGAAGGCATGGCTTGGCAGTTCGGGCTGGACTGTTCCCATGAGGCACAGGGTCAGACTGATTTGCATATGGCCATGTCTGAACTGGGGTGGCAGAGTGGGCTAAAGAACGGTGATGGATCAAAGTCCGATTTGTTGACTGGGTGTGAGTGTTTGATGTGTTCTGATGCTCCGTACATCAGCACCCCCTTTTGTACCGCTTTGTTCGCCATAAGTTGGCAGGGTATGCTCAGACGTGAGTCCCTTGCTCACTTTGCCACTGGATTCAAGCAAGCCTGGCTGAAGACGGCTGAAATGCCAGAAACCTGTCCTAGGAAACGTGTTTCCTGTCCAGGGAAGGCATTCCTTGGCAATTCGGGCTGGACTGTTCCCATGAGGCACAGGGTCAGACTGATTTTCATATGGCCATGTCTGAACTGGGGTGGCAGAGTGGGCTAAAGAATGGTGATGAATCAAAGTCGGATCTGTTGACTGGGTGTGAGTGTTTGATTGGTTCTGATGCTCCGTCCATCACCACCCCCTTTTGTACCGCTTTGTTCGCCATAAGTTGGCAGGGTATGCTCAGACGTGAGTCCCTTGCTCACTTTGCCACTGGATTCAAGCAAGCCTGGCAGAAGACGGCTGAAATGCCAGAAACCCATCCTAGTAAACTTGTTTCCTGTCCAGGGAAGGCATGGCTTGGCAATTCGGGCTGGACTGTTCCCATGAGGAACAGGGTCAGACTGATTTTCATATGGCCATGTCTGAACTGGGGTGGCAGAGTGGGTTAAAGAACGGTGATGGATCAAACTCGGATCTGTTGACTGGGTATGAGTGTTTGATTGGTTCTGATGCTCCGTCCATCACCACCCCCTTTTGTACCGCTTTGTTCACCATAAGTTGGCAGGGTATGCTCAGACGTGAGTCCCTTGCTCACTTTGCCACTGGATTCAAGCAAGCTTGGCTGAAGACGTCTGAAATGCCAGAATCCGGTCCTAGGACACTTGTTTCCGGTCCAGGGAAGGCATGGCTTGGCAGTTCGGGATGGACTGTTCCCATGAGGCACAGGGTCAGACTGATTTGCATATGGCCATGTCTGAACTGGGGTGGCAGAGTGGGCTAAAGAACAGTGATGGATCAAACACGGATCTGTTGACTGGGTGTGAGTGTTTGAATGGTTCTGATGCTCCGTCCATCACCACCCCCTTTTGTACCGCTTTGTTCACCATAAGTTGGCAGGGTATGCTCAGACGTGAGTCCCTTGCTCACTTTGCCACTGGATTCAAGCAAGCCTGGCTGAAGATGGCTGAAATGCCAGAAACCCGTCCTAGGAAGCTTGTTTCCGGTCCAGGGAAGGCATGGCTTGGCAGTTCGGGCTGGAATGCTCCCATGAGGTACAGGCTCAGACTGATTTGCATATGGCCATGTCTGAACTGGGGTGGCAGAGTGGGCTAAAGAACGGTGATGGATCAAACTCGGATCTGTTGACTGGGTGTGAGTGTTTGATTGTTTCTGATGCTCCGTCCATCACTTCCCCCTTTTGTACTGCTTTGTTCGCCATAAGTTGGCAGGGTATGCTCAGACGTGAGTCCCTTGCTCACTTTGCCACTGGATTCAAGCAAGCCTGGCTGAAGACTGCTGAAATGCCAGAAACCGGTCATAGGAAGCTTGTTTCAGGTCCAGGGAAGGCATGGCTTGGCAGTTTGGGCTGGACTGTTCCCATGAGGCACAGGGTCAGACTGATTTGCATATGGCCATGTCTGAACTTGGGTGGCAGAGTGGGCTAAAGGACGGTGATGGATCAAACTCGGATCTGTTGACAGGGTGTGAGTGTTTGATTGGTTCTGATGCTCCGTTCATCACCACCCCCTTTTGTACCGCTAAGTTCGCCATAAGTTGGCAGGGTATGCTCAGACGTGAGTCCCTTGCTCACTTTGCCACTGGATTCAAGCAAGCCTTGCTGAAGACGGCTGAAATGCCAGAAACCTGTCCTAGGAAACGTGTTTCCTGTTCAGGGAAGGCATTGCTTGGCAATTCGGGCTGGACTGTTCCCATGAGGCACAGGGTCAGACTGATTTTCATATGGCCATGTCTGAACTGGGGTGGCAGAGTGGGCTAAAGAACGGTGATGGATCAAAGTCGGATCTGTTGACTGGGTGTGAGTGTTTGATTGGTTCTGATGCTCCGTCCATCACCACCCCCTTTTGTACCGCTTTGTTCGCCATAAGTTGGCAGGGTATTCTCAGACGTGAGTCCCTTGCTCACTTTGCCAATGGATTCAAGCAAGCCTTGCTGAAGACGGCTGAAATGCCAGAAACCCGTCCTAGGAAACTTTTTTCCTGTCCAGGGAAGGCATGGCTTGGCAATTCGGGCTGGACTGTTCCCATGAGGCACAGGGTCAGACTGATTTTCATATGGCCATGTCTGAACTGGGGTGGCAGAGTGGGCTAAAGAATGGTGATGGATCAAACTCGGATCTGTTGACTGGGTGTGAGTGTTTGATTGGTTCTGATGCTCCGTCCATCACCACCCCATTTGGACCGCTTTGTTCGCCATTAGTTGGCAGGGTATGCTCAGACGTGAGTCCCTTGCTCACTTTGCCACTGGATTCAAGCAAGCTTGGCTGAAGACGTCTGAAATGCCAGAATCCGGTCCTAGGACACTTGTTTCCGGTCCAGGGAAGGCATGGCTTGGCAGTTCGGGATGGACTGTTCCCATGAGGCACAGGGTCAGACTGATTTGCATATGGCCATGTCTGAACTGGGGTGGCAGAGTGGGCTAAAGAACAGTGATGGATCAAACACGGATCTGTTGACTGGGTGTGAGTGTTTGAATGGTTCTGATGCTCCGTCCATCACCACCCCCTTTTGTACCACTTTGTTCACCATAAGTTGGCAGGGTATGCTCAGACGTGAGTCCCTTGCTCACTTTGCCACTGGATTCAAGCAAGCCTGGCTGAAGATGGCTGAAATGCCAGAAACCCGTCCTAGGAAGCTTGTTTCCGGTCCAGGGAAGGCATGGCTTGGCAGTTCGGGCTGGAATGCTCCCATGAGGTACAGGGTCAGACTGATTTGCATATGGCCATGTCTGAACTGGGGTGGCAGAGTGGGCTAAAGAACGGTGATGGATCAAACTCGGATCTGTTGACTGGGTGTGAGTGTTTGATTGTTTCTGATGCTCCGTCCATCACTTCCCCCTTTTGTACTGCTTTGTTCGCCATAAGTTGGCAGGGTATGCTCAGACGTGAGTCCCTTGCTCACTTTGCCACTGGATTCAAGCAAGCCTGGCTGAAGACTGCTGAAATGCCAGAAACCGGTCATAGGAAGCTTGTTTCAGGTCCAGGGAAGGCATGGCTTGGCAGTTTGGGCTGGACTGTTCCCATGAGGCACAGGGTCAGACTGATTTGCATATGGCCATGTCTGAACTTGGGTGGCAGAGTGGGCTAAAGGACGGTGATGGATCAAACTCGGATCTGTTGACAGGGTGTGAGTGTTTGATTGGTTCTGATGCTCCGTTCATCACCACCCCCTTTTGTACCGCTAAGTTCGCCATAAGTTGGCAGGGTATGCTCAGACGTGAGTCCCTTGCTCACTTTGCCACTGGATTCAAGCAAGCCTTGCTGAAGACGGCTGAAATGCCAGAAACCTGTCCTAGGAAACGTGTTTCCTGTTCAGGGAAGGCATTGCTTGGCAATTCGGGCTGGACTGTTCCCATGAGGCACAGGGTCAGACTGATTTTCATATGGCCATGTCTGAACTGGGGTGGCAGAGTGGGCTAAAGAACGGTGATGGATCAAAGTCGGATCTGTTGACTGGGTGTGAGTGTTTGATTGGTTCTGATGCTCCGTCCATCACCACCCCCTTTTGTACCGCTTTGTTCGCCATAAGTTGGCAGGGTATTCTCAGACGTGAGTCCCTTGCTCACTTTGCCAATGGATTCAAGCAAGCCTTGCTGAAGACGGCTGAAATGCCAGAAACCCGTCCTAGGAAACTTTTTTCCTGTCCAGGGAAGGCATGGCTTGGCAATTCGGGCTGGACTGTTCCCATGAGGCACAGGGTCAGACTGATTTTCATATGGCCATGTCTGAACTGGGGTGGCAGAGTGGGCTAAAGAATGGTGATGGATCAAACTCGGATCTGTTGACTGGGTGTGAGTGTTTGATTGGTTCTGATGCTCCGTCCATCACCACCCCATTTGGACCGCTTTGTTCGCCATTAGTTGGCAGGGTATGCTCAGACGTGAGTCCCTTGCTCACTTTGCCACTGGATTCAAGCAAGCCTGGCTGAAGACGGCTGAAATGCCAGAAACCGGTCCTAGGAAGCTACTTTACGGTCCAGGGAAGGCATGGCTTGGCAGTTCGGACTGGACTGTTCCCATGAGGCACAGGGTCAGACTGATTTGCATATGGCCATGTCTGAACTGGGGTGGCAGAGTGGGTTAAAGAACGGTGATGGATCAAACACGGATCTGTTGACTGGGTGTGAGTGTTTGAATGGTTTTGATGCTCCGTTCATCACCACCCCCTTTTGTACCGCTTTGTTTGCCATAAGTTGGCAGGGTATGCTCAGACGTGAGCCCTTGCTCACGTTGCCACTGGATTCAAGCAAGCCTGGCTGAAGACGGCTGAAATGCCAGAAACCGGCCCTAGAAAGCTTGTTTCCGGTCCAGGGAAGGCATGGCTTGGCAGTTCGGGCTGGACTGTTCCCATGAGGCACAGGATCAGACTGATTTGCATATGGCCATATATGAACTGGGGTGGCAGAGTGGGCTAAAGCACGGTGATGGATCAAACTCGGATCTGTTGACTGGGTGTGAGTGTTTGATTGGTTCTGATGCTCCGTCCATCACCACCCCCTTTTGTACCGCTTTGTTCGCCATAAGTTGGCAGGGTATGCTCAGACGTGAGTCCCTTGCTCACTTTGCCACTGTATTCAAGCAAGCCTGGCTGAAGACGGCTGAAATGCCAGAAACCGGTCCTAGGAAGCTTGTTTCCGGTCCAGGGAAGGCATGGCTTGGCAGTTCGGGCTGGACTGTTCCCATGAGGCACAGGGTCAGACTGATTTGCATATGGCCATGTCTGAACTGGGGTGGCAGAGTGGGCTAAAGCACGGTGATGGATCAAACTCGGATCTGTTGACTGGGTGTGAGTGTTTGATTGGTTCTGATGCTCCGTCCATCACCACACCCTTTTGTACCGCTTTGTTCGCCATAAGTGTGCAGGGTATGCTGAGACGTGAGTCCCTTGCTCACTTTGCCACTGGATTCAAGCAAGCCTGGCTGAAGACGGCTGAAATGCCAGAAACCGGTCCTAGGAAGCTTGTTTCCGGTCCAGGGAAGGCATGGCTTGGCAGTTCGGGCTGGACTGTCCCCATGAGGCACAGGGTCAGACT
This sequence comes from Triturus cristatus, assembly GCF_964204655.1. Taxonomy (NCBI): domain Eukaryota; kingdom Metazoa; phylum Chordata; class Amphibia; order Caudata; family Salamandridae; genus Triturus; species Triturus cristatus. The sequence goes on along the minus strand of NW_028187919.1, from coordinate 84,801 downwards.
GATTTGCATATGGCCATGTCTGAAATGGGGTGGCAGAGTGGGCTAAAGAACGGTGATGGATCAAACTCGGATTTGTTGACTGGGTGTGTGTGTTTGATTGGTTCTGATGCTCCGTCCATCACCACCCCCTTTTGTACCGCTTTGTTCGCCATAAGTTGGCAGGGTATGCTCAGACGTGAGTCCCTTGCTCACTTTGCCACTGGATTCAAGCAAGCCTGGCTGAAGACGGCTGAAATGCCAGAAACCGGTCCTAGGAAGTTTGTTTCCGGTCCAGGGAAGGCATGGCTTGGCAGTTCGGGCTGGACTGTTCCCATGAGGCACAGGGTCAGACTGCTTTGCATATGGCCATGCCTGAACTGGGGTGGCAGAGTGGGCTAAAGAACGGTGATGGATCAAACTCGGATCTGTTGACTGGGTGTGAGTGTTTGATTGGTTCTGATGCTCCGTCCATCACCACTCCCTTTTGTACCGCTTTGTTCGCCATAAGTTGGCAGGGTATGCTCAGACGTGAGTCCCTTGCTCACTTTGCCACTGGATTCAAGCAAGCCTGGCTGAAGACGGCTGAAATGCCAGAAACCGGTCCTAGAAAGCTTGTTTCCGGTCCAGGGAAGGCATGGCTTGGCAGTTCAGGCTGGACTGTTCCCATGAGGCACAGGGTCAGACTGATTTGCATATGGCCATCTCTGAAATGTGGTGGCAGAGTGGGCTAAAGAACGGTGATGGATCAAACTCGGATCTGTTGACTGGGTGTGTGTGTTTGATTGGTTCTGATGCTCCGTCCATCACCACCCCCTTTTGTACCGCTTTGTTCGCCATAAGTTTGCAGGGTATGCTCAGACGTGAGTCCCTTGCTCACTTTGCCACTGGATTCAAGCAAGCCTGGCTGAATACGGCTGAAATGCCAGAAACCGGTCCTAGGAAGCTTGTTTCTGGTCCAGGGAAGGCATGTCTTGGCAGTTCGGGCTGGACTGTTCCCATGAGGCACAGGGTCAGACTGATTTGCATATGGCCATGTCTGAACTGGGGTGGTAGAGTGGGCTAAAGAATGGTGATGGATCAAACTCGGATCTGTTGACTGGTTGTGAGTGTTTGATTGGTTCTGATGCTCCGTCCATCACCACCCCCTTTTGTACTGCTTTGTTCGCCATAAGTTGGCAGGGTATGCTCAGACGTGAGTCCCTTGCTTACTTTGCCACTGGATTCAAGCAAGCCTGGCTGAAGACGGCTGAAATGCCAGAATCCGGTCCTAGGAAGATTGCTTCTGGTCCAGGGAAGGCATGGCTTGGCAGTTCGGGCTGGACTGTTCCCATGAGGCACAGGGTCAGACTGATTTGCATATGGCCATGTCTGAACTGGGGTGGCAGAGTGGGCTAAAGAACGGTGATGATTAAAACTCGGATCTGTTGACTGGGTGTGAGTGTTTGATTGGTTCTGATGCACAGTCCATCACCACACCCTTTTGTACCGCTTTGTTCGCTATAAGTTGGCAGGGTATACTCAGACGTGAGTCCCTTGCTCACTTTGCCACTGGATTCAAGCAAGCCTGGCTGAAGACGGCTGAAATGAAAGAAACCGGTCCTAGGAAGCTTGTTTCCGGTCCAGGGAAGGCATGGCTTGGCAGTTCTGGCTGGACTGTTCCCATGAGGCACAGGGTCAGACTGATTTGCATATGGCCATGTCTGAACTGGGGTGGCAGAGTGGGCTAAAGCACGGTGATGGATCAAACTCGGATCTGTTGACTGGGTGTGAGTGTTTGATTGGTTCTGATGCTCCGTCCATCACCACCCCCTTTTGTACTGCTTTGTTCGCCATAAGTTGGCAGGGTATGCTCAGACGTGAGTCCCTTGCTCACTTTGCCACTGGATTCAAGCAAACCTGGCTGAAGACGGCTGAAATGCCAGAAACCGGTCCTAGGAAGCTTGTTTCCGGACCTGGGAAGGCATGGCTTGGCAGTTCGGGCTGGACTGTTCCCATGAGGCACAGGGTCAGACTGATTTGCATATGGCCATGTCTGAACTTGGGTGGCAGAGTGGGCTAAAGGACGGTGATGGATCAAACTCGGATCTGTTGACAGGGTGTGAGTGTTTGATTGGTTCTGATGCTCCGTTCATCACCACCCCCTTTTGTACCGCTAAGTTCGCCATAAGTTGGCAGGGTATGCTCAGACGTGAGTCCCTTGCTCACTTTGCCACTGGATTCAAGCAAGCCTGGCTGAAGACGGCTGAAATGCCAGAAACCCGTCCTAGGAAACGTGTTTCCTGTTCAGGGAAGGCATTGCTTGGCAATTCGGGCTGGACTGTTCCCATGAGGCACAGGGTCAGACTGATTTTCATATGGCCATGTCTGAACTGGGGTGGCAGAGTGGGCTAAAGAACGGTGATGGATCAAAGTCGGATCTGTTGACTGGGTGTGAGTGTTTGATTGGTTCTGATGCTCCGTCCATCACCACCCCCTTTTGTACCGCTTTGTTCGCCATAAGTTGGCAGGGTATGCTCAGACGTGAGTCCCTTGCTCACTTTGCCAATGGATTCAAGCAAGCCTTGCTGAAGATGGCTAAAATGCCAGAAACCCGTCCTAGGAAACTTTTTTCCTGTCCAGGGAAGGCATGGCTTGGCAATTCGGGCTGGACTGTTCCCACGAGGCACAGGGTCAGACTGATTTTCATATGGCCATGTCTGAACTGGGGTGGCAGAGTGGGCTAAAGAATGGTGATGGATCAAACTCGGATCTGTTGACTGGGTGTGAGTGTTTGATTGGTTCTGATGCTCCGTCCATCACCACCCCCTTTTGTACCGCTTTGTTTGCCATTAGTTGGCAGGGTATGCTCAGACGTGAGTCCCTTGCTCACTTTGCCACTGGATTCAAGCAAGCCTGGCTGAAGACGGCTGAAATGCCAGAAACCGGTCCTAGGAAGCTACTTTACGGTCCAGGGAAGGCATGGCTTGGCAGTTCGGGCTGGACTGTTCCCATGAGGCACAGGGTCAGAGTGATTTGCATATGGGCATGTCTGAACTGGGGTGGCAGAGTGGGTTAAAGAACGGTGATGGATCAAACACGGATCTGTTGACTGGGTGTGAGTGTTTGAATGGTTCTGATGCTCCGTTCATCACCACCCCCTTTTGTACCGCTTTGTTTGCCATAAGTTGGCAGGGTATGCTCAGACGTGAGTCCCTTGCTCACGTTGCCACTGGATTCAAGCAGGCCTGGCTGAAGACGGCTGAAATGCCAGAAACCGGCCCTAGAAAGCTTGTTTCCGGGCCAGGGAAGGCATGGCTTGGCAGTTCGGGCTGGACTGTTCCCATGAGGCACAGGGTCAGACTGATTTGCATATGGCCATATATGAAATGGGGTGGCAGAGTGGGCTAAAGCACGGTGATGGATCAAACTCGGATCTGTTGACTGGGTGTGAGTGTTTGATTGGTTCTGATGCTCCGTCCATCACCACCCCCTTTTGTACCGCTTTGTTCGCCATAAGTTGGCAGGGTATGCTCAGACGTGAGTCCCTTGCTCACTTTGCCACTGTATTCAAGCAAGCCTGGCTGAAGACGGCTGAAATGCCAGAAACCGGTCCTAGGAAGCTTGTTTCCGGTCCAGGGAAGGCATGGCTTGGCAGTTCGGCTGGACTGTCCCCATGAGGCACAGGGTCAGACTGATTTGCATATGGCCATGTCTGAAATGGGGTGGCAGAGTGGGCTAAAGAACGGTGATGGATCAAACTCGGATCTGTTGACTGGGTGTGTGTGTTTGATTGGTTCTGATGCTCCGTCCATCACCACCCCCTTTTGTACTGCTTTGTTCGCCATAAGTTGGCAGGGTATGCTCAGACGTGAGTCCCTTGCTCACTTTGCCACTGGATTCAAGCAAGCCTGGCTGAAGACGGCTGAAATGCCAGAAACCGGTCCTAGGAAGCTTGTTTCCGGTCCAGGGAAGGCATGGCTTGGCAGTTCGGGCTGGACTGTTCCCATGAGGCACAGGGTCAGACTGCTTTGCATATGGCCATGCCTGAACTGGGGTGGTAGAGTGGGCTATAGAACGGTGATGGATCAAACTCGGATCTGTTGACTGGGTGTGAGTGTTTGATTGGTTCTGATGCTCCGTCCATCACCACTCCCTTTTGTACCGCTTTGTTCGCCATAAGTTGGCAGGGTATGCTCAGACGTGAGTCCCTTGCTCACTTTGCCACTGGATTCAAGCAAGCCTGGCTGAATACGGCTGAAATGCCAGAAACCGGTCCTAGGAAGCTTGTTTCTGGTCCAGGGAAGGCATGTCTTGGCAGTTCGGGCTGGACTGTTCCCATGAGGCACAGGGTCAGACTGATTTGCATATGGCCATGTCTGAACTGGGGTGGTAGAGTGGGCTAAAGAATGGTGATGGATCAAACTCGGATCTGTTGACTGGTTGTGAGTGTTTGATTGGTTCTGATGCTCCGTCCATCACCACCCCCTTTTGTACTGCTTTGTTCGCCATAAGTTGGCAGGGTATGCTCAGACGTGAGTCCCTTGCTTACTTTGCCACTGGATTCAAGCAAGCCTGGCTGAAGACGGCTGAAATGCCAGAATCCAGTCCTAGGAAGATTGCTTCTGGTCCAGGGAAGGCATGGCTTGGCAGTTCGGGCTGGACTGTTCCCATGAGGCACAGGGTCAGACTGATTTGCATATGGCCATGTCTGAACTGGGGTGGCAGAGTGGGCTAAAGAACGGTGATGGATCAAACTCGGATCTGTTGACTGGGTGTGAGTGTTTGATTGTTTCTGATGCTCCGTCCATCACTTCCCCCTTTTGTACCGCTTCGTTCGCCATAAGTTGGCAGGGTATGCTCAGAAGTGAGTCCCTTGCTCACTTTGCCACTGGATTCAAGCAAGCCTGGCTGAAGACAGCTGAAATGCCAGAAACCGGTCCTAGGAAGCTTGTTTCCGGTCCAGGGAAGGCATGGCTTGGCAGTTCGGCTGGACTGTCCCCATGAGGCACAGGGTTAGACTGATTTGCATATGGCCATGTCTGAAATGGGGTGGCAGAGTGGGCTAAAGAACGGTGATGGATCAAACTCGGATCTGTTGACTGGGTGTGTGTGTTTGATTGGTTCTGATGCTCCGTCCATCACCACCCCCTTTTGTACTGCTTTGTTCGCCATAAGTTGGCAGGGTATGCTCAGACGTGAGTCCCTTGCTCACTTTGCCACTGGATTCAAGCAAGCCTGGCTGAAGACGGCTGAAATGCCAGAAACCCGTCCTAGGAAACGTGTTTCCTGTTCAGGGAAGGCATTGCTTGGCAATTCGGGCTGGACTGTTCCCATGAGGCACAGGGTCAGACTGATTTTCATATGGCCATGTCTGAACTGGGGTGGCAGAGTGGGCTAAAGAACGGTGATGGATCAAAGTCGGATCTGTTGACTGGGTGTGAGTGTTTGATTGGTTCTGATGCTCCGTCCATCACCACCCCCTTTTGTACCGCTTTGTTCGCCATAAGTTGGCAGGGTATGCTCAGACGTGAGTCCCTTGCTCACTTTGCCAATGGATTCAAGCAAGCCTTGCTGAAGACGGCTAAAATGCCAGAAACCCGTCCTAGGAAACTTTTTTCCTGTCCAGGGAAGGCATGGCTTGGCAATTCGGGCTGGACTGTTCCCATGAGGCACAGGGTCAGACTGATTTTCATATGGCCATGTCTGAACTGGGGTGGCAGAGTGGGTTAAAGAACGGTGATGGATCAAACACGGATCTGTTGACTGGGTGTGAGTGTTTGAATGGTTCTGATGCTCCGTTCATCACCACCCCCTTTTGTACCGCTTTGTTTGCCATAAGTTGGCAGGGTATGCTCAGACGTGAGTCCCTTGCTCACGTTGCCACTGGATTCAAGCAAGCCTGGCTGAAGACGGCTGAAATGCAAGAAACCGGCCCTAGAAAGCTTGTTTCCGGTCCAGGGAAGGCATGGCTTGGCAGTTCGGGCTGGACTGTTCCCATGAGGCACAGGGTCAGACTGATTTGCATATGGCCATATATGAAATGGGGTGGCAGAGTGGGCTAAAGCACGGTGATGGATCAAACTCGGATCTGTTGACTGGGTGTGAGTGTTTGATTGGTTCTGATGCTCCGTCCATCACCACCCCCTTTTGTACCGCTTTGTTCGCCATAAGTTGGCAGGGTATGCTCAGACGTGAGTCCCTTGCTCACTTTGCCACTGTATTCAAGCAAGCCTGGCTGAAGACGGCTGAAATGCCAGAAACCGGTCCTAGGAAGCTTGTTTCCGGTCCAGGGAAGGCATTGCTTGGCAGTTCGGGCTGGACTGTTCCCATGAGGCACAGGGTCAGACTGATTTGCATATGGCCATGTCTGAACTGGGGTGGCAGAGTGGGCTAAAGCACGGTGATGGATCAAACTCGGATCTGTTGACTGGGTGTGAGTGTTTGATTGGTTCTGATGCTCCGTCCATCACCACACCCTTTTGTACCGCTTCGTTCGCCATAAGTTGGCAGGGTATGCTCAGAAGTGAGTCCCTTGCTCACTTTGCCACTGGATTCAAGCAAGCCTGGCTGAAGACAGCTGAAATGCCAGAAACCGGTCCTAGGAAGCTTGTTTCCGGTCCAGGGAAGGCATGGCTTGGCAGTTCGGCTGGACTGTCCCCATGAGGCACAGGGTTAGACTGATTTGCATATGGCCATGTCTGAAATGGGGTGGCAGAGTGGGCTAAAGAACGGTGATGGATCAAACTCGGATCTGTTGACTGGGTGTGTGTGTTTGATTGGTTCTGATGCTCCGTCCATCACCACCCCCTTTTGTACTGCTTTGTTCGCCATAAGTTGGCAGGGTATGCTCAGACGTGAGTCCCTTGCTCACTTTGCCACTGGATTCAAGAAAGCCTGGCTGAAGACGGCTGAAATGCCAGAAACCGGTCCTAGGAAGCTTGTTTCTGGTCCACGGAAGGCATGTCTTGGCAGTTCGGGCTGGACTGTTCCCATGAGGCACAGGGTCAGACTGATTTGCATATGGCCATGTCTGAACTGGGGTGGCAGAGTGGGCTAAAGAATGGTGATGGATCAAACTCGGATCTGTTGACTGGTTGTGAGTGTTTGATTGGTTCTGATGCTCCGTCCATCACCACCCCCTTTTGTACTGCTTTGTTCGCCATAAGTTGGCAGGGTATGCTCAGACGTGAGTCCCTTGCTTACTTTGCCACTGGATTCAAGCAAGCCTGGCTGAAGACGGCTGAAATGCCAGAATCCGGTCCTAGGAAGCTTGCTTCCGGTCCAGGGAAGGCATGGCTTGGCAGTTCGGGCTGGACTGTTCCCATGAGGCACAGGGTCAGACTGATTTGCATATGGCCATGTCTGAACTGGGGTGGCAGAGTGGGCTAAAGAACGGTGATGATTCAAACTCGGATCTGTTGACTGGGTGTGAGTGTTTGATTGGTTCTGATGCACAGTCCATCACCACACCCTTTTGTACCGCTTTGTTCGCCATAAGTTGGCAGGGTATACTCAGACGTGAGTCCCTTGCTCACTTTGCCACTGGATTCAAGCAAGCCTGGCTGAAGACGGCTGAAATGAAAGAAACCGGTCCTAGGAAGCTTGTTTCCGGTCCAGGGAAGGCATGGCTTGGCAGTTCTGGCTGGACTGTTCCCATGAGGCACAGGGTCAGACTGATTTGCATATGGCCATGTCTGAACTGGGGTGGCAGAGTGTGCTAAAGCACGGTGATGGATCAAACTCGGATCTGTTGACTGGGTGTGAGTGTTTGATTGGTTCTGATGCTCCGTCCATCACCACCCCCTTTTGTACTGCTTTGTTCGCCATAAGTTGGCAGGGTATGCTCAGACGTGAGTCCCTTGCTCACTTTGCCACTGGATTCAAGCAAGCCTGGCTGAAGACGGCTGAAATGCCAGAAACCGGTCCTAGGAAGCTTGTTTCCGGACCTGGGAAGGCATGGCTTGGCAGTTTGGGCTGGACTGTTCCCATGAGGCACAGGGTCAGACTGATTTGCATATGGCCCTGTCTGAACTTGGGTGGCAGAGTGGGCTAAAGAACGGTGATGGATCAAACTCGGATCTGTTGACAGGGTGTGAGTGTTTGATTGGTTCTGATGCTCCGTCCATCACCACCCCCTTTTGTACCGCTAAGTTCGCCATAAGTTGGCAGGGTATGCTCAGACGTGAGTCCCTTGCTCACTTTGCCACTGGATTCACACAAGCCTGGCTGAAGACGGCTGAAATGCCAGAAACTAGTCCTAGGAAGCTTGTTTCCGGTCCAGGGAGGGGGTGGCTTGGCAGTTCGGGCTGGATTGTTCCCATGAGGCACAAGGTCAGATTGATTTGCATATGGCCAGGTCTGAACTGGGGTGGAGGAGTGGGCTAAAGAACGGTGATGGATCAAACTCGGATCTGTTGACTGGGTGTGAGTGTTTGATTGGTTCTGATGCTCCGTCCATCACCACCCCCTTTTTTACCGCTTTGTTCGCCATAAGTTGGCAGGGTATGCTCAGACGTGAGTCCCTTGCTCACTTTGCCACTGGCTTCAAGCAAGCCTGGCTGAAGACGGCTGAAACGCCAGAAACCGGTCCTAGGAAGCTTGTTTCCGGTCCAGGGAAGGCATGGCTTGGCAGTTCGGGCTGGACTGTTCTCATGAGGCACAAGGTCAGCATGATTTGCATATGGTCATGTCTGAACTGGGGTGGCAGAGTGGGCTAAAGAACGGTGATGGATCAAACTCGGATCTGTTGACTGGGTGTGAGTGTTTGATTGGTTCTGATGCTCCGTCCATCACCACCCCGTTTTGTACCGCTTTGTTCGCCATAAGTTGGCAGGGTATGCTCAGACGTGTGTCCCTTGCTCACTTTGCCACTGGATTCAAGCAAGCCTGGCTGAAGACGGCTGAAACGCCAGAAACCGGTCCTAGGAAGCTTCTTTTCGGTCCAGGGAAGGCATGGCTTGGCAGTTCGGGCTGGACTGTTCCCATGAGGCACAGGGTCAGATTGATTTGCATATGGCCTTGTCTGAACTTGGGTAGCAGAGTGGGCTAAAGAACGGTGATGGATCAAACTCGGATCTGTTGACTGGGTGTGAGTGTTTGATTGGTTCTGATGCTCCGTCCATCACCATCCCCTTGTGTACCGCTTTGTTCGCCATAAGTTGGCAGGGTATGCTCAGACGTGAGTCCCTTGCTCACATTGCCTCTGGATTCAAGCAAGCCTGGCTGAAGACGCTGAAATGCCAGAAACCAGTCCTAGGAAGCTTGTTTCCTGTCCAGGAAGGTATGGCTTGGCAGTTCGGGCTGGACTGTTCCCATGAAGAACAGGGTCAGACTGATTTGCATATGGCCATGTCTGATCTGGGGTGGCAGAGTGGGCTAAAGAACGGTGATGGATCAAACACGGATCTGTTGACTGGGTGTGTGTGTTTGATTGGTTCTGATGCTCCGTCCATCACCACCCCCTTTTGTACCGCTTTGTTCGCCATAAGTTGGCAGGGTATGCCCAGATGTTAGTCCCTTGCTCACTTTACCACTGGATTCAAGCAAGCCTGGCTGAAGACGGCTGAAATGCCAGAAACCGGTCCTAGGAAGCTTGTTTCCGTTCCAGGGAAGGCATGGCTTGGCAGTTCGGGCTGGACTGTTCCCATGCGGCACAGGGTCAGACTGATTTGCATATGGCCATGTCTGAACTGGGGTGGCAGAGTGGGCTAAAGAACGGTGATGGATCAAACTCGGATCTGTTGACTGGGTGTGAGTGTTTGATTGGTTCTGATGGTCCGTCCATCACCACCCCCTTTTGTACCGCTTTGTTCGCCATAAGTTGGCAGGGTATGCTCAGACGTGAGTCCCTTGCTCACTTTGCCACTGGATTCAAGCAAGCCTGGCTAAAGACAGCTGAAATGCCAGAAACCGGTCCTAGGAAGCTTGTTTCCGGTCCAGGGAAGGCATGGCTTGGCAGTTCGGGCTGGACTTCTCCCATGAGGCACAGGGTCAGACTGATTTGCATATGGCCATGTCTGAATTGGGGTGGCAGAGTGGGCTAAAGAACGGTGATGGATCAAACACGGATCTGTTGCCTGGGTGTGAGTGTTTGATTGGTTCTGATGCTCCGTCCATCACCACCCCCTTTTGTACCGCTTTGTTCGCCATAAGTTGGCAGGGTATGCTCAGACGTGAGTCCCTTGCTCACTTTGCCACTGGATTCAAGCAAGCCTGGCTGAAGACGGCTGAAATGCCAGAAACCGGCCCTAGAAAGCTTGTTTCTGGTCCAGGGAAGGCATGACTTGGCAGTTCGGGCTGGACTGTTCCCATGAGGCATAGGGTCAGACTGATTTGCATATGGCCATGTATGAACTGGGGTGGCAGAGTGGGCTAAAGCACGGTGATGGATCAAAATCGGATCTGTTGACTGGGTGTGAGTGTTTGATTGGTTCTGATGCTCCGTCCATCACCACCCCCTTTTGTACCGCTTTGTTCGCCATAAGTTGGCAGGGTATGCTCAGACGTGAGTCCCTTGCTCACTTTGCCACTGGATTCAAGCAAGCCTGGCTGAAGACGGCTGAAATGCTAGAAACCGGTCCTAGGAAGCTTGTTTCCGGTCCAGGGAAGGCATGGCTTGGCAGTTCGGGCTGGACTGTTCCCATGAGGCACAGGGTCAAACTGATTTGCATATGGCCATGTATGAACTTTGGTGGCAGAGTGGGCTAAAGCACGGTGATGGATCAAAATCGTATCTGTTGACTGGGTGTGAGTTTTTGATTGGTTCTGATGCTCCGTCCATCACCACCCCCTTTTGTACTGCTTTGTTCGCCATAAGTTGGCAGGGTATGCTCTGACGTGAGTCCCTTCCTCACTTTGACACTGGATTCAAGCAAGCCTGGCTGAAAACGGCTGAAATACCAGAAACCGGTCCTAGGAAGCTTTTTTCCGGTCCAGGGAAGGCATGGCTTGGCAGTTTAGGCTGGACTGTTCCCATGAGGCACAGGGTGAGACTGATTTGCATATGGCCATGTCTGAACTCAGGTGGCAGAGTGGGCTAAAGAACGGTGATGGATCAAAGTCGGATCTGTTGACTGGTTGTGAGTGTTTGATTGGTTCTGATGCTCCGTCCATCACCACCCCCTTTTGTACTGCTTTGTTCACCATAGGATGGCAGGGTATGCTCAGACGTGAGTCCCTTGCTCACTTTGCCACTGGATTCAAGCAAGCCTGGCTGAAGACAGCTGAAATGCCAGAAACCGGTCCTAGGAAGCTTGTTTCCGGTCAAGGGAAGGCATGGCTTGGCAGTTCGGGCTGGACTGTTCCCATGAGGCACAGGGTCAGACTGATTTGCATATGGCCATGTCTGAACTGGGGTGGCAGAGTGGGCTAAAGAACGGTGATGATTCAAACTCGGATCTGTTGACTGGGTGTGAGTGTTTGATTGGTTCTGATGCTCCGTCCATCACCACACCCTTTTGTAACGCTTTGTTCGCCATAAGTTGGGAGGGTATGCTCAGACGTGAGTCCCTTGCTCACTTTGCCACTGGATTCAAGCAAGCCTGGCTGAAGACGGCTGAAATGCCAGAAACCGGTCCTAGGAAGCTTGTTTCCGGTCCAGGGAAGGCATGGCTTGGCAGTTCGGGGTGGACTGTTCCCATGAGGCACAGGGTCAGACTGATTTGCATATGGCCATGTCTGAACTGGGGTGGCAGAGTGGGCTAAAGAACGGTGATGGATCAAACTCGGATCTGTTGACTGGGTGTGAGTGTTTGATTGGTTCTGATGCTCCGTCCATCACCACCCCCTTTTGTCCCGCTTTGTTCGCCATAAGTTGGCAGGGTATGCTCAGACGTGAGTCCCTTGCTCACTTTGCCACTGGATTCAAGCAAGCCTGGCTGAAGACGGCTGAAATGCCAGAAACCAGTCCTAGGAAGCTTGTTTCCGGTCCAGGGAAGGCATGGCTTGGCAGTTCGGGCTGGACTGTTCCCATGAGGCACAGGGTCAGACTGATTTGCATATGGCCAGGTCTGAACTGGGGTGGCAGAGTGGGCTAAAGAACGGTGATGGATCAAACTCGGATCTGTTGACTGGGTGTGAGTTTTTGATTGGTTCTGATGCTCCGTCCATCACCACCCCCTTTTGTACCGCTTTGTTCGCCATAAGTTGGCAGGGTATGCTCAGACGTGAGTCCCTTGCTCACTTTGCCACTGGATTCAAGCAAGCCTGGCTGAAGACGGCTGAAATGCCAGAAACCGGTCCTAGGAAGCTTGTTTCCGGTCCAGGGAAGGCATGGCTTGGCAGTTCGGGCTGGACTTCTCCCATGAGGCACAGGGTCAGACTGATTTGCATATGGCCATGTCTGAACTGGGGTGGCAGAGTGGGCTAAAGAACGGTGATGGATCAAACACGGATCTGCTGACTGGGTGTGAGTGTTTGATTGGTTCTGATGCTCCGTCCATCACCACCCCCTTTTGTACCGCTTTGTTCACCATAAGTTGGCAGGGTATGCTCAGACGTGAGTCCCTTGCTCACTTTGCTACTGGATTCAAGCAAGCCTGGCTGAAGACGGCTGAAATGCCAGAAACCAGCCCTAGGAAGCTTGTTTCCGGTCCAGCGAAGGCATGGCTTGGCAGTTCCGGCTGGACTGTTCCCATGAGGCACAGGGTCAGACTGATTTGCATATGGCCATATATGAACTGGGGTGGCAGAGTGGGCTAAAGCACGGTGATGGATCAAAATCGATTCTGTTGACTGGGTGTGAGTGTTTGATTGGTTCTGATGCTCCGTCCATCACCAACCCCTTTTGTACCGCTTTGTTCGCCATAAGTTGGCAGGGTATGCTCAGACGTGAGTCCCTTGCTCACTTTGCCACTGGATTCAAGCAAGCCTGGCTGAAGGCGGCTGAAATGCCAGAAACCGGTCCTAGGAAGCTTGTTTCCGGTCCAGGGAAGGCATGGCTTGGCAGTTCGGGCTGGACTGTTCCCATGAGGCACAGGGTCAGACTGATTTGCATATGGCCATGCCTGAACTGGGGTGGCAGAGTGGGCTAAAGAATGGTGATGGATCAAACTCTGATCTGTTGACTGGGTGTGAGTGTTTGATTGGTTCTGATGCTCCGTCCATCACCTCCCCCTTTTGTACTGCTTTGTTGGCCATAAGTTGGCAGGGTATGCTCAGACGTGAGTCCCTTCCTCACTTTGCCACTGGATTCAAGCAAGCCTGGCTGAAGACGGCTGAAATGCCAGAAACCGGTCCTAGGAAGCTTGTTTCCGGTCCAGGGAAGGCATGGCTTGGCAGTTCGGGCTGGACTGTTCCCATGAGGCACAGGGTCAGACTGATTTTCATATGGCCATGTCTGAACTGGGGAGGCAGAGTGGGCTAAAGAACGGTGATGGATCAAAGTCGGATCTGTTGACTGGTTGTGAGTGTTTGATTGGTTCTGATGCTCCGTCCATCACCACCCCCTTTTGTACCGTTTTGTTCGCCATAAGTTGGCAGGGTATGCTCAGACGTGAGTCCCTTGCTCACTTTGCTACTGGATTCAAGCAAGCCTGGCTGAAAAAGGCTGAAATGCCAGAAACCGGTCCTAGGAAGCTTGTTTCCGGTCCAGGGAAGGCATGGCTTGGCAGTTCGGGCTGGACTGTTCCCATGAGGCACAGGGTCAGACTGATTTGCATATGGCCATGTCTGAACTGGGGTGGCAGAGTGGGCTAAAGAACGGTGATGGATCAAACTCGGATCTGTTGACTGGGTGTGAGTGTTTGATTGGTTCTGATGCTCCGTCCATCACCACCCCCTTTTGTACCGCTTTGTTCGCCATAAGTTGGCAGGGTATGCCCAGATGTTAGTCCCTTGCTCACTTTGCCACTGGATTCAAGCAAGCCTGGCTGAAGACGGCTGAAATGCCAGAAACCAGTCCTAGGAAGCTTGTTTCCGGTCCAGGGAAGGCATGGCTTGGCAGTTCGGGCTGGACTGTTCCCATGAGGCACAGGGTCAGACTAATTTGCATATGGCCATGTCTGAACTGGGGTGGCAGAGTGGGCTAAAGAATGGTGATGGATCAAACACGGATCTGTTGACTGGGTGTGAGTGTTTGATTGGTTCTGATGCTCCGTCCATCACCACCCCCTTTTGTACCGCTTTGTTCGCCATAAGTTGGCAGGGTATGCCCAGATGTTAGTCCCTTGCTCACTTTGCCACTGGATTCAAGCAAGCCTGGCTGAAGACGGCTGAAATGCCAGAAACCAGTCCTAGGAAGCTTGTTTCCGGTCCAGGGAAGGCATGGCTTGGCAGTTCGGGCTGGACTGTTCCCATGAGGCACAGGGTCAGACTGATTTGCATATGGCCATGTCTGAACTGGGGTGGCAGAGTGGGCTAAAGAATGGTGATGGATCAAACACGGATCTGTTGACTGGGGGTGAGTGTTTGATTGGTTCTGATGCTCCGTCCATCACCACCCCATTTTGTACCACTTTGTTCACCATAAGTTGGCAGGGTATGCTCAGACGTGAGTCCCTTGCTCACTTTGCCACTGGATTCAAGCAAGCTTGGCTGAAGACAGCTGAAATGCCAGAAACCAGTCCTAGGAAGCTTGTTTCCGTTCCAGGGAAGGCATGGCTTGGCAGTTCGGGCTGGACTGTTCCCATGAGGCACAGGGTCAGACTGCTTTGCATATGGCCATGTCTGAACTGGGGTGGCAGAGTGGGCTATAGAACGGTGATGGATCAAACTCGGATCTGTTGATTGGGTGTGAGTGTTTGATTGGTTCTGATGCTCCGTCCATCACCACCCCCTTTTGTACCGCTTTGTTCGCCATAAGTTGGCAGGGTATGCTCAGACGTGAGTCCCTTTCTCACTTTGCCACTGGATTCAAGCAAGCCTGGCTGAAGACGGCTGAAATGCCAGAAACCGGTCCTAGGAAGCTTGTTTCTGGTCCAGGGAAGGCATGGCTTGGCAGTTCGGGCTGGACTGTTCCCATGAGGCACAGGGTCAGACTGATTTGCATATGGCCATGTCTAAACTGGGGTGGCAGAGTGGGCTAAAGAACGGTGATGGATCAAACTCGGATCTGTTGACTGGGAGTGAGTGTTTGATTGTTTCTGATGCTCCGTCCATCACCACCCCCTTTTGTACTGCTTTGTTCGCCATAAGTTGGCAGGGTATGCTCAGACATGAGTCCCTTTCTCACTTTGCCACTGTATTCAAGCAAGCCTGGCTGAAGACGGCTGAAATGCCAGAAACCGGTCCTAGGAAGCTTGTTTCCGGTCCAGGGAAGGCATGGCTTGGCAGTTCGGGCTGGACTGTTCCAATGAGGCACAGGGTCAGACTGATTTGCATATGGCCATGTCTGAACTGGGGTGGCAGAGTGGGCTAAAGAACGGTGATGGATCAAAGTCGGATCTGTTGACTAGTTGTGAGTGTTTGATTGGTTCTGATGCTCCGTCCATCACCACACCCTTTTGTACTGCTTTGTTCACCATAAGTTGGCAGGGTATGGTCAGACGTGAGTCCCTTGCTCACTTTGCCACTGGATTCAAGCAAACCTGGCTGAAGACGGCTGAAATGCCAGAAACCGGTCCTAGGAAGCTTGTTTCCGGTCAAGGGAAGTCAAGGCTTGGCAGTTCGGGCTGGACTGTTCCCATGAGGCACAGGGTCAGACTGATTTGCATATGGCCATGTCTGAACTGCGGTGGCAGAGTGGGCTAAAGAACGGTGATGATTCAAACTCGGATCTGTTGACTGGGTGTGAGTGTTTGATTGGTTCTGATGCTCCGTCCATCACCACCCCCTTTTGTACCGCTTTGTTCACCATAAGTTGGCAGGGTATGCTCAGATGTGAGTCCCTTGCTCACTTTGCCGCTGGATTCAAGCAAGCCTGGCTGAAGATGGCTGAAATGCCAGAAACCAGTCCTAGGAAGCTTGTTTCCGGTACAGGGAAGGCATAGCTTGGGAGTTCGGTCTGGACTGTTCCCATGAGGCACAGGGTCAGACTGATTTGCATATGGCCAGGTCTGAACTGGGTGGCAGAGTGTGCTAAAGAACAGTGATTGATCAAACTCGGATCTGTTGACTGGGTGTGAGTTTTTGATTGGTTCTGATGCTCCGTCCATCACAACCCCCTTTTGTACCGCTTTGTTCACCATAAGTTGGCAGGGTATGCTCAGACGTGAGTCCCTTGCTGACTTTGCCACTGGAGTCAAGCATGCCTGGCTGAAGACGGCTGAAACGCCAGAAACCGGTCCTAGGAAGCTTGTTTCCGGTCCAGGGAAGGCATGGCTTGGCAGTTCGGGCTGGACTGTTCCCATGAGGCACAGGGTCAGCATGATTTGCATATGGTCATGTCTGAACTGGGGTGGCAGAGTGGGCTAAAGAACGGTGATGGATCAAACTCGGATCTGTTGACTGGGTGTGAGTGTTTGATTGTTCTGATGCTCCATCCATCACCACCCCCTTTTGTACCGCTTTGTTCCCCATAAATTGGCAGGGTATGCTCAGACGTGAGTCCCTTGCTCACTTTGCCACTAGATTCAAGCAAGCCTGGCTGAAGACGGCTGAAATGCCAGAAACCGGTCCTAGGAAGCTTCTTTCCGATCCAGGGAAGGCATGGCTTGGCAGTTCGCGCTGGACTGTTCCCATGAGGCACAGGGTCAGACTGATTTGCATATGGCCATGTCTGAACTGGGGTGGCAGAGTTGGCTAAAGAACGGTGATGGATCAAACTCGGATCTGTTGACTGGGTATGAGTGTTTGATTGGTTCTGATGCTCCGTCCATCACCATCCCCTTGTGTACCGCTTTGTTCGCCATAAGTTGGCAGGGTATGCTCAGACGTGAGTCCCTTGCTCACATTGCCTCTGGATTCAAGCAAGCCTTCCTGAAGATGGCGGAAATGCCAGAAACCGGTCCTAGGAAGCTTGTTTCCGGTCCAGGGAAGGTATGGCTTGGCAGTTCAGGCTGGACTGTTCCCATGAGGCACAGGGTCAGACTGATTTGTATATGGCCATGTCTGATCTGGGGTGGCAGAGTGGGCTAAAGAACGGTGATGGATCAAACTCAGATCTGTTGACTGGGTGGGAGTGTTTGGTTGGATCTGATGCTCCGTCCATCACCACCCCCTTTTGTACCGCTTTGTTCGCCATAAGTTGGCAGGGTATGCTCAGACGTGAGTCCCTTGCTCACTTTGCCACTGGATTCAAGCAAGCCTGGCTGAAGACGTCTGAAATGCCAGAAACCGGTCCTAGGAAGCTTGTTTCCGGTCCAGGGAAGGCATGGCTTGGCAGTTCGGGCTGGACTGTTCCCATGAGGCACAGGGTCAGACTGATTTGCATATGGCCATGTCTGAACTGGCGTGGCAGAGTGGGCTAAAGAACGGTGATGGATCAAACTCGGATCTGTTGACTGGGTGTGAGTGTTTGATTGGTTCTGATGCCCCGTCCATCACCAGCCCCTTTTGTACCGCTTTGTTCGCCATAAGTTGGCAGGGTATGCTCAGACGTGAGTCCCTTGCTCACTTTGCCACTGGATTCAAGCAAGCCTGGCTGAAGACGGCTGAAATGCCAGAAACCGGTCCTAGGAAGCTTGTTTCCGGTCCAGGGAAGGCATGGCTTGGCAGTTTGGGCTGGACTGTTCCCATGAGGCACAGGGTCAGACTGATTTGCATATGGCCATGTCTGAACTGGGGTGGCAGAGTGGGCCAAAGAACGGTGATGGGTCAAACTCGGATCTGTTGACTGGGTGTGAGTGTTTGATTGGTTCTGATGCTCCGTCCATCACCACCCCCTTTTGTACCGCTTTGTTCGCCATAAGTTGGCAGGGTATGCTCAGACATGAGTCCCTTGCTCACTTTGCCACTGGATTCAAGCAAGCCTGGCTGAAGACGTCTGAAATGCCAGAAACCGGTCCTAGGACACTTGTTTCCGGTCCAGGGAAGGCATGGCTTGGCAGTTCGGGCTGGACGGTTCCCATGAGGGACAGGGTCAGACTGATTTGCATATGGCCATGTCTGAACTGGGGTGGCAGAGTGGGCTAAAGAACGGTGATGCATCAAACACGGATCTGTTGACTGGGTGTGAGTGTTTGAATGGTTCTGATGCTCCGTCCATCACCACCCCCTTTTGTACCGCTTTGTTCACCATAAGTTGGCAGGGTATGCTCAGACGTGAGTCCCTTGTTCACTTTGCCACTGGATTCAAGCAAGCCTGGCTGAAGATGGCTGAAATGCCAGAAACCCGTCCTAGGAAGCTTGTTTCCGGTCCAGAGAAGGCATGGCTTGGCAGTTCGGGCTGGACTGCTCCCATGAGGCACAGGGTCAGACTGATTTGCATATGGCCATGTCTGAACTGGGGTGGCAGAGTGGACTAAAGAACGGTGATGGATCAAACTCGGATCTGTTGACTGGGTGTGAGTGTTTGATTGTTTCTTATGCTCAGTCCATCACCACCCCCTTTTGTACTGCTTTGTTCGCCATAAGTTGGCAGGGTATGCTCAGACGTGAGTCCCTTGCTCACTTTGCCACTGGATTCAAGCAAGCCTGGCTGAAGACGGCTGAAATGCCAGAAACTGGTCCTAGGAAGCTTGTTTCCGGTCCAGGGAAGGCATGGCTTGGCAGTTTGGGCTGGACTGTTCCCATGAGGCACAGGGTCAGACTGATTTGCATATGGCCATGTCTGAACTGGGGTGGCAGAGTGGGCTAAAGAACGGTGATGGATCAAAGTCGGATTTGTTGACTGGGTGTGAGTGTTTGATTGGTTCTGATGCTCCGTCCATCACCACCCCCTTTTGTACCGCTTTGTTCGCCATAAGTTGGCAGGGTATGCTCAGACGTGAGTCCCTTGCTCACTTTGCCACTGGATTCAAGTAAGCCTGGCTGAAGACGGCTGAAATGCCAGAAACCCGTCCTAGGAAACGTGTTTCCTGTCCAGGGAAGGCATTGCTTGGCAATTCGGGCTGGACTGTTCCCATGAGGCACAGGGTCAGACTGATTTTCATATGGCCATGTCTGAACTGGGGTGGCAGAGTGGGCTAAAGAACAGTGATGGATCAAAGTCGGATCTGTTGACTGGGTGTGAGTGTTTGATTGGTTCTGATGCTCCATCCATCACCACCCCTTTTGTACCGCTTTGTTCGCCATAAGTTGGCAGGGTATGCTCAGACGTGAGTCCCTTGCTCACTTTGCCAATGGATTCAAGCAAGTCTGGCTGAAGACGGCTGAAATGCCAGAAACCCGTCCTAGGAAACTTTTTTCCTGTCCAGGGAAGGCATGGCTTGGCAATTCGGGCTGGACTGTTCCCATGAGGCACAGGGTCAGACTGATTTTCATATAGCCATGTCTGAACTGGGGTGGCAGAGTGGGCTAAAGAATGGTGATGGATCAAACTCGGATCTGTTGACTGGGTGTGAGTGTTTGATTGGTTCTGATGCTCCGTCCATCACCACCCCCTTTTGTACCGCTTTGTTCGCCATTAGTTGGCAGGGTATGCTCAGACGTGAGTCCCTTGCTCACTTTGCCACTGGATTCAAGCAAGCCTGGCTGAAGACGGCTGAAATGCCAGAAACTGGTCCTAGGAAGCTAGTTTACGGTCCAGGGAAGGCATGGCTTGGCAGTTCGGGCTGGACTGTTCCCATGAGGCACAGGGTCAGACTGATTTGCATATGGCCATATCTGAACTGGGGTGGCAGAGTGGGTTAAAGAACGGTAAGGGATCAAACACGGATCTGTTGACTGGGTGTGAGTGTTTGAATGGTTCTGATGCTCCGTTCATCACCACCCCCTTTTGTACCTCTTTGTTTGCCATAAGTTGGCAGGGTATGCTCAGACGTGAGTCCCTTGCTCATGTTGCCACTGGATTCAAGCAAGCCTGGCTGAAGACGGCTGAAATGCCAGAAACCGGCCTTAGAAAGCTTGTTTCCGGTCCAGGGAAGGCATGGCTTGGCAGTTCGGGCTGGACTGTTCCCATGAGGCACAGGGTCAGACTGATTTGCATATGGCCATATATGAACTGGGGTGGCAGAGTGGGCTAAGGCACGGTGATGGATCAAACTCGGATCTGTTGACTGGGTGTGAGTGTTTGATTGGTTCTGATGCTCCGTCCATCACCACCCCCTTTTGTACCGCTTTGTTCGCCATAAGTTGGCAGGGTATGCTCAGACGTGAGTCCCTTGCTCACTTTGCCACTGTATTCAAGCAAGCCTGGCTGAAGACGGCTGAAATGCCAGAAACCGGTCCTAGGAAGCTTGTTTCCGGTCCAGGGAAGGCATGGCTTGGAAGTTCGGGCTGGACTGTTCCCATGAGGCACAGGGTCAGACTGATTTGCATATGGCCATGTCTGAACTGGGGTGGCAGAGTGGGCTAAAGCACGGTGATGGATCAAACTCGGATCTGTTGACTGGGTGTGAGCGTTTGATTTGTTCTGATGCTCCGTCCATCACCACCCCCTTTTGTACTGCTTTGTTCGCCATAAGTTGGCAAGGTATGCTCAGACGTGAGTCCCTTGCTCACTTTGCCACTGGATTCAAGCAAGCCTGGCTGAAGACGGCTGAAATGCCAGAAACCGGTCCTAGGAAGCTTGTTTCCGGTCCAGGGAAGGCATGGCTTGGCAGTTCGGGCTGGACTGTTCCCATGAGGCCCAGGGTCAGACTGATTTGCATATGGCCATGTCTGAACTGGGGTGGCAGAGTGGGCTAAAGAACGGTGATGATTCAAACTCGGATCTGTTGACTGGGTGTGAGTGTTTGATTGGTTCTGATGCTCCGTCCATCACCACACCCTTTTGTACCGCTTTGTTCGCCATAAGTTGGCAGGGTATGCTCAGACGTGAGTCCCTTGCTCACTTTAGCACTGGATTCAAGCAAGCCTGGCTGAAGACGGCTGAAATGCCAGAAACCGGTCCTAGGATGCTTGTTTCCAGTCCAGGGAAGGCATGGCTTGCCAGTTCGGGCTGGACTGTTCCCATGAGGCACAGGGTCAGACTGATTTGCATATGGCCATGTCTGAACTGGGGTTGCAGAGTGCGCTAAAGGACGGTGATGGATCAAACTCGGATCTGTTGACTGGGTGTGAGTGTTTGATTGGTTCTGATGCTCTGTCCATCACCACCCCCTTTTGTACCGCTTTGTTCGCCATAAGTTGGCAGGTTATGCTCAGAAGTAAGTCCCTTGCTCACTTTGCCACTGGATTCAAGCAGGCCTGGCTGAAGACGGCTGAAATGCCAGAAACTGGTTCTAGGAAGCTTGTTTCCGGTCCAGGGAAGGCATGGCTTGGCAGTTCGGGCTGGACTGTCCCCATGAGGCACAGGGTCAGACTGATTTGCATATGGCCATGTCTGAAATGGGGTGGCAGAGTGGGCTAAAGAACGGTGATGGATCAAACTCGGATCTGTTGACTGGGTGTGTGTGTTTGATTGGTTCTGATGCTCCGTCCATCACCACCCCCTTTTGTACCGCTTTGTTCGCCATAAGTTGGCAGGGTATGCTCAGACGTGAGTCCCTTGCTCACTTTGCCACTGTATTCAAGCAAGCCTGGCTGAAGACGGCTGAAATGCCAGAAACCGGTCCTAGGAAGCTTGTTTCCGGTCCAGGGAAGGCATGGCTTGGCAGTTCGGGCTGGACTGTTCCCATGAGGCACAGGGTCAGACTGATTTGCATATGGCCATGTCTGAACTGGGGTGGCAGAGTGGGCTAAAGCACGGTGATGGATCAAACTCGGATCTGTTGACTGGGTGTGAGTGTTTGATTTGTTCTGATGCTCCGTCCATCACCACCCCCTTTTGTACTGCTTTGTTCGCCATAAGTTGGCAAGGTATGCTCAGACGTGAGTCCCTTGCTCACTTTGCCACTGGATTCAAGCAACCCTGGCTGAAGACGGCTGAAATGCCAGAAACCGGTCCTAGGAAGCTTGTTTCCGGTCCAGGGAAGGCATGGCTTGGCAGTTCGGGCTGGACTGTTCCCATGAGGCCCAGGGTCAGACTGATTTGCATATGGCCATGTCTGAACTGGGGTGGCAGAGTGGGCTAAAGAACGGTGATGATTCAAACTCGGATCTGTTGACTGGGTGTGAGTGTTTGATTGGTTCTGATGCTCCGTCCATCACCACACCCTTTTGTACCGCTTTGTTCGCCATAAGTTGGCTGGGTATGCTCAGACGTGAGTCCCTTGCTCACTTTGCCACTGGATTCAAGCAAGCCTGGCTGAAGATGGCTGAAATGCCAGAAACCGGTCCTAGGAAGCTTGTTTCCGGTCCAGGGAAGGCATGGCTTGGCAGTTCGGGCTGGACTGTCCCCATGAGGCACAGGGTCAGACTGATTTGCATATGGCCATGTCTGAAATGGGGTGGCAGAGTGGGCTAAAGAACGGTGATGGATCAAACTCGGATCTGTTGACTGGGTGTGTGTGTTTGATTGGTTCTGATGCTCCGTCCATCACCACCCCCTTTTGTACCGCTTTGTTCGCCATAAGTTGGCTGGGTATGCTCAGACGTGAGTCCCTTGCTCACTTTGCCACTGGATTCAAGCAAGCCTGGCTGAAGATGGCTGAAATGCCAGAAACTGGTCCTAGGAAGCTTGTTTCCGGTCCAGGGAAGGCATGGCTTGGCAGTTCGGGCTGGACTGTCCCCATGAGGCACAGGGTCAGACTGATTTGCATATGGCCATGTCTGAAATGGGGTGGCAGAGTGGGCTAAAGAACGGTGATGGATCAAACTCGGATCTGTTGACTGGGTGTGAGTGTTTGATTGTTTCTGATGCTCCGTCCATCACCACCCCCTTTTGTACTGCTTTGTTCGCCATAAGTTGGCAGGGTATGCTCAGACATGAGTCCCTTTCTCACTTTGCCACTGTATTCAAGCAAGCCTGGCTGAAGACGGCTGAAATGCCAGAAACCGGTCCTAGGAAGCTTGTTTCCGGTCCAGGGAAGGCATGGCTTGGCAGTTCGGGCTGGACTGTTCCAATGAGGCACAGGGTCAGACTGATTTGCATATGGCCATGTCTGAACTGGGGTGGCAGAGTGGGCTAAAGAACGGTGATGGATCAAAGTCGGATCTGTTGACTAGTTGTGAGTGTTTGATTGGTTTTGATGCTCCGTCCATCACCACACCCTTTTGTACTGCTTTGTTCACCATAAGTTGGCAGGGTATGGTCAGACGTGAGTCCCTTGCTCACTTTGCCACTGGATTCAAGCAAACCTGGCTGAAGACGGCTGAAATGCCAGAAACCGGTCCTAGGAAGCTTGTTTCCGGTCAAGGGAAGTCAAGGCTTGGCAGTTCGGGCTGGACTGTTCCCATGAGGCACAGGGTCAGACTGATTTGCATATGGCCATGTCTGAACTGCGGTGGCAGAGTGGGCTAAAGAACGGTGATGATTCAAACTCGGATCTGTTGACTGGGTGTGAGTGTTTGATTGGTTCTGATGCTCCGTCCATCACCACCCCCTTTTGTACCGCTTTGTTCACCATAAGTTGGCAGGGTATGCTCAGATGTGAGTCCCTTGCTCACTTTGCCGCTGGATTCAAGCAAGCCTGGCTGAAGATGGCTGAAATGCCAGAAACCAGTCCTAGGAAGCTTGTTTCCGGTACAGGGAAGGCATAGCTTGGGAGTTCGGTCTGGACTGTTCCCATGAGGCACAGGGTCATACTGATTTGCATATGGCCAGGTCTGAACTGGGTGGCAGAGTGTGCTAAAGAACAGTGATTGATCAAACTCGGATCTGTTGACTGGGTGTGAGTTTTTGATTGGTTCTGATGCTCCGTCCATCACAACCCCCTTTTGTACCGCTTTGTTCACCATAAGTTGGCAGGGTATGCTCAGACGTGAGTCCCTTGCTGACTTTGCCACTGGAGTCAAGCATGCCTGGCTGAAGACGGCTGAAACGCCAGAAACCGGTCCTAGGAAGCTTGTTTCCGGTCCAGGGAAGGCATGGCTTGGCAGTTCGGGCTGGACTGTTCCCATGAGGCACAGGGTCAGCATGATTTGCATATGGTCATGTCTGAACTGGGGTGGCAGAGTGGGCTAAAGAACGGTGATGGATCAAACTCGGATCTGTTGACTGGGTGTGAGTGTTTGATTGTTCTGATGCTCCATCCATCACCACCCCCTTTTGTACCGCTTTGTTCCCCATAAATTGGCAGGGTATGCTCAGACGTGAGTCCCTTGCTCACTTTGCCACTAGATTCAAGCAAGCCTGGCTGAAGACGGCTGAAATGCCAGAAACCGGCCCTAGAAAGCTTGTTTCCGGTCCAGGGAAGGCATGGCTTGGCAGTTCGGGCTGGACTGTTCCCATGAGGCACAGGGTCAGACTGATTTGCATATGGCCATATATGAACTGGGGTGGCAGAGTGGGCTAAAGCACGGTGATGGATCAAACTCGGATCTGTTGACTGGGTGTGAGTGTTTGATTGGTTCTGATGCTCCGTCCATCACCACCCCCTTTTGTACCGCTTTGTTCGCCATAAGTTGGCAGGGTATGCTCAGACGTGAGTCCCTTGCTCACTTTGCCACTGTATTCAAGCAAGCCTGGCTGAAGACGGCTGAAATGCCAGAAACCGGTCCTAGGAAGCTTGTTTCCGGTCCAGGGAAGGCATGGCTTGGCAGTTCGGGCTGGACTGTTCCCATGAGGCACAGGGTCAGACTGATTTGCATATGGCCATGTCTGAACTGGGGTGGCAGAGTGGGCTAAAGAACAGTGATGGATCAAAGTCGGATCTGTTGACTGGGTGTGAGTGTTTGATTGGTTCTGATGCTCCATCCATCACCACCCCTTTTGTACCGCTTTGTTCGCCATAAGTTGGCAGGGTATGCTCAGACGTGAGTCCCTTGCTCACTTTGCCAATGGATTCAAGCAAGTCTGGCTGAAGACGGCTGAAATGCCAGAAACCCGTCCTAGGAAACTTTTTTCCTGTCCAGGGAAGGCATGGCTTGGCAATTCGGGCTGGACTGTTCCCATGAGGCACAGGGTCAGACTGATTTTCATATAGCCATGTCTGAACTGGGGTGGCAGAGTGGGCTAAAGAATGGTGATGGATCAAACTCGGATCTGTTGACTGGGTGTGAGTGTTTGATTGGTTCTGATGCTCCGTCCATCACCACCCCCTTTTGTACCGCTTTGTTCGCCATTAGTTGGCAGGGTATGCTCAGACGTGAGTCCCTTGCTCACTTTGCCACTGGATTCAAGCAAGCCTGGCTGAAGACGGCTGAAATGCCAGAAACTGGTCCTAGGAAGCTAGTTTACGGTCCAGGGAAGGCATGGCTTGGCAGTTCGGGCTGGACTGTTCCCATGAGGCACAGGGTCAGACTGATTTGCATATGGCCATGTCTGAACTGGGGTGGCAGAGTGGGTTAAAGAACGGTAAGGGATCAAACACGGATCTGTTGACTGGGTGTGAGTGTTTGAATGGTTCTGATGCTCCGTTCATCACCACCCCCTTTTGTACCTCTTTGTTTGCCATAAGTTGGCAGGGTATGCTCAGACGTGAGTCCCTTGCTCATGTTGCCACTGGATTCAAGCAAGCCTGGCTGAAGACGGCTGAAATGCCAGAAACCGGCCCTAGAAAGCTTGTTTCCGGTCCAGGGAAGGCATGGCTTGGCAGTTCGGGCTGGACTGTTCCCATGAGGCACAGGGTCAGACTGATTTGCATATGGCCATATATGAACTGGGGTGGCAGAGTGGGCTAAAGCACGGTGATGGATCAAACTCGGATCTGTTGACTGGGTGTGAGTGTTTGATTGGTTCTGATGCTCCGTCCATCACCACCCCCTTTTGTACCGCTTTGTTCGCCATAAGTTGGCAGGGTATGCTCAGACGTGAGTCCCTTGCTCACTTTGCCACTGTATTCAAGCAAGCCTGGCTGAAGACGGCTGAAATGCCAGAAACCGGTCCTAGGAAGCTTGTTTCCGGTCCAGGGAAGGCATGGCTTGGCAGTTTGGGCTGGACTGTTCCCATGAGGCACAGGGTCAGACTGATTTGCATATGGCCATGTCTGAACTGGGGTGGCAGAGTGGGCCAAAGAACGGTGATGGGTCAAACTCGGATCTGTTGACTGGGTGTGAGTGTTTGATTGGTTCTGATGCTCCGTCCATCACCACCCCCTTTTGTACCGCTTTGTTCGCCATAAGTTGGCAGGGTATGCTCAGACATGAGTCCCTTGCTCACTTTGCCACTGGATTCAAGCAAGCCTGGCTGAAGACGTCTGAAATGCCAGAAACCGGTCCTAGGACACTTGTTTCCGGTCCAGGGAAGGCATGGCTTGGCAGTTCGGGCTGGACGGTTCCCATGAGGGACAGGGTCAGACTGATTTGCATATGGCCATGTCTGAACTGGGGTGGCAGAGTGGGCTAAAGAACGGTGATGCATCAAACACGGATCTGTTGACTGGGTGTGAGTGTTTGAATGGTTCTGATGCTCCGTCCATCACCACCCCCTTTTGTACCGCTTTGTTCACCATAAGTTGGCAGGGTATGCTCAGACGTGAGTCCCTTGTTCACTTTGCCACTGGATTCAAGCAAGCCTGGCTGAAGATGGCTGAAATGCCAGAAACCCGTCCTAGGAAGCTTGTTTCCGGTCCAGAGAAGGCATGGCTTGGCAGTTCGGGCTGGACTGCTCCCATGAGGCACAGGGTCAGACTGATTTGCATATGGCCATGTCTGAACTGGGGTGGCAGAGTGGACTAAAGAACGGTGATGGATCAAACTCGGATCTGTTGACTGGGTGTGAGTGTTTGATTGTTTCTTATGCTCAGTCCATCACCACCCCCTTTTGTACTGCTTTGTTCGCCATAAGTTGGCAGGGTATGCTCAGACGTGAGTCCCTTGCTCACTTTGCCACTGGATTCAAGCAAGCCTGGCTGAAGACGGCTGAAATGCCAGAAACTGGTCCTAGGAAGCTTGTTTCCGGTCCAGGGAAGGCATGGCTTGGCAGTTTGGGCTGGACTGTTCCCATGAGGCACAGGGTCAGACTGATTTGCATATGGCCATGTCTGAACTGGGGTGGCAGAGTGGGCTAAAGAACGGTGATGGATCAAAGTCGGATTTGTTGACTGGGTGTGAGTGTTTGATTGGTTCTGATGCTCCGTCCATCACCACCCCCTTTTGTACCGCTTTGTTCGCCATAAGTTGGCAGGGTATGCTCAGACGTGAGTCCCTTGCTCACTTTGCCACTGGATTCAAGTAAGCCTGGCTGAAGACGGCTGAAATGCCAGAAACCCGTCCTAGGAAACGTGTTTCCTGTCCAGGGAAGGCATTGCTTGGCAATTCGGGCTGGACTGTTCCCATGAGGCACAGGGTCAGACTGATTTTCATATGGCCATGTCTGAACTGGGGTGGCAGAGTGGGCTAAAGAACAGTGATGGATCAAAGTCGGATCTGTTGACTGGGTGTGAGTGTTTGATTGGTTCTGATGCTCCATCCATCACCACCCCTTTTGTACCGCTTTGTTCGCCATAAGTTGGCAGGGTATGCTCAGATGTGAGTCCCTTGCTCACTTTGCCAATGGATTCAAGCAAGTCTGGCTGAAGACGGCTGAAATGCCAGAAACCCGTCCTAGGAAACTTTTTTCCTGTCCAGGGAAGGCATGGCTTGGCAATTCGGGCTGGACTGTTCCCATGAGGCACAGGGTCAGACTGATTTTCATATAGCCATGTCTGAACTGGGGTGGCAGAGTGGGCTAAAGAATGGTGATGGATCAAACTCGGATCTGTTGACTGGGTGTGAGTGTTTGATTGGTTCTGATGCTCCGTCCATCACCACCCCCTTTTGTACCGCTTTGTTCGCCATTAGTTGGCAGGGTATGCTCAGACGTGAGTCCCTTGCTCACTTTGCCACTGGATTCAAGCAAGCCTGGCTGAAGACGGCTGAAATGCCAGAAACTGGTCCTAGGAAGCTAGTTTACGGTCCAGGGAAGGCATGGCTTGGCAGTTCGGGCTGGACTGTTCCCATGAGGCACAGGGTCAGACTGATTTGCATATGGCCATATCTGAACTGGGGTGGCAGAGTGGGTTAAAGAACGGTAAGGGATCAAACACGGATCTGTTGACTGGGTGTGAGTGTTTGAATGGTTCTGATGCTCCGTTCATCACCACCCCCTTTTGTACCTCTTTGTTTGCCATAAGTTGGCAGGGTATGCTCAGACGTGAGTCCCTTGCTCATGTTGCCACTGGATTCAAGCAAGCCTGGCTGAAGACGGCTGAAATGCCAGAAACCGGCCCTAGAAAGCTTGTTTCCGGTCCAGGGAAGGCATGGCTTGGCAGTTCGGGCTGGACTGTTCCCATGAGGCACAGGGTCAGACTGATTTGCATATGGCCATATATGAACTGGGGTGGCAGAGTGGGCTAAAGCACGGTGATGGATCAAACTCGGATCTGTTGACTGGGTGTGAGTGTTTGATTGGTTCTGATGCTCCGTCCATCACCACCCCCTTTTGTACCGCTTTGTTCGCCATAAGTTGGCAGGGTATGCTCAGACGTGAGTCCCTTGCTCACTTTGCCACTGTATTCAAGCAAGCCTGGCTGAAGACGGCTGAAATGCCAGAAACCGGTCCTAGGAAGCTTGTTTCCGGTCC
Organism: Triturus cristatus; assembly: GCF_964204655.1. NCBI lineage: Eukaryota > Metazoa > Chordata > Amphibia > Caudata > Salamandridae > Triturus > Triturus cristatus. Next base: position 56,321 of record NW_028187919.1, on the reverse strand, counting down.
AGGGAAGGCATGGCTTGGAAGTTCGGGCTGGACTGTTCCCATGAGGCACAGGGTCAGACTGATTTGCATATGGCCATGTCTGAACTGGGGTGGCAGAGTGGGCTAAAGCACGGTGATGGATCAAACTCGGATCTGTTGACTGGGTGTGAGCGTTTGATTTGTTCTGATGCTCCGTCCATCACCACCCCCTTTTGTACTGCTTTGTTCGCCATAAGTTGGCAAGGTATGCTCAGACGTGAGTCCCTTGCTCACTTTGCCACTGGATTCAAGCAAGCCTGGCTGAAGACGGCTGAAATGCCAGAAACCGGTCCTAGGAAGCTTGTTTCCGGTCCAGGGAAGGCATGGCTTGGCAGTTCGGGCTGGACTGTTCCCATGAGGCCCAGGGTCAGACTGATTTGCATATGGCCATGTCTGAACTGGGGTGGCAGAGTGGGCTAAAGAACGGTGATGATTCAAACTCGGATCTGTTGACTGGGTGTGAGTGTTTGATTGGTTCTGATGCTCCGTCCATCACCACACCCTTTTGTACCGCTTTGTTCGCCATAAGTTGGCAGGGTATGCTCAGACGTGAGTCCCTTGCTCACTTTAGCACTGGATTCAAGCAAGCCTGGCTGAAGACGGCTGAAATGCCAGAAACCGGTCCTAGGATGCTTGTTTCCAGTCCAGGGAAGGCATGGCTTGGCAGTTCGGGCTGGACTGTTCCCATGAGGCACAGGGTCAGACTGATTTGCATATGGCCATGTCTGAACTGGGGTTGCAGAGTGCGCTAAAGGACGGTGATGGATCAAACTCGGATCTGTTGACTGGGTGTGAGTGTTTGATTGGTTCTGATGCTCTGTCCATCACCACCCCCTTTTGTACCGCTTTGTTCGCCATAAGTTGGCAGGTTATGCTCAGAAGTAAGTCCCTTGCTCACTTTGCCACTGGATTCAAGCAGGCCTGGCTGAAGACGGCTGAAATGCCAGAAACTGGTTCTAGGAAGCTTGTTTCCGGTCCAGGGAAGGCATGGCTTGGCAGTTCGGGCTGGACTGTCCCCATGAGGCACAGGGTCAGACTGATTTGCATATGGCCATGTCTGAAATGGGGTGGCAGAGTGGGCTAAAGAACGGTGATGGATCAAACTCGGATCTGTTGACTGGGTGTGTGTGTTTGATTGGTTCTGATGCTCCGTCCATCACCACCCCCTTTTGTACCGCTTTGTTCGCCATAAGTTGGCAGGGTATGCTCAGACGTGAGTCCCTTGCTCACTTTGCCACTGTATTCAAGCAAGCCTGGCTGAAGACGGCTGAAATGCCAGAAACCGGTCCTAGGAAGCTTGTTTCCGGTCCAGGGAAGGCATGGCTTGGCAGTTCGGGCTGGACTGTTCCCATGAGGCACAGGGTCAGACTGATTTGCATATGGCCATGTCTGAACTGGGGTGGCAGAGTGGGCTAAAGCACGGTGATGGATCAAACTCGGATCTGTTGACTGGGTGTGAGTGTTTGATTTGTTCTGATGCTCCGTCCATCACCACCCCCTTTTGTACTGCTTTGTTCGCCATAAGTTGGCAAGGTATGCTCAGACGTGAGTCCCTTGCTCACTTTGCCACTGGATTCAAGCAACCCTGGCTGAAGACGGCTGAAATGCCAGAAACCGGTCCTAGGAAGCTTGTTTCCGGTCCAGGGAAGGCATGGCTTGGCAGTTCGGGCTGGACTGTTCCCATGAGGCCCAGGGTCAGACTGATTTGCATATGGCCATGTCTGAACTGGGGTGGCAGAGTGGGCTAAAGAACGGTGATGATTCAAACTCGGATCTGTTGACTGGGTGTGAGTGTTTGATTGGTTCTGATGCTCCGTCCATCACCACACCCTTTTGTACCGCTTTGTTCGCCATAAGTTGGCTGGGTATGCTCAGACGTGAGTCCCTTGCTCACTTTGCCACTGGATTCAAGCAAGCCTGGCTGAAGATGGCTGAAATGCCAGAAACCGGTCCTAGGAAGCTTGTTTCCGGTCCAGGGAAGGCATGGCTTGGCAGTTCGGGCTGGACTGTCCCCATGAGGCACAGGGTCAGACTGATTTGCATATGGCCATGTCTGAAATGGGGTGGCAGAGTGGGCTAAAGAACGGTGATGGATCAAACTCGGATCTGTTGACTGGGTGTGTGTGTTTGATTGGTTCTGATGCTCCGTCCATCACCACCCCCTTTTGTACCGCTTTGTTCGCCATAAGTTGGCAGGGTATGCTCAGACGTGAGTCCCTTGCTCACTTTGCCACTGGATTCAAGCAAGCCTGGCTGAAGATGGCTGAAATGCCAGAAACCGGTCCTAGGAAGCTTGTTTCCGGTCCAGGGAAGGCATGGCTTGGCAGTTCGGGCTGGACTGTTCCCATGAGGCACAGGGTCAGACTGCTTTGCATATGGCCATGTCTGAACTGGGGTGGCAGAGTGGGCTAAAGAACGGTGATGGATCAAACTCGGATCTGTTGACTGGGTGTGAGTGTTTGATTGGTTCTGATGCTCCATCCATCACCACTCCCTTTTGTACCGCTTTGTGCGCCATAAGTTGGCAGGGTATGCTCAGACGTGAGTCCCTTGCTCACTTTGCCACTGGATTCAAGAAAGCCTGGCTGAAGACGGCTGAAATGACAGAAACCGGTCCTAGAAAGCTTGTTTCCGGTCCAGGGAAGGCATGGCTTGGCAGTTCAGGCTGGACTGTTCCCATGAGGCACAGGGTCATACTGATTTGCATATGACCATCTCTGAAATGGGGTGGCAGAGTTGGCTAAAGAACGGTGATGGATCAAACTCGGATCTGTTGACTGGGTGTGTGTGTTTGATTGGTTCTGATGCTCCGTCCATCACCACCCCCTTTTGTACCGCTTTGTTTGCCATAAGTTTGCAGGGTATGCTCAGACGTGAGTCCCTTGCTCACTTTGCCACTGGATTCAAGCAAGCCTGGCTGAAGACGGCTGAAATGCCAGAAACCGGTCCTAGGAAGCTTGTTTCCGGTCCAGGGAAGGCATGTCTTGGCAGTTCGGGCTGGACTGTTCCCATGAGGCACAGGGTCAGACTGATTTGCATATGGCCATATATGAACTGGGGTGGCAGAGTGGGCTAAAGCACGGTGATGGATCAAACTCGGATCTGTTGACTGGGTGTGAGTGTTTGATTGGTTCTGATGCTCCGTCCATCACCACCCCCTTTTGTACTGCTTTGTTTGCCATAAGTTGGCAAGGTATGCTCAGAGTCCCTTGCTCACTTTGCCACTGGATTCAAGCAAGCCTGGCTGAAGACGGCTGAAATGCCAGAAACCGGTCCTAGGAAGCTTGTTTCCGGTCCAGGGAAGGCATGGCTTGGCAGTTCGGGCTGGACTGTTCCCATGAGGCCCAGGGTCAGACTGATTTGCATATGGCCATGTCTGAACTGGGGTGGCAGAGTGGGCTAAAGAACGGTGATGATTCAAACTCGGATCTGTTGACTGGGTGTGAGTGTTTGATTGGTTCTGATGCTCCGTCCATCACCACACCCTTTTGTACCGCTTTGTTCGCCATAAGTTGGCTGGGTATGCTCAGACGTGAGTCCCTTGCTCACTTTGCCACTGGATTCAAGCAAGCCTGGCTGAAGACGGCTGAAATGCCAGAAACCGGTCCTAGGAAGCTTGTTTCCGGTCCAGGGAAGGCATGGCTTGGCAGTTCGGGCTGGACTGTTCCCATGAGGCACAGGGTCAGACTGCTTTGCATATGGCCATGTCTGAACTGGGGTGGCAGAGTGGGCTAAAGAACGGTGATGGATCAAACTCGGATCTGTTGACTGGGTGTGAGTGTTTGATTGGTTCTGATGCTCCGTCCATCACCACTCCCTTTTGTACCGCTTTGTTCGCCATAAGTTGGCAGGGTATGCTCAGACGTGAGTCCCTTGCTCACTTTGCCACTGGATTCAAGCAAGCCTGGCTGAAGACGGCTGAAATGCCAGAAACTGGTCCTAGGAAGCTTGTTTACGGTCCAGGGAAGGCATGTCTTGGCAGTTCGGGCTGGACTGTTCCCATGAGGCACAGGGTCAGACTGATTTGCATATGGCCATATATGAACTGGGGTGGCAGAGTGGGCTAAAGCACGGTGATGGATCAAACTCGGATCTGTTGACTGGGTGTGAGTGTTTGATTGGTTCTGATGCTCCGTCCATCACCACCCCCTTTTGTACCGCTTTGTTCGCCATAAGTTGGCAGGGTATGCTCAGACGTGAGTCCCTTGCTCACTTTGCCACTGTATTCAAGCAAGCCTGGCTGAAGACGGCTGAAATGCCAGAAACCGATCCTAGGAAGCTTGTTTCCGGTCCAGGGAAGGCATGGCTTGGCAGTTCGGGCTGGACTGTTCCCATGAGGCACAGGGTCAGACTGATTTGCATATGGCCATGTCTGAACTGGGGTGGCAGAGTGGGCTAAAGCACGGTGATGGATCAAACTCGGATCTGTTGACTGGGTGTGAGTGTTTGATTGGTTCTGATGCTCCGTCCATCACCACCCCCTTTTGTACTGCTTTGTTCGCCATAAGTTGGCAAGGTATGCTCAGAAGTGAGTCCCTTGCTCACTTTGCCACTGGATTCAAGCAAGCCTGGCTGAAGACGGCTGAAATGCCAGAAACCGGTCCTAGGAAGCTTGTTTCCGGTCCAGGGAAGGCATGGCTTGGCAGTTCGGGCTGGACTGTTCCCATGAGGCCCAGGGTCAGACTGATTTGCATATGGCCATGTCTGAACTGGGGTGGCAGAGTGGGCTAAAGAACGGTGATGATTCAAACTCGGATCTGTTGACTGGGTGTGAGTGTTTGATTGGTTCTGATGCTCCGTCCATCACCACACCCTTTTGTACCGCTTTGTTCGCCATAAGTTGGCAGGGTATGCTCAGAAGTGAGTCCCTTGCTCACTTTGCCACTGGATTCAAGCAAGCCTGGCTGAAGACGGCTGAAAGTACAGAAACTGGTTCTAGGAAGCTTGTTTCCGGTCCAGGGAAGGCATGGCTTGGCAGTTCGGGCTGGACTGTCCCCATGAGGCACAGGGTCAGACTGATTTGCATATGGCCATGTCTGAAATGGGGTAGCAGAGTGGGCTAAAGAACGGTGATGGATCAAACTCGGATCTGTTGACTGGGTGTGTGTGTTTGATTGGTTCTGATGCTCCGTCCATCACCACCCCCTTTTGTACCGCTTTGTTCGCCATAAGTTGGCAGGGTATGCTCAGACGTGAGTCCCTTGCTCACTTTGCCACTGGATTCAAGCAAGCCTGGCTGAAGACGGCTGAAATGCCAGAAACCGGTCCTAGGAAGCTTGTTTCCGGTCCAGGGAAGGCATGGCTTGGCAGTTTGGGCTGGACTGTTCCCATGAGGCACAGGGTCAGACTGCTTTGCATATGGCCATGTCTGAACTGGGGTGGCAGAGTGGGCTAAAGAACGGTGATGGATGAATTTCGGATCTGTTGACTGGGTGTGAGTGTTTGATTGGTTCTGATGCTCCGTCCATCACCACTCCCTTTTGTACCGCTTTGTTCGCTATAAGTTGGCAGGGTATGCTCAGACGTGAGTCCCGTGCTCACTTTGCTACTGGATTCAAGCAAGCCTGGCTGAAGACGGCTGAAATGCCAGAAACTGGTCCTAGGACGCTTGTTTCCGGTCCAGGGAAGGCATGGCTTGGCAGTTCGTGCTGGACTGTTCCCATGAGGCCAAGGGTAAGATTGATTTGCATATGGCCATGTCTGAACTGGGGTGGCAGAGTGGGCTAAAGACCGGTGATGGATCAAAGTCGGATCTGTTGACTGGTTGTGAGTGTTTGATTGGTTCTGATGCTCCGTCCCTCACCACCCCCTTTTGTACTGCTTTGTTCGCCATAAGTTGGCAGGGTATGCTCAGACGTGTGTCCCTTGCTTACTTTGCCACTGGATTCAAGCAAGCCTGGCTGAAGATGGCTGAAATGCCAGAAGCCGGTCCTAGGAAGCTTGCTTCCGGTCCAGGGAAGGCATGGCTTGGCAGTTCCGGCTGGACTGTTCCCTTGAGGCACAGGGTCAGACTGATTTGCATATGGCCATGTCTGAACTGGGGTGGCAGAGTGGGCTAAAGAACGGTGATGATTCAAACTCAGATCTGTTGACTGGGTGTGAGTGTTTGATTGGTTCTGATGCACAGTCCATCACCACACCCTTTTGTACCGCTTTCTTCGCCATAAGTTGGCAGGGTATACTCAGACGTGAGTCCCTTGCTCACTTTGCCACTGGATTCAAGCAAGCCTGGCTGAAGACGGCTGAAATGAAAGAAACCGGTCCTAGGAAGCTTGTTTCCGGTCCAGGGAAGGCATGGCTTGGCAGTTCTGGCTGGACTGTTCCCATGAGGCACAGGGTCAGAATGATTTGCATATGGTCATGTCTGAACTGGGGTGGCAGAGTGGGCTAAAGCACGGTGATGGATCAAACTCGGATCTGTTGACTGGGTGTGAGTGTTTGATTGGTTCTGATGCTCCGTTCATCACCACCCCCTTTTGTACTGCTTTGTTCACCATAAGTTGGCAGGGTATGCTCAGACGTGAGTCCCTACTCACTTTGCCACTGGATTCAAGCAAGCCTGGCTGAAGACGGCTGAAATGCCAGAAACCGGTCCTAGAAAGCTTGTTTCCGGACCTGGGAAGGCATGGCTTGGCAGTTCGGGCTGGACTGTTCACATGAGGCACAGGGAGAGACTGATTTGCATATGGCCATGTCTGAACTTGGGTGGCAGAGTGGGCTAAAGAACGGTGATGGATCAAACTCGGATCTGTTGACAGGGTGTGAGTGTTTGATTGGTTCTGATGCTCCGTCCATCACCACCCCCTTTTGTACCGCTAAGTTCGCCATAAGTTGGCAGGGTATGCTCAGACGTGAGTCCCTTGCTCACTTTGCCACTGGATTCAAACAAGCCTGGCTGAAGACGGCTGAAATGCCAGAAACCAGTCCTAGGAAGCTTGTTTCCGGTACAGGGTAGGCGTGGCTTGGCAGTTCGGGCTGGACTGTTCTCATGAGGCACAAGGTCAGATTGATTTGCATATGGCCAGGTCTGAACTGGGGTGGAGGATTGGGCTAAAGAACGGTGATGGATCAAACTCGGATCTGTTGACTGGGTGTGAGTGTTTGATTGGTTCTGATGCTCCGTCCATCACCACCCCCTTTTTTACCGCTTTGTTCGCCATAAGTTGGCAGGGAATGCTCAGACGTGAGTCCCTTGCTCACTTTGCCACTGGATTCAAGCAAGCCTGGCTGAAGACGGTTGAAACGCCAGAAACCTGGTCCTAGGAAGCTTGTTTCAGGTCAAGGGAAGGCATGGCTTGGCAGTTCGGGCTGGACTGTTCCCATGAGGCACAGGGTCAGATTGATTTGCATATGGCCTTGTCTGAACTGGGGTAGCAGAGTGGGCTAAAGAACGGTGATGATTCAAACTCGGATCTGTTGACTGGGTGTGAGTGTTTGATTGGTTCTGATGCTCCGTCCATCACCACACCCTTTTGTACCGCTTTGTTCGCCATAAGTTGGCTGGGTATGCTCAGACGTGAGTCCCTTGCTCACTTTGCCACTGGATTCAAGCAAGCCTGGCTGAAGATGGCTGAAATGCCAGAAACCGGTCATAGGAAGCTTGTTTCCGGTCCAGGGAAGGCATGGCTTGGCAGTTCGGGCTGGACTGTCCCCATGAGGCACAGGGTCAGACTGATTTGCATATGGCCATGTCTGAAATGGGGTGGCAGAGTGGGCTAAAGAACGGTGATGGATCAAACTCGGATCTGTTGACTGGGTGTGTGTGTTTGATTGGTTCTGATGCTCCGTCCATCACCACCCCCTTTTGTACCGCTTTGTTCGCCATAAGTTGGCAGGGTATGCTCAGACGTGAGTCCCTTGCTCACTTTGCCACTGGATTCAAGCAAGCCTGGCTGAAGATGGCTGAAATGCCAGAAACCGGTCCTAGGAAGCTTGTTTCCGGTCCAGGGAAGGCATGGCTTGGCAGTTCGGGCTGGACTGTTCCCATGAGGCACAGGGTCAGACTGCTTTGCATATGGCCATGTCTGAACTGGGGTGGCAGAGTGGGCTAAAGAACGGTGATGGATCAAACTCGGATCTGTTGACTGGGTGTGAGTGTTTGATTGGTTCTGATGCTCCATCCATCACCACTCCCTTTTGTACCGCTTTGTGCGCCATAAGTTGGCAGGGTATGCTCAGACGTGAGTCCCTTGCTCACTTTGCCACTGGATTCAAGAAAGCCTGGCTGAAGACGGCTGAAATGACAGAAACCGGTCCTAGAAAGCTTGTTTCCGGTCCAGGGAAGGCATGGCTTGGCAGTTCAGGCTGGACTGTTCCCATGAGGCACAGGGTCATACTGATTTGCATATGACCATCTCTGAAATGGGGTGGCAGAGTTGGCTAAAGAACGGTGATGGATCAAACTCGGATCTGTTGACTGGGTGTGTGTGTTTGATTGGTTCTGATGCTCCGTCCATCACCACCCCCTTTTGTACCGCTTTGTTTGCCATAAGTTTGCAGGGTATGCTCAGACGTGAGTCCCTTGCTCACTTTGCCACTGGATTCAAGCAAGCCTGGCTGAAGACGGCTGAAATGCCAGAAACCGGTCCTAGGAAGCTTGTTTCCGGTCCAGGGAAGGCATGTCTTGGCAGTTCGGGCTGGACTGTTCCCATGAGGCACAGGGTCAGACTGATTTGCATATGGCCATATATGAACTGGGGTGGCAGAGTGGGCTAAAGCACGGTGATGGATCAAACTCGGATCTGTTGACTGGGTGTGAGTGTTTGATTGGTTCTGATGCTCCGTCCATCACCACCCCCTTTTGTACTGCTTTGTTTGCCATAAGTTGGCAAGGTATGCTCAAAGTCCCTTGCTCACTTTGCCACTGGATTCAAGCAAGCCTGGCTGAAGACGGCTGAAATGCCAGAAACCGGTCCTAGGAAGCTTGTTTCCGGTCCAGGGAAGGCATGGCTTGGCAGTTCGGGCTGGACTGTTCCCATGAGGCCCAGGGTCAGACTGATTTGCATATGGCCATGTCTGAACTGGGGTGGCAGAGTGGGCTAAAGAACGGTGATGATTCAAACTCGGATCTGTTGACTGGGTGTGAGTGTTTGATTGGTTCTGATGCTCCGTCTATCACCACACCCTTTTGTACCGCTTTGTTCGCCATAAGTTGGCAGGGTATGCTCAGAAGTGAGTCCCTTGCTCACTTTGCCACTGGATTCAAGCAAGCCTGGCTGAAGACGGCTGAAAGTACAGAAACTGGTTCTAGGAAGCTTGTTTCCGGTCCAGGGAAGGCATGGCTTGGCAGTTCGGGCTGGACTGTCCCCATGAGGCACAGGGTCAGACTGATTTGCATATGGCCATGTCTGAACTGGGGTGGCAGAGTGGGCTAAAGCACGGTGATGGATCAAACCCGGATCTGTTGACTGGGTGTGAGTGTTTGATTTGTTCTGATGCTCCGTCCATCACCACCCCCTTTTGTACTGCTTTGTTCGCCATAAGTTGGCAAGGTATGCTCAGACGTGAGTCCCTTGCTCACTTTGCCACTGGATTCAAGCAAGCCTGGCTGAAGACGGCTGAAATGCCAGAAACCGGTCCTAGGAAGCTTGTTTCCGGTCCAGGGAAGGCATGGCTTGGCAGTTCGGGCTGGACTGTTCCCATGAGGCCCAGGGTCAGACTGATTTGCATATGGCCATGTCTGAACTGGGGTGGCAGAGTGGGCTAAAGAACGGTGATGATTCAAACTCGGATCTGTTGACTGGGTGTGAGTGTTTGATTGGTTCTGATGCTCCGTCCATCACCACACCCTTTTGTACCGCTTTGTTCGCCATAAGTTGGCTGGGTATGCTCAGACGTGAGTCCCTTGCTCACTTTGCCACTGGATTCAAGCAAGCCTGGCTGAAGACGGCTGAAATGCCAGAAACCGGTCCTAGGAAGCTTGTTTCCGGTCCAGGGAAGGCATGGCTTGGCAGTTCGGGCTGGACTGTTCCCATGAGGCACAGGGTCAGACTGCTTTGCATATGGCCATGTCTGAACTGGGGTGGCAGAGTGGGCTAAAGAACGGTGATGGATCAAACTCGGATCTGTTGACTGGGTGTGAGTGTTTGATTGGTTCTGATGCTCCGTCCATCACCACTCCCTTTTGTACCGCTTTGTTCGCCATAAGTTGGCAGGGTATGCTCAGACGTGAGTCCCTTGCTCACTTTGCCACTGGATTCAAGAAAGCCTGGCTGAAGACGGCTGAAATGCCAGAAACCGGTCCTAGAAAGCTTGTTTCCGGTCCAGGGAAGGCATGGCTTGGCAGTTCAGGCTGGACTGTTCCCATGAGGCACAGGGTCAGACTGATTTGCATATGACCATCTCTGAAATGGGGTGGCAGAGTGGGCTAAAGAACGGTGATGGATCAAACTCGGATCTGTTGACTGGGTGTGTGTGTTTGATTGGTTCTGATGCTCCGTCCATCACCACCCCCTTTTGTACCGCTTTGTTTGCCATAAGTTTGCAGGGTATGCTCAGACGTGAGTCCCTTGCTCACTTTGCCACTGGATTCAAGCAAGCCTGGCTGAAGACGGCTGAAATGCCAGAAACTGGTCCTAGGAAGCTTGTTTACGGTCCAGGGAAGGCATGTCTTGGCAGTTCGGGCTGGACTGTTCCCATGAGGCACAGGGTCAGACTGATTTGCATATGGCCATATATGAACTGGGGTGGCAGAGTGGGCTAAAGCACGGTGATGGATCAAACTCGGATCTGTTGACTGGGTGTGAGTGTTTGATTGGTTCTGATGCTCCGTCCATCACCACCCCCTTTTGTACCGCTTTGTTCGCCATAAGTTGGCAGGGTATGCTCAGACGTGAGTCCCTTGCTCACTTTGCCACTGTATTCAAGCAAGCCTGGCTGAAGACGGCTGAAATGCCAGAAACCGATCCTAGGAAGCTTGCTTCCGGTCCAGGGAAGGCATGGCTTGGCAGTTCGGGCTGGACTGTTCCCATGAGGCACAGGGTCAGACTGATTTGCATATGGCCATGTCTGAACTGGGGTGGCAGAGTGGGCTAAAGCACGGTGATGGATCAAACTCGGATCTGTTGACTGGGTGTGAGTGTTTAATTGGTTCTGATGCTCCGTCCATCACCACCCCCTTTTGTACTGCTTTGTTCGCCATAAGTTGGCAAGGTATGCTCAGAAGTGAGTCCCTTGCTCACTTTGCCACTGGATTCAAGCAAGCCTGGCTGAAGACGGCTGAAATGCCAGAAACCGGTCCTAGGAAGCTTGTTTCCGGTCCAGGGAAGGCATGGCTTGGCAGTTCGGGCTGGACTGTTCCCATGAGGCCCAGGGTCAGACTGATTTGCATATGGCCATGTCTGAACTGGGGTGGCAGAGTGGGCTAAAGAACGGTGATGATTCAAACTCGGATCTGTTGACTGGGTGTGAGTGTTTGATTGGTTCTGATGCTCCGTCCATCACCACACCCTTTTGTACCGCTTTGTTCGCCATAAGTTGGCAGGGTATGCTCAGAAGTGAGTCCCTTGCTCACTTTGCCACTGGATTCAAGCAAGCCTGGCTGAAGACGGCTGAAAGTACAGAAACTGGTTCTAGGAAGCTTGTTTCCGGTCCAGCGAAGGCATGGCTTGGCAGTTCGGGCTGGACTGTCCCCATGAGGCACAGGGTCAGACTGATTTGCATATGGCCATGTCTGAAATGGGGTAGCAGAGTGGGCTAAAGAACGGTGATGGATCAAACTCGGATCTGTTGACTGGGTGTGTGTGTTTGATTGGTTCTGATGCTCCGTCCATCACCACCCCCTTTTGTACCGCTTTGTTCGCCATAAGTTGGCAGGGTATGCTCAGACGTGAGTCCCTTGCTCACTTTGCCACTGGATTCAAGCAAGCCTGGCTGAAGACGGCTGAAATGCCAGAAACCGGTCCTAGGAAGCTTGTTTCCGGTCCAGGGAAGGCATGGCTTGGCAGTTTGGGCTGGACTGTTCCCATGAGGCACAGGGTCAGACTGCTTTGCATATGGCCATGTCTGAACTGGGGTGGCAGAGTGGGCTAAAGAACGGTGATGGATGAAACTCGGATCTGTTGACTGGGTGTGAGTGTTTGATTGGTTCTGATGCTCCGTCCCTCACCACCCCCTTTTGTACTGCTTTGTTCGCCATAAGTTGGCAGGGTATGCTCAGACGTGTGTCCCTTGCTTACTTTGCCACTGGATTCAAGCAAGCCTGGCTGAAGATGGCTGAAATGCCAGAAGCCGGTCCTAGGAAGCTTGCTTCCGGTCCAGGGAAGGCATGGCTTGGCAGTTCCGGCTGGACTGTTCCCTTGAGGCACAGGGTCAGACTGATTTGCATATGGCCATGTCTGAACTGGGGTGGCAGAGTGGGCTAAAGAACGGTGATGATTCAAACTCAGATCTGTTGACTGGGTGTGAGTGTTTGATTGGTTCTGATGCACAGTCCATCACCACACCCTTTTGTACCGCTTTGTTCGCCATAAGTTGGCAGGGTATACTCAGACGTGAGTCCCTTGCTCACTTTGCCACTGGATTCAAGCAAGCCTGGCTGAAGACGGCTGAAATGAAAGAAACCGGTCCTAGGAAGCTTGTTTCCGGTCCAGGGAAGGCATGGCTTGGCAGTTCTGGCTGGACTGTTCCCATGAGGCACAGGGTCAGAATGATTTGCATATGGTCATGTCTGAACTGGGGTGGCAGAGTGGGCTAAAGCACGGTGATGGATCAAACTCGGATCTGTTGACTGGGTGTGAGTGTTTGATTGGTTCTGATGCTCCGTCCATCACCACCCCCTTTTGTACTGCTTTGTTCACCATAAGTTGGCAGGGTATGCTCAGACGTGAGTCCCTACTCACTTTGCCACTGGATTCAAGCAAGCCTGGCTGAAGACGGCTGAAATGCCAGAAACCGGTCCTAGAAAGCTTGTTTCCGGACCTGGGAAGGCATGGCTTGGCAGTTCGGGCTGGACTGTTCACATGAGGCACAGGGAGAGACTGATTTGCATATGGCCATGTCTGAACTTGGGTGGCAGAGTGGGCTAAAGAACGGTGATGGATCAAACTCGGATCTGTTGACAGGGTGTGAGTGTTTGATTGGTTCTGATGCTCCGTCCATCACCACCCCCTTTTGTACCGCTAAGTTCGCCATAAGTTGGCAGGGTATGCTCAGACGTGAGTCCCTTGCTCACTTTGCCACTGGATTCAAACAAGCCTGGCTGAAGACGGCTGAAATGCCAGAAACCAGTCCTAGGAAGCTTGTTTCCGGTACAGGGTAGGCGTGGCTTGGCAGTTCGGGCTGGACTGTTCTCATGAGGCACAAGGTCAGATTGATTTGCATATGGCCAGGTCTGAACTGGGGTGGAGGATTGGGCTAAAGAACGGTGATGGATCAAACTCGGATCTGTTGACTGGGTGTGAGTGTTTGATTGGTTCTGATGCTCCGTCCATCACCACCCCCTTTTTTACCGCTTTGTTCGCCATAAGTTGGCAGGGAATGCTCAGACGTGAGTCCCTTGCTCACTTTGCCACTGGATTCAAGCAAGCCTGGCTGAACACGGTTGAAACGCCAGAAACCTGGTCCTAGGAAGCTTGTTTCAGGTCAAGGGAAGGCATGGCTTGGCAGTTCGGGCTGGACTGTTCCCATGAGGCACAGGGTCAGATTGATTTGCATATGGCCTTGTCTGAACTGGGGTAGCAGAGTGGGCTAAAGAACGGTGATGGATCAAACTCGGATCTGTTGACTGGGTGTGAGTGTTTGATTGGTTCTGATGCTCCGTCCATCACCATCCCCTTGTGTACCGCTTTGTTCGCCATAAGTTGGCAGGGTATGCTCAGACGTGAGTCCCTTGCTCACATTGCCTCTGGATTCAAGCAAGCCTGGCTGAAGACGCTGAAATGCCAGAAACCGGTCCTAGGAAGCTTGTTTCCTGTCCAGGAAGGTATGGCTTGGCAGTTCGGGCTGGACTGTTCCCATGAGGCACAGGGTCAGACTGATTTTCATATGGCCATGTCTGATCTGGGGTGGCAGAGTGGGCTAAAGAACGGTGATGGATCAAACACGGATCTGTTGACTGGGTGTGAGTGTTTGATTGGTTCTGATGCTCCGTCCATCACCACTCCCTTTTGTACCGCTTTGTTCGCCATAAGTTGGCAGGGAATGCTCAGACGTGAGTCCCTTGCTCACTTTGCCACTGGATTCTAGCAAGCCTGGCTGAAGACGGCTGAAATGCCAGAAACCGGTCCAAGAAAGCTTGTTTCCGGTCCAGGGAAGGCATGGCTTGGCAGTTCAGGCTGGACTGTTCCCATGAGGCACAGGGTCAGACTGATTTGCATATGACCATCTCTGAAATGGGGTGGCAGAGTGGGCTAAAGAACGGTGATGGATCAAACTCGGATCTGTTGACTGGGTGTGTGTGTTTGATTGGTTCTGATGCTCCGTCCATCACCACCCCCTTTTGTACCGCTTTGTTTGCCATAAGTTTGCAGGGTATGCTCAGACGTGAGTCCCTTGCTCACTTTGCCACTGGATTCAAGCAAGCCTGGCTGAAGACGGCTGAAATGCCAGAAACTGGTCCTAGGAAGCTTGTTTACGGTCCAGGGAAGGCATGTCTTGGCAGTTCGGGCTGGACTGTTCCCATGAGGCACAGGGTCAGACTGATTTGCATATGGCCATATATGAACTGGGGTGGCAGAGTGGGCTAAAGCACGGTGATGGATCAAACTCGGATCTGTTGACTGGGTGTGAGTGTTTGATTGGTTCTGATGCTCCGTCCATCACCACCCCCTTTTGTACCGCTTTGTTCGCCATAAGTTGGTAGGGTATGCTCAGACGTGAGTCCCTTGCTCACTTTGCCACTGTATTCAAGCAAGCCTGGCTGAAGACGGCTGAAATGCCAGAAACCGATCCTAGGAAGCTTGTTTCCGGTCCAGGGAAGGCATGGCTTGGCAGTTCGGGCTGGACTGTTCCCATGAGGCACAGGGTCAGACTGATTTGCATATGGCCATGTCTGAACTGGGGTGGCAGAGTGGGCTAAAGCACGGTGATGGATCAAACTCGGATCTGTTGACTGGGTGTGAGTGTTTGATTGGTTCTGATGCTCCGTCCATCACCACCCCCTTTTGTACTGCTTTGTTCGCCATAAGTTGGCAAGGTATGCTCAGAAGTGAGTCCCTTGCTCACTTTGCCACTGGATTCAAGCAAGCCTGGCTGAAGACGGCTGAAATGCCAGAAACCGGTCCTAGGAAGCTTGTTTCCGGTCCAGGGAAGGCATGGCTTGGCAGTTCGGGCTGGACTGTTCCCATGAGGCCCAGGGTCAGACTGATTTGCATATGGCCATGTCTGAACTGGGGTGGCAGAGTGGGCTAAAGAACGGTGATGATTCAAACTCGGATCTGTTGACTGGGTGTGAGTGTTTGATTGGTTCTGATGCTCCGTCCATCACCACACCCTTTTGTACCGCTTTGTTCGCCATAAGTTGGCAGGGTATGCTCAGAAGTGAGTCCCTTGCTCACTTTGCCACTGGATTCAAGCAAGCCTGGCTGAAGACGGCTGAAAGTACAGAAACTGGTTCTAGGAAGCTTGTTTCCGGTCCAGGGAAGGCATGGCTTGGCAGTTCGGGCTGGACTGTCCCCATGAGGCACAGGGTCAGACTGATTTGCATATGGCCATGTCTGAAATGGGGTAGCAGAGTGGGCTAAAGAACGGTGATGGATCAAACTCGGATCTGTTGACTGGGTGTGTGTGTTTGATTGGTTCTGATGCTCCGTCCATCACCACCCCCTTTTGTACCGCTTTGTTCGCCATAAGTTGGCAGGCTATGCTCAGACGTGAGTCCCTTGCTCACTTTGCCACTGGATTCAAGCAAGCCTGGCTGAAGACGGCTGAAATGCCAGAAACCGGTCCTAGGAAGCTTGTTTCCGGTCCAGGGAAGGCATGGCTTGGCAGTTCGGGCTGGACTGTTCCCATGAGGCACAGGGTCAGACTGATTTGCATATGGCCATGTATGAACTGGGGTGGCAGAGTGGGCTAAAGAATGGTGATGGATCAAACTCGGATCTGTTGACTGGGTGTGAGTGTTTGATTAGTTCGGATGCTCCGTCCATCACCACCCCCTTTTGTACTGCTTTGTTCGCCATAAGTTGGCAGGGTATGCTCAAAAGTGAGTCCCTTCCTCACTTTGCCACTGTATTCAAGCAAGCCTGGCTGAAGACGGCTGAAATGCCAGAAACTGGTCCTAGGACGCTTGTTTCCGGTCCAGGGAAGGCATGGCTTGGCAGTTCGTGCTGGACTGTTCCCATGAGGCCAAGGGTAAGATTGATTTGCATATGGCCATGTCTGAACTGGGGTGGCAGAGTGGGCTAAAGACCGGTGATGGATCAAAGTCGGATCTGTTAACTGGTTGTGAGTGTTTGATTGGTTCTGATGCTCCGTCCCTCACCACCCCCTTTTGTACTGCTTTGTTCGCCATAAGTTGGCAGGGTATGCTCAGACGTGTGTCCCTTGCTTACTTTGCCACTGGATTCAAGCAAGCCTGGCTGAAGATGGCTGAAATGCCAGAAGCCGGTCCTAGGAAGCTTGCTTCCGGTCCAGGGAAGGCATGGCTTGGCAGTTCCGGCTGGACTGTTCCCTTGAGGCACAGGGTCAGACTGATTTGCATATGGCCATGTCTGAACTGGGGTGGCAGAGTGGGCTAAAGAACGGTGATGATTCAAACTCAGATCTGTTGACTGGGTGTGAGTGTTTGATTGGTTCTGATGCACAGTCCATCACCACACCCTTTTGTACCGCTTTGTTCGCCATAAGTTGGCAGGGTATACTCAGACGTGAGTCCCTTGCTCACTTTGCCACTGGATTCAAGCAAGCCTGGCTGAAGACGGCTGAAATGAAAGAAACCGGTCCTAGGAAGCTTGTTTCCGGTCCAGGGAAGGCATGGCTTGGCAGTTCTGGCTGGACTGTTCCCATGAGGCACAGGGTCAGACTGATTTGCATATGGTCATGTCTGAACTGGGGTGGCAGAGTGGGCTAAAGCACGGTGATGGATCAAACTCGGATCTGTTGACTGGGTGTGAGTGTTTGATTGGTTCTGATGCTCCGTCCATCACCACCCCCTTTTGTACTGCTTTGTTCACCATAAGTTGGCAGGGTATGCTCAGACGTGAGTCCCTACTCACTTTGCCACTGGATTCAAGCAAGCCTGGCTGAAGACGGCTGAAATGCCAGAAACCGGTCCTAGAAAGCTTGTTTCCGGACCTGGGAAGGCATGGCTTGGCAGTTCGGGCTGGACTGTTCCCATGAGGCACAGTGAGAGACTGATTTGCATATGGCCATGTCTGAACTTGGGTGGCAGAGTGGGCTAAAGAACGGTGATGGATCAAACTCGGATCTGTTGACAGGGTGTGAGTGTTTGATTGGTTCTGATGCTCCGTCCATCACCACCCCCTTTTGTACCGCTAAGTTCGCCATAAGTTGGCAGGGTATGCTCAGACGTGAGTCCCTTGCTCACTTTGCCACTGGATTCAAACAAGCCTGGCTGAAGACGGCTGAAATGCCAGAAACCAGTCCTAGGAAGCTTGTTTCCGGTACAGGGTAGGCGTGGCTTGGCAGTTCGGGCTGGACTGTTCTCATGAGGCACAAGGTCAGATTGATTTGCATATGGCCAGGTCTGAACTGGGGTGGAGGATTGGGCTAAAGAACGGTGATGGATCAAACTCGGATCTGTTGACTGGGTGTGAGTGTTTGATTGGTTCTGATGCTCCGTCCATCACCACCCCCTTTTTTACCGCTTTGTTCGCCATAAGTTGGCAGGGAATGCTCAGACGTGAGTCCCTTGCTCACTTTGCCACTGGATTCAAGCAAGCCTGGCTGAAGACGGTTGAAACGCCAGAAACCGGTCCTAGGAAGCTTGTTTCCGGTCCAGGGAAGGCATGGCTTGGCAGTTCGGGCTGGACTGTTCCCATGAGGCACAGGGTCAGATTGATTTGCATATGGCCTTGTCTGAACTGGGGTAGCAGAGTGGGCTAAAGAACGGTGATGGATCAAACTCGGATCTGTTGACTGGGTGTGAGTGTTTGATTGGTTCTGATGCTCCGTCCATCACCATCCCCTTGTGTACCGCTTTGTTCGCCATAAGTTGGCAGGGTATGCTCAGACGTGAGTCCCTTGCTCACATTGCCTCTGGATTCAAGCAAGCCTGGCTGAAGACGCTGAAATGCCAGAAACCGGTCCTAGGAAGCTTGTTTCCTGTCCAGGAAGGTATGGCTTGGCAGTTCGGGCTGGACTGTTCCCATGAGGCACAGGGTCAGACTGATTTTCATATGGCCATGTCTGATCTGGGGTGGCAGAGTGGGCTAAAGAACGGTGATGGATCAAACACGGATCTGTTGACTGGGTGTGAGTGTTTGATTGGTTCTGATGCTCCGTCCATCACCACTCCCTTTTGTACCGCTTTGTTCGCCATAAGTTGGCAGGGAATGCTCAGACGTGAGTCCCTTGCTCACTTTGCCACTGGATTCTAGCAAGCCTGGCTGAAGACGGCTGAAATGCCAGAAACCGGTCCAAGAAAGCTTGTTTCCGGTCCAGGGAAGGCATGGCTTGGCAGTTCAGGCTGGATTGTTCCCATGAGGCACAGGGTCAGACTGATTTGCATATGGCCATGTCTGAAATGGGGTGGCAGAGTGGGCTAAAGAACGGTGATGGATCAAACTCGGATCTGTTGACTGGGTGTGTGTGTTTGATTGGTTCTGATGCTCCGTCCATCACCACCCCCTTTTGTACCGCTTTGTTCGCCATAAGTTGGCAGGGTATGCTCAGACGTGAGTCCCTTGCTCACTTTGCCACTGGATTCAAGCAAGCCTGGCTGAAGACGTCTGAAATGCCAGAAACTGGTCCTAGGAAGCTGGTTTCCGGTCCAGGGAAGGCATGGCTTGGCAGTTCGGGCTGGACTTCTCCCATGAGGCACAGGGTCAGACTGATTTGCATATGGCCATGTCTGAACTGGGGTGGCAGAGTGGGCTAAAGAACGGTGATGGATCAAACACGGATCTGTTGACTGGGTGTGAGTGTTTGATTGGTTCTGATGCTCCGTCCATCACCACCCCCTTTTGTCCCGCTTTGTTCACCATCAGGTGGCAGGGTATGCTCAGACCTGAGTCCCTTGCTCACTTTGCCAATGGATTCAAGCAAGCCTGGCTGAAGACGGCTGAAATGCCAGAAACCGGTCCTAGGAAGCTGGTTTCCGGTCCAGGGAAGGCATGGCTTGGCAGTTCGGGCTGGACTGTTCCCATGAGGCACAGGGTCAGACTGCTTTGCATATGGCCATGTCTGAACTGTGGTGGCAGAGTGGGCTATAGAACGGTGATGGATCAAACTCGGATCTGTTGACTGGGTGTGAGTGTTTGATTGGTTCTGATGCTCCGTCCATCACCTCCCCCTTTTGTACCGCTTTATTCGCCATCAGTTGGCAGGGTATGCTCAGACGTGAGTCCCTTGCTCACTTTGCCACTGGATTCAAGCAAGCCTGGCTGAAGACGGCTGAAATGCCAGAAACCGGCCCTAGGAAGCTTGTTTCCGGTCCAGGGAAGGTATGGCTTGGCAGTTCGGGCTGGACTTTTCCTAGAGGCACAGGGTCAGACTGATTTGCATATGGCCATGTATGAACTGGGGTGGCAGAGTGGGGTAAAGCACGGTGATGGATCAAAATCGGATCTGTTGACTAGGTGTGAGTGTTTGATTGGTTCTGATGCTCCGTCCATCACCACCCCCTTTTGTACCGCTTTGTTCGCCATAAGTTGGCAGGGTATGCTCAGACGTGAGTCCCTTGCTCACTTTGCCACTGGATTCAAGCAAGCCTGGCTGAAGACGGCTGAAATGCCAGAAACCGGTCCTAGGAAGCTTGTTTCCGGTCCAGGGAAGGCATGGCTTGGCAGTTCGGGCTGGACTGTTCCCATGAGGCACAGGGTCAGACTGATTTGCATATGGCCATGTCTGAACTGGGGTGGCAGAGTGGGCTAAAGAATGGTGATGGATCAAACTCGGATCTGTTGACTGGGTGTGAGTGTTTGATTGGTTCTGATGCTCCGTCCATCACCACCCCCTTTTGTACTGCTTTGTTCGCCATAAGTTGGCAGTGTATTCTCAGACGTGAGTCCCTTCCTCACTTTGCCACTGGATTCAAGCAAGCCTGGCTGAAGACGGCTGAAATGCCAGAAACCGGTCCTAGGAAGCTTGTTTCCGGTCCAGGAAAGGCATGGCTTGGCAGTTCGGGCTGGACTGTTCCCATGAGGCACAGGGTCAGACTGATTTGCATATGGCCATGTCTGAACTGGGGTGGCAGAGTGGGCTAAAGCACGGTGATGGATCAAAATCGATTTTGTTGACTGGGTGTGAGTGTTTGATTGGTTCTGATGCTCCGTCCATCACCAACCCCTTTTGTACCGCTTTGTTCGCCATAAGTTGGCAGGGTATGCTCAGACGTGAGTCCCTTGCTCACTTTGCCACTGGATTCAAGCAAGCCTGGCTGAAGACAGCTGAAATGCCAGAAACCGGTCCTAGGAAGCTTGTTTCCGGTCCAGGGAAGGCATGGCTTGGCAGTTCGGGCTGGACTGTTCCCATGAGGCACAGGGTCAGACTGATTTGCATATGGCCATGTCTGAACTGGGGAGGCAGAGTGGGCTAAAGAACGGTGATGGATCAAAGTCGGATCTGTTGACTGGTTGTGAGTGTTTGATTGGTTCTGATGCTCCGTCCATCACCACCCCCTTTTGTACCGCTTTGTTCGCCATAAGTTGGCAGGGTATGCTCAGACGTGAGTCCCTTGCTCACTTTGCCACTGGATTCAAGCAAGCCTGGCTGAAGACGGCTGAAATGCCAGAAACCGGTCCTAGGAAGCGTGTTTCCGGTCCAGGGAAGGCATGGCTTGGCAGTTCGGGCTGGACTGTTCCCATGAGGGACAGGGTCAGACTGACTTGCATATGGCCATGTCTGAACTGGAGTGGCAGAGTGGGCTAAAGAACGGTGATGGATCAAACTCGGATCTGTTGACTGGGTGTGAGTGTTTGATTGGTTCTGATGCTCCGTCCATCACCACCCCCTTTTGTACTGCTTTGTTCGCCATAAGTTGGCAGGGTATGCTCAGACGTGAGTCCCTTCCTCACTTTGACACTGGATTCAAGCAAGCCTGGCTGAAGACGGCTGAAATGCCAGAAACCGGTCCTAGGAAGCTTGTTTCCGGTCCAGGGAAGGCATGGCTTGGCAGTTCGGGCTGGACTGTTCCCATGAGGCACAGGGTCAGACTGATTTGCATATGGCCATGTCTGAACTGGGGTGGCAGAGTGGGCTAAAGAACGGTGATGGATCAAACTCGGATCTGTTGACTGGGTGTGAGTGTTTGATTGGTTCTGATGCTCCGTCCATCACCACCCCCTTTTGTACCGCTTTGTTCGCCATAAGTTGGCAGGGTATGCTCAGAAGTTAGTCCCTTGCTCACTTTGCCACTGGATTCAAGCAAGCCTGGCTGAAGACGGCTGAAATGCCAGAAACCAGTCCTAGGAAGCTTGTTTCCGGTCCAGGGAAGGCATGGCTTGGCAGTTCGGGCTGGACTGTTCCCATGAGGCACAGGGTCAGACTGATTTGCATATGGCCAGGTCTGAACTGGGGTGGCAGAGTGGGCTAAAGAACGGTGATGGATCAAACTCGGATCTGTTGACTGGGTGTGAGTGTTTGATTGGTTCTGATGCTCCGTCCATCACCACCCACTTTTGTACCGCTTTGTTCGCCATAAGTTAGCAGGGTATGCTCAGACGTGAGTCCCTTGCTCACTTTGCCACTGGATTCAAGCAAGCCTGGCTGAAGACGGCTGAAATGCCAGAAACTGGTCCTAGGAAGCTTGTTTCCGGTCTAGGGAAGGCATGGCTTGGCAGTCCGGGCTGGACTTCTCCCATAAGGCACAGGGTCAGACTGATCTGCATATGGCCATGTCTGAACTGGGGTGGCAGAGTGGGCTAAAGAATGGTGATGGATCAAACACGGATCTGTTGACTGGGTGTAAGTGTTTGATTGGTTCTGATGCTCCGTCCATCACCACCCCCTTTTGTACCGCTTTGTTCGCCATAAGTTGGCAGGGTATGCTCAGACGTGAGTCCCTTGCTCACTTTGCCACTGGATTCAAGCAAGCCTGGCTGAAGACAGTTGAAATGCCAGAAACCGGTCCTAGGAAGCTTGTTTCCGGTCTAGGGAAGGCATGGCTTGGCAGTTCGGGCTGGACTTCTCCCATAAGGCACAGGGTCAGACTGATTTGCAGATGGCCATGTCTGAACTGGGGTGGCAGAGTGGGCTAAAGAATGGTTATGGATCAAACACGGATCTGTTGACTGGGTGTGAGTGTTTGATTGGTTCTGATGCTCCGTCCATCACCACCCCCTTTTGTACCACTTTGTTCACCATAAGTTGGCAGGGTATGCTCAGACGTGAGTCCCTTGCTCACTTTGCCACTGGATTCAAGCAAGCCTGGCTGAAGACGGCTGAAATGCCAGAAACCAGTCCTAGGAAGCTGGTTTCCGGTTCATGGAAGGCATCGCTTGGCAGTTCAGGCTGGACTGTTCCCATGAGGCACAGGGTCAGACTGCTTTGCATATGGCCATGTCTGAACTGTGGTGGCAGAGTGGGCTATAGAACGGTGATGGATCAAACTCGGATCTGTTGACTGAGTGTGAGTGTTTGATTGGTTCTGATGCTCCGTCCATCACCTCCCCCTTTTGTACCGCTTTATTCGCCATCAGTTGGCAGGGTATGCTCAGACGTGAGTCCCTTGCTCACTTTGCCACTGGATTCAAGCAAGCCTGGCTGAAGACGGCTGAAATGCCAGAAACCGGCCCTAGGAAGCTTGTTTCCGGTCCAGGGAAGGTATGGCTTGGCAGTTCGGGCTGGACTTTTCCTAGAGGCACAGGGTCAGACTGATTTGCATATGGCCATGTATGAACTGGGGTGGCAGAGTGGGGTAAAGCACGGTGATGGATCAAAATCGGATCTGTTGACTAGGTGTGAGTGTTTGATTGGTTCTGATGCTCCGTCCATCACCACCCCCTTTTGTACCGCTTTGTTCGCCATAAGTTGGCAGGGTATGCTCAGACGTGAGTCCCTTGCTCACTTTGCCACTGGATTCAAGCAAGCCTGGCTGAAGACGGCTGAAATGCCAGAAACCGGTCCTAGGAAGCTTGTTTCCGGTCCAGGGAAGGCATGGCTTGGCAGTTCGGGCTGGACTGTTCCCATGAGGCACAGGGTCAGACTGATTTGCATATGGCCATGTCTGAACTGGGGTGGCAGAGTGGGCTAAAGAATGGTGATGGATCAAACTCGGATCTGTTGACTGGGTGTGAGTGTTTGATTGGTTCTGATGCTCCGTCCATCACCACCCCCTTTTGTACTGCTTTGTTCGCCATAAGTTGGCAGTGTATTCTCAGACGTGAGTCCCTTCCTCACTTTGCCACTGGATTCAAGCAAGCCTGGCTGAAGACGGCTGAAATGCCAGAAACCGGTCCTAGGAAGCTTGTTTCCGGTCCAGGGAAGGCATGGCTTAGCAGTTCGGGCTGGACTGTTCCCATGAGGCACAGGGTCAGACTGATTTGCATATGGCCATGTCTGAACTGGGGTGGCAGAGTGGGCTAAAGCACGGTGATGGATCAAAATCGATTTTGTTGACTGGGTGTGAGTGTTTGATTGGTTCTGATGCTCCGTCCATCACCAACCCCTTTTGTACCGCTTTGTTCGCCATAAGTTGGCAGGGTATGCTCAGACGTGAGTCCCTTTCTCACTTTGCCACTGGATTCAAGCAAGCCTGGCTGAAGACAGCTGAAATGCCAGAAACCGGTCCTAGGAAGCTTGTTTCCGGTCCAGGGAAGGCATGGCTTGGCAGTTCGGGCTGGACTGTTCCCATGAGGCACAGGGTCAGACTGATTTGCATATGGCCATGTCTGAACTGGGGAGGCAGAGTGGGCTAAAGAACGGTGATGGATCAAAGTCGGATCTTTTGACTGGTTGTGAGTGTTTGATTGGTTCTGATGCTCCGTCCATCACCACCCCCTTTTGTACCGCTTTGTTCGCCATAAGTTGGCAGGGTATGCTCAGACGTGAGTCCCTTGCTCACTTTGCCACTGGATTCAAGCAAGCCTGGCTGAACACGGCTGAAATGCCAGAAACCAGTCCTAGGAAGCTGGTTTCCGGTTCATGGAAGGCATCGCTTGGCAGTTCGGGCTGGACTGTTCCCATGAGGCACAGGGTCAGACTGCTTTGCATATGGCCATGTCTGAACTGTGGTGGCAGAGTGGGCTATAGAACGGTGATGGATCAAACTCGGATCTGTTGACTGGGTGTGAGTGTTTGATTGGTTCTGATGCTCCGTCCATCACCTCCCCCTTTTGTACCGCTTTATTCGCCATCAGTTGGCAGGGTATGCTCAGACGTGAGTCCCTTGCTCACTTTGCCACTGGATTCAAGCAAGCCTGGCTGAAGACGGCTGAAATGCCAGAAACCGGCCCTAGGAAGCTTGTTTCCGGTCCAGGGAAGGTATGGCTTGGCAGTTCGGGCTGGACTTTTCCTAGAGGCACAGGGTCAGACTGATTTGCATATGGCCATGTATGAACTGGGGTGGCAGAGTGGGGTAAAGCACGGTGATGGATCAAAATCGGATCTGTTGACTAGGTGTGAGTGTTTGATTGGTTCTGATGCTCCGTCCATCACCACCCCCTTTTGTACCGCTTTGTTCACCATAAGTTGGCAGGGTATGCTCAGACGTGAGTCCCTTGCTCACTTTGCCACTGGATTCAAGCAAGCCTGGCTGAAGACGGCTGAAATGCCAGAAACCGGTCCTAGGAAGCTTGTTTCCGGTCCAGGGAAGGCATGGCTTGGCAGTTCGGGCTGGACTGTTCCCATGAGGCACAGGGTCAGACTGATTTGCATATGGCCATGTCTGAACTGGGGTGGCAGAGTGGGCTAAAGAACGGTGATGGATCAAACTCGGATCTGTTGACTGGGTGTGAGTGTTTGATTGGTTCTGATGCTCCGTCCATCACCACCCCCTTTTGTACTGCTTTGTTCGCCATAAGTTGGCAGTGTATTCTCAGACGTGAGTCCCTTCCTCACTTTGCCACTGGATTCAAGCAAGCCTGGCTGAAGACGGCTGAAATGCCAGAAACCGGTCCTAGGAAGCTTGTTTCCGGTCCAGGGAAGGCATGGCTTGGCAGTTCAGGCTGGACTGTTCCCATGAGGCACAGGGTCAGACTGATTTGCATATGGCCATGTCTGAACTGGGGTGGCAGAGTGGGCTAAAGCACGGTGATGGATCAAAATCGATTTTGTTGACTGGGTGTGAGTGTTTGATTGGTTCTGATGCTCCGTCCATCACCAACCCCTTTTGTACCGCTTTGTTCGCCATAAGTTGGCAGGGTATGCTCAGACGTGAGTCCCTTTCTCACTTTGCCACTGGATTCAAGCAAGCCTGGCTGAAGACAGCTGAAATGCCAGAAACCGGTCCTAGGAAGCTTGTTTCCGGTCCAGGGAAGGCATGGCTTGGCAGTTCGGGCTGGACTGTTCCCATGAGGCACAGGGTCAGACTGATTTGCATATGGCCATGTCTGAACTGGGGAGGCAGAGTGGGCTAAAGAACGGTGATGGATCAAAGTCGGATCTTTTGACTGGTTGTGAGTGTTTGATTGGTTCTGATGCTCCGTCCATCACCACCCCCTTTTGTACCGCTTTGTTCGCCATAAGTTGGCAGGGTATGCTCAGACGTGAGTCCCTTGCTCACTTTGCCATAGATTCAAGCAAGCCTGGCTGAAGACGGCTGAAATGCCAGAAACCAGTCCTAGGAAGCGTGTTTCCGGTCCAGGGAAGGCATGGCTTGGCAGTTCGGGCTGGACTGTTCCCATGAGGGACAGGGTCAGACTGATTTGCATATGGCCCTGTCTGAACTGGAGTGGCAGAGTGGGCTAAAGAACGGTGATGGATCAAACTCGGATCTGTTGACTGGGTGTGAGTGTTTGATTGGTTCTGATGCTCCGTCCATCACCACCCCCTTTTGTACTGCTTTGTTCGCCATAAGTTGGCAGGGTATGCTCAGACGTGAGTCCCTTCCTCACTTTGACACTGGATTCAAGCAAGCCTGGCTGAAGACGGCTGAAATGCCAGAAACCGGTCCTAGGAAGCTTGTTTCCGGTCCAGGGAAGGCATGGCTTGGCAGTTCGGGCTGGACTGTTCCCATGAGGCACAGGGTCAGACTGATTTGCATATGGCCATGTCTGAACTGGGGTGGCAGAGTGGGCTAACGAACGGTGATGGATCAAACTCGGATCTGTTGACTGGGTGTGAGTGTTTGATTGGTTCTGATGCTCCGTCCATCACCACCCCCTTTTGTACCGCTTTGTTCGCCATAAGTTGGCAGGGTATGTTCAGAAGTTAGTCCCTTGCTCACTTTGCCACTGGATTCAAGCAAGCCTGGCTGAAGATGGCTGAAATGCCAGAAACCAGTCCTAGGAAGCTTGTTTCCGGTCCAGGGAAGGCATGGCTTGGCAGTTCGGGCTGGACTGTTCCCATGAGGCACAGGGTCAGACTGATTTGCATATGGCCAGGTCTGAACTGGGGTGGCAGAGTGGGCTAAAGAACGGTGATGGATCAAACTCGGATCTGTTGACTGGGTGTGAGTGTTTGATTGGTTCTGATGCTCCGTCCATCACCACCCACTTTTGTACCGCTTTGTTCGCCATAAGTTGGCAGGGTATGCTCAGACGTGAGTCCCTTGCTCACTTTGCCACTGGATTCAAGCAAGCCTGGCTGAAGACGGCTGAAATGCCAGAAACCGGTCCTAGGAAGCTTGTTTCCGGTCTAGGGAAGGCATGGCTTGGCAGTTCGGGCTGGACTTCTCCCATAAGGCACAGGGTCAGACTGATTTGCATATGGCCATGTCTGAACTGGGGTGGCAGAGTGGGCTAAAGAATGGTGATGGATCAAACACGGATCTGTTGACTGGGTGTAAGTGTTTGATTGGTTCTGATGCTCCGTCCATCACCACCCCCTTTTGTACCGCTTTGTTCGCCATAAGTTGGCAGGGTATGCTCAGACGTGAGTCCCTTGCTCACTTTGCCACTGGATTCAAGCAAGCCTGGCTGAAGACGGTTGAAATGCCAGAAACCGGTCCTAGGAAGCTTGTTTCCGGTCTAGGGAAGGCATGGCTTTGCAGTTCGGGCTGGACTTCTCCCATAAGGCACAGGGTCAGACTGATTTGCAGATGGCCATGTCTGAACTGGGGTGGCAGAGTGGGCTAAAGAATGGTTATGGATCAAACACGGATCTGTTGACTGGGTGTGAGTGTTTGATTGGTTCTGATGCTCCGTCCATCACCACCCCCTTTTGTACCACTTTGTTCACCATAAGTTGGCAGGGTATGCTCAGAAGTGAGTCCCTTGCTCACTTTGCCACTGGATTCAAGCAAGCCTGGCTGAAGACGGCTGAAATGCCAGAAACCAGTCCTAGGAAGCCGGTTTCCGGTTCATGGAAGGCATCGCTTGGCAGTTCGGGCTGGACTGTTCCCATGAGGCACAGGGTCAGACTGCTTTGCATATGGCCATGTCTGAACTGGGGTGGCAGAGTGGGCTATAGAACGGTGATGGATCAAACTCGGATCTGGTGACTGGGTGTGAGTGTTTGATTGGTTCTGATGCTCCGTCCATCACCACCCCCTTTTGTACCGCTTTGTTCGCCATAAGTTGGCAGGGTATGCTCAGACGTGAGTCCCTTGCTCACTTTGCCACTGGATTCAAGCAAGCCTTGCAGAAGACGGCTGAAATGCCGGAAACCGGCCCTAGGAAGCTTGTTTCCGGTCTAGGGAAGGTATGGCTTGGCAGTTCGGGCTGGACTTTTCCTAGAGGCACAGGGTCAGACTGATTTGCATATGGCCATGTATGAACTGGGGTGGCAGAGTGGGGTAAAGCACGGTGATGGATCAAAATCGGATCTGTTGACTAGGTGTGAGTGTTTGATTGGTTCTGATGCTCCGTCCATCACCACCCCCTTTTGTACCGCTTTGTTCGCCATAAGTTGGCAGGGTATGCTCAGACGTGAGTCCCTTGCTCACTTTGCCACTGGATTCAAGCAAGCCTGGCTGAAGACGGCTGAAATGCCAGAAACCGGTCCTAGGAAGCTTGTTTCCGGTCCAGGGAAGGCATGGCTTGGCAGTTCGGGCTGGACTGTTCCCATGAGGCACAGGGTCAGACTGATTTGCATATGGCCATGTCTGAACTGGGGTGGCAGAGTGGGCTAAAGAACGGTGATGGATCAAACTCGGATCTGTTGACTGGGTGTGAGTGTTTGATTGGTTCTGATGCTCCGTCCATCACCACCCCCTTTTGTACTGCTTTGTTCGCCATAAGTTGGCAGTGTATTCTCAGACGTGAGTCCCTTCCTCACTTTGCCACTGGATTCAAGCAAGCCTGGCTGAAGACGGCTGAAATGCCAGAAACCGGTCCTAGGAAGCTTGTTTCCGGTCCAGGGAAGGCATGGCTTGGCAGTTCAGGCTGGACTGTTCCCATGAGGCACAGGGTCAGACTGATTTGCATATGGCCATGTCTGAACTGGGGTGGCAGAGTGGGCTAAAGCACGGTGATGGATCAAAATCGATTTTGTTGACTGGGTGTGAGTGTTTGATTGGTTCTGATGCTCCGTCCATCACCAACCCCTTTTGTACCGCTTTGTTCGCCATAAGTTGGCAGGGTATGCTCAGACGTGAGTCCCTTTCTCACTTTGCCACTGGATTCAAGCAAGCCTGGCTGAAGACAGCTGAAATGCCAGAAACCGGTCCTAGGAAGCTTGTTTCCGGTCCAGGGAAGGCATGGCTTGGCAGTTCGGGCTGGACTGTTCCCATGAGGCACAGGGTCAGACTGATTTGCATATGGCCATGTCTGAACTGGGGAGGCAGAGTGGGCTAAAGAACGGTGATGGATCAAAGTCGGATCTTTTGACTGGTTGTGAGTGTTTGATTGGTTCTGATGCTCCGTCCATCACCACCCCCTTTTGTACCGCTTTGTTCGCCATAAGTTGGCAGGGTATGCTCAGACGTGAGTCCCTTGCTCACTTTGCCACTGGATTCAAGCAAGCCTGGCTGAAGACGGCTGAAATGCCAGAAACCAGTCCTAGGAAGCGTGTTTCCGGTCCAGGGAAGGCATGGCTTGGCAGTTCGGGCTGGACTGTTCCCATGAGGGACAGGGTCAGACTGATTTGCATATGGCCCTGTCTGAACTGGAGTGGCAGAGTGGGCTAAAGAACGGTGATGGATCAAACTCGGATCTGTTGACTGGGTGTGAGTGTTTGATTGGTTCTGATGCTCCGTCCATCACCACCCCCTTTTGTACCGCTTTGTTCGCCATAAGTTGGCAGGGTATGCTCAGAAGTTAGTCCCTTGCTCACTTTGCAACTGGATTCAAGCAAGCCTGGCTGAAGATGGCTGAAATGCCAGAAACCAGTCCTAGGAAGCTTGTTTCCGGTCCAGGGAAGGCATGGCTTGGCAGTTCGGGCTGGACTGTTCCCATGAGGCACAGGTTCAGACTGATTTGCATATGGCCAGGTCTGAACTGGGGTGGCAGAGTGGGCTAAAGAACGGTGATGGATCAAACTCGGATCTGTTGACTGGGTGTGAGTGTTTGATTGGTTCTGATGCTCCGTCCATCACCACCCACTTTTGTACCGCTTTGTTCGCCATAAGTTGGCAGGGTATGCTCAGACGTGAGTCCCTTGCTCACTTTGCCACTGGATTCAAGCAAGCCTGGCTGAAGACGGCTGAAATGCCAGAAACCGGTCCTAGGAAGCTTGTTTCCGGTCTAGGGAAGGCATGGCTTGGCAGTTCGGGCTGGACTTCTCCCATAAGGCACAGGGTCAGACTGATTTGCATATGGCCATGTCTGAACTGGGGTGGCAGAGTGGGCTAAAGAATGGTGATGGATCAAACACGGATCTGTTGACTGGGTGTAAGTGTTTGATTGGTTCTGATGCTCCGTCCATCACCACCCCCTTTTGTACCGCTTTGTTCGCCATAAGTTGGCAGGGTATGCTCAGACGTGAGTCCCTTGCTCACTTTGCCACTGGATTCAAGCAAGCCTGGCTGAAGACGGTTGAAATGCCAGAAACCGGTCCTAGGAAGCTTGTTTCCGGTCTAGGGAAGGCATGGCTTTGCAGTTCGGGCTGGACTTCTCCCATAAGGCACAGGGTCAGACTGATTTGCAGATGGCCATGTCTGAACTGGGGTGGCAGAGTGGGCTAAAGAATGGTTATGGATCAAACACGGATCTGTTGACTGGGTGTGAGTGTTTGATTGGTTCTGATGCTCCGTCCATCACCACCCCCTTTTGTACCACTTTGTTCACCATAAGTTGTCAGGGTATGCTCAGACGTGAGTCCCTTGCTCACTTTGCCACTGGATTCAAGCAAGCCTGGCTGAAGACGGCTGAAATGCCAGAAACCAGTCCTAGGAAGCTGGTTTCCGGTTCATGGAAGGCATCGCTTGGCAGTTCGGGCTGGACTGTTCCCATGAGGCACAGGGTCAGACTGCTTTGCATATGGCCATGTCTGAACTGGGGTGGCAGAGTGGGCTATAGAACGGTGATGGATCAAACTCGGATCTGGTGACTGGGTGTGAGTGTTTGATTGGTTCTGATGCTCCGTCCATCACCACCCCCTTTTGTACCGCTTTGTTCGCCATAAGTTGGCAGGGTATGCTCAGACGTGAGTCCCTTGCTCACTTTGCCACTGGATTCAAGCAAGCCTTGCAGAAGACGGCTGAAATGCCGGAAACCGGCCCTAGGAAGCTTGTTTCCGGTCTAGGGAAGGCATGGCTTGGCAGTTCGGGCTGGACTGTTCCCATGAGGCACAGGGTCAGACTGATTTGCATATGGCCATGTATGAACTGGGGTGGCAGAGTGGGCTAAAGAACGGTGATGGATCAAAGTCGGATCTGTTGACTGGTTGTGAGTGTTTGATTGGTTCTGATGCTCCGTCCATCACCACCCCCTTTTGTACCGCTTTGTTCGCCATAAGTTGGCAGGGTATGCTCAGACGTGAGTCCCTTGCTCACTTTGCCACTGGATTCAAGCAAGCCTGGCTGAAGACGGCTGAAATTCCAGAAACCGGTCCTAGGAAGCGTGTTTCCGGTCCAGGGAAGGCATGGCTTGGCAGTTCGGGCTGGACTGTTCCCATGAGGGACAGGGTCAGACTGATTTGCATATGGCCATGTCTGAACTGGAGTGGCAGAGTGGGCTAAAGAACGGTGATGGATCAAACTCGGATCTGTTGACTGGGTGTGAGTGTTTGATTGGTTCTGATGCTCCGTCCATCACCACCCCCTTTTGTACTGCTTTGTTCGCCATAAGTTGGCAGGGTATGCTCAGACGTGAGTCCCTTCCTCACTTTGACACTGGATTCAAGCAAGCCTGGCTGAAGACGGCTGAAATGCCAGAAACCGGTCCTAGGAAGCTTGTTTCCGGTCCAGGGAAGGCATGGCTTGGCAGTTCAGGCTGGACTGTTCCCATGAGGCACAGGGTCAGACTGATTTGCATATGGCCATGTCTGAACTGGGGTGGCAGAGTGGGCTATAGAACGGTGATGGATCAAACTCGGATCTGGTGACTGGGTGTGAGTGTTTGATTGGTTCTGATGCTCCGTCCATCACCACCCCCTTTTGTACCGCTTTGTTCGCCATAAGTTGGCAGGGTATGCTCAGACGTGAGCCCTTGCTCACTTTGCCACTGGATTCAAGCAAGCCTTGCAGAAGACGGCTGAAATGCCGGAAACCGGCCCTAGGAAGCTTGTTTCCGGTCTAGGGAAGGTATGGCTTGGCAGTTCGGGCTGGACTTTTCCTAGAGGCACAGGGTCAGACTGATTTGCATATGGCCATGTATGAACTGGGGTGGCAGAGTGGGGTAAAGCACGGTGATGGATCAAAATCGGATCTGTTGACTAGGTGTGAGTGTTTGATTGGTTCTGATGCTCCGTCCATCACCACCCCCTTTTGTACCGCTTTGTTCGCCATAAGTTGGCAGGGTATGCTCAGACGTGAGTCCCTTGCTCACTTTGCCACTGGATTCAAGCAAGCCTGGCTGAAGACGGCTGAAATGCCAGAAACCGGTCCTAGGAAGTTTGTTTCCGGTCCAGGGAAGGCATGGCTTGGCAGTTCGGGCTGGACTGTTCCCATGAGGCACAGGGTCAGACTGATTTGCATATGGCCATGTCTGAACTGGGGTGGCAGAGTGGGCTAAAGAACGGTGATGGATCAAACTCGGATCTGTTGACTGGGTGTGAGTGTTTGATTGGTTCTGATGCTCCGTCCATCACCACCCCCTTTTGTACTGCTTTGTTCGCCATAAGTTGGCAGTGTATTCTCAGACGTGAGTCCCTTCCTCACTTTGCCACTGGATTCAAGCAAGCCTGGCTGAAGACGGCTGAAATGCCAGAAACCGGTCCTAGGAAGCTTGTTTCCGGTCCAGGGAAGGCATGGCTTGGCAGTTCAGGCTGGACTGTTCCCATGAGGCACAGGGTCAGACTGATTTGCATATGGCCATGTCTGAACTGGGGTGGCAGAGTGGGCTAAAGCACGGTGATGGATCAAAATCGATTTTGTTGACTGGGTGTGAGTGTTTGATTGGTTCTGATGCTCCGTCCATCACCAACCCCTTTTGTACCGCTTTGTTCGCCATAAGTTGGCAGGGTATGCTCAGACGTGAGTCCCTTTCTCACTTTGCCACTGGATTCAAGCAAGCCTGGCTGAAGACAGCTGAAATGCCAGAAACCGGTCCTAGGAAGC
The DNA here is from genome assembly GCF_964204655.1 of Triturus cristatus. Classification (NCBI taxonomy): domain Eukaryota; kingdom Metazoa; phylum Chordata; class Amphibia; order Caudata; family Salamandridae; genus Triturus; species Triturus cristatus. Next base: position 23,488 of record NW_028187919.1, on the reverse strand, counting down.
TTGTTTCCGGTCCAGGGAAGGCATGGCTTGGCAGTTCGGGCTGGACTGTTCCCATGAGGCACAGGGTCAGACTGATTTGCATATGGCCATGTCTGAACTGGGGAGGCAGAGTGGGCTAAAGAACGGTGATGGATCAAAGTCGGATCTTTTGACTGGTTGTGAGTGTTTGATTGGTTCTGATGCTCCGTCCATCACCACCCCCTTTTGTACCGCTTTGTTCGCCATAAGTTGGCAGGGTATGCTCAGACGTGAGTCCCTTGCTCACTTTGCCACTGGATTCAAGCAAGCCTGGCTGAAGACGGCTGAAATGCCAGAAACCAGTCCTAGGAAGCGTGTTTCCGGTCCAGGGAAGGCATGGCTTGGCAGTTCGGGCTGGACTGTTCCCATGAGGGACAGGGTCAGACTGATTTGCATATGGCCCTGTCTGAACTGGAGTGGCAGAGTGGGCTAAAGAACGGTGATGGATCAAACTCGGATCTGTTGACTGGGTGTGAGTGTTTGATTGGTTCTGATGCTCCGTCCATCACCACCCCCTTTTGTACCGCTTTGTTCGCCATAAGTTGGCAGGGTATGCTCAGACGTGAGTCCCTTGCTCACTTTGCCACTGGATTCAAGTAAGCCTGGCTGAAGACGGCTGAAATGCCAGAAACCCGTCCTAGGAAACGTGTTTCCTGTCCAGGGAAGGCATTGCTTGGCAATTCGGGCTGGACTGTTCCCATGAGGCACAGGGTCAGACTGATTTTCATATGGCCATGTCTGAACTGGGGTGGCAGAGTGGGCTAAAGAACAGTGATGGATCAAAGTCGGATCTGTTGACTGGGTGTGAGTGTTTGATTGGTTCTGATGCTCCGTCCATCACCACCCACTTTTGTACCGCTTTGTTCGCCATAAGTTGGCAGGGTATGCTCAGACGTGAGTCCCTTGCTCACTTTGCCACTGGATTCAAGCAAGCCTGGCTGAAGACGGCTGAAATGCCAGAAACCGGTCCTAGGAAGCTTGTTTCCGGTCTAGGGAAGGCATGGCTTGGCAGTTCGGGCTGGACTTCTCCCATAAGGCACAGGGTCAGACTGATTTGCATATGGCCATGTCTGAACTGGGGTGGCAGAGTGGGCTAAAGAATGGTGATGGATCAAACACGGATCTGTTGACTGGGTGTAAGTGTTTGATTGGTTCTGATGCTCCGTCCATCACCACCCCCTTTTGTACCGCTTTGTTCGCCATAAGTTGGCAGGGTATGCTCAGACGTGAGTCCCTTGCTCACTTTGCCACTGGATTCAAGCAAGCCTGGCTGAAGACGGTTGAAATGCCAGAAACCGGTCCTAGGAAGCTTGTTTCCGGTCTAGGGAAGGCATGGCTTTGCAGTTCGGGCTGGACTTCTCCCATAAGGCACAGGGTCAGACTGATTTGCAGATGGCCATGTCTGAACGGGGGTGGCAGAGTGGGCTAAAGAATGGTTATGGATCAAACACGGATCTGTTGACTGGGTGTGAGTGTTTGATTGGTTCTGATGCTCCGTCCATCACCACCCCCTTTTGTACCACTTTGTTCACCATAAGTTGTCAGGGTATGCTCAGACGTGAGTCCCTTGCTCACTTTGCCACTGGATTCAAGCAAGCCTGGCTGAAGACGGCTGAAATGCCAGAAACCAGTCCTAGGAAGCTGGTTTCCGGTTCATGGAAGGCATCGCTTGGCAGTTCGGGCTGGACTGTTCCCATGAGGCACAGGGTCAGACTGCTTTGCATATGGCCATGTCTGAACTGGGGTGGCAGAGTGGGCTATAGAACGGTGATGGATCAAACTCGGATCTGGTGACTGGGTGTGAGTGTTTGATTGGTTCTGATGCTCCGTCCATCACCACCCCCTTTTGTACCGCTTTGTTCGCCATAAGTTGGCAGGGTATGCTCAGACGTGAGTCCCTTGCTCACTTTGCCACTGGATTCAAGCAAGCCTTGCAGAAGACGGCTGAAATGCCGGAAACCGGCCCTAGGAAGCTTGTTTCCGGTCTAGGGAAGGCATGGCTTGGCAGTTCGGGCTGGACTGTTCCCATGAGGCACAGGGTCAGACTGATTTGCATATGGCCATGTATGAACTGGGGTGGCAGAGTGGGCTAAAGAACGGTGATGGATCAAAGTCGGATCTGTTGACTGGTTGTGAGTGTTTGATTGGTTCTGATGCTCCGTCCATCACCACCCCCTTTTGTACCGCTTTGTTCGCCATAAGTTGGCAGGGTATGCTCAGACGTGAGTCCCTTGCTCACTTTGCCACTGGATTCAAGCAAGCCTGGCTGAAGACGGCTGAAATTCCAGAAACCGGTCCTAGGAAGCGTGTTTCCGGTCCAGGGAAGGCATGGCTTGGCAGTTCGGGCTGGACTGTTCCCATGAGGGACAGGGTCAGACTGATTTGCATATGGCCATGTCTGAACTGGAGTGGCAGAGTGGGCTAAAGAACGGTGATGGATCAAACTCGGATCTGTTGACTGGGTGTGAGTGTTTGATTGGTTCTGATGCTCCGTCCATCACCACCCCCTTTTGTACTGCTTTGTTCGCCATAAGTTGGCAGGGTATGCTCAGACGTGAGTCCCTTCCTCACTTTGACACTGGATTCAAGCAAGCCTGGCTGAAGACGGCTGAAATGCCAGAAACCGGTCCTAGGAAGCTTGTTTCCGGTCCAGGGAAGGCATGGCTTGGCAGTTCGGGCTGGACTGTTCCCATGAGGCACAGGGTCAGACTGATTTGCATATGGCCATGTCTGAACTGGTGTGGCAGAGTGGGCTAAAGAACGGTGATGGATCAAACTCGGATCTGTTGACTGGGTGTGAGTGTTTGATTGGTTCTGATGCTCCGTCCATCACCACCCCCTTTTGTACCGCTTTGTTCGCCATAAGTTGGCAGGGTATGCTCAGACGTTAGTCCCTTGCTCACTTTGCCACTGGATTCAAGCAAGCCTGGCTGAAGACGGCTGAAATGCCAGAAACCAGTCCTAGGAAGCTTGTTTCCGGTCCAGGGAAGGCATGGCTTGGCAGTTCGGGCTGGACTGTTCCCATGAGGCACAGGGTCAGACTGATTTGCATATGGCCAGGTCTGAACTGGGGTGGCAGAGTGGGCTAAAGATCGGTGATGGATCAAACTCGGATCTGTTGACTGGGTGTGAGTTTTTGATTGGTTCTGATGCTCTGTCCATCACCACCCACTTTTGTACCGCTTTGTTCGCCATAAGTTGGCAGGGTAGGCTCAGACGTGAGTCCCTTGCTCACTTTGCCACTGGATTCAAGCAAGCCTGGCTGAAGACGGCTGAAATGCCAGAAACCGGTCCAAGGAAGCTTGTTTCCGGTCTAGGGAAGGCATGGCTTGGCAGTTCGGGCTGGACTTCTCCCATAAGGCACAGGGTCAGACTGATTTGCATATGGCCATGTCTGAACTGGGGTGGCAGAGTGGTCTAAAGAATGGTGATGGATCAAACACGGATCTGTTGACTGGGTGTAAGTGTTTGATTGGTTCTGATGCTCCGTCCATCACCACCCCCTTTTGTACCGCTTTGTTCGCCATAAGTTGGCAGGGTATGCTCAGACGTGAGACCCTTGCTCACTTTGCCACTGGATTCAAGCAAGCCTGGCTGAAGACGGTTGAAATGCCAGAAACCGGTACTAGGAAGCTTGTTTCCGGTCTAGGGAAGGCATGGCTTGGCAGTTCGGGCTGGACTTCTCCCATAAGGCACAGGGTCAGACTGATTTGCAGATGGCCATGTCTGAACTGGGGTGGCAGAGTGGGCTAAAGAATGGTTATGGATCAAACACGGATCTGTTGACTGGGTGTGAGTGTTTGATTGGTTCTGATGCTCCGTCCATCACCACCCCCTTTTGTACCACTTTGTTCACCATAAGTTGGCAGGGTATGCTCAGACGTGAGTCCCTTGCTCACTTTGCCACTGGATTCAAGCAAGCCTGGCTGAAGACGGCTGAAATGCCAGAAACCAGTCCTAGGAAGCTGGTTTCCGGTTCATGGAAGGCATCGCTTGGCAGTTCGGGCTGGACTGTTCCCATGAGGCACAGGGTCAGACTGATTTGCATATGGCCATGTATGAACTGGGGTGGCAGAGTGGGCTAAAGCACGGTGATGGATCAAAATCGGATCTGTTGACTGGGTGTGAGTGTTTGATTGGTTCTGATGCTCCGTCCATCACCACCCCCTTTTGTACCGCTTTGTTCGCCATAAGTTGGCAGGGTATGCTCAGACGTGAGTCCCTTGCTCACTTTGCCACTGGATTTAAGCAAGCCTGGCTGAAGATGGCTGAAATGCCAGAAACCGGTCCTAGGAAGCTTGTTTCCGGTCCAGGGAAGGCATGGCTTGGCAGTTCGGGCTGGACTGTTCCCATGAGGCACAGGGTCAGACTGATTTGCATATGGCCATGTCTGAACTGGGGTGGCAGAGTGGGCTAAAGAACGGTGATGGATCAAACTCGGATCTGTTGACTGGGTGTGAGTGTTTGATTGTTTCTGATGCTCCGTCCATCACCACCCCTTTTTGTACTGCTTTGTTCGCCATAAGTTGGCAGGGTATGCTCAGACGTGAGTCCCTTCCTCACTTTGCCACTGGATTCAAGCAAGCCTGGCTGAAGACGGCTGAAAGGCCAGAAACCGGTCCTAGGAAGATTGTTCCGGTCCAGGGAAGGCATGGCTTGGCATTTCGGGCTGGACTGTTCCCATGAGGCACAGGGTCAGACTGATTTGCATATGGCCATGTCTGAACTGGGGTGGCAGAGTGGGCTAAAGAACGGTGATGGATCAAAGTCGGATCTGTTGACTGGTTGTGATTGTTTGATTGGTTCTGATGCTCCGTCCATCACTACCCCCTTTTGTACTGCTTTGTTCGCCATAAGTTGGCAGGGTATGATCAGACGTGAGTCCCTTGCTCACTTTGCCACTGGGTTCAAGCAAGCCTGGCTGAAGACGGCTGAAATGCCAGAAACCGGTCCTGGGAAGCTTGTTTCCGGTCAAGGGAAGGCAAGGGTTGGCAGTTCGGGCTGGACTGTTCCCATGAGGCACAGGGTCAGACTGATTTGCATATGGCAATGTCTGAACTGGGGTGGCAAAGTGGGCTAAAGAACGGTGATGATTCAAACTCGGATTTGTTGACTGGGTGTGAGTGTTTGATTGGTTCTGATGCTCCGTCCATCACCACCCCCTTTTGTACCGCTTTGTTCACCATAAATTGGCAGGGTTTGCTCAGACGTGAGTCCCTTGCTCACTTTGCCGCTGGATTCAAGCAAGCCTGGCTGAAGACGGCTGAAATGCCAGAAACCAGTCCTAGGAAGCTTGTTTCCGGTCCAAGGAAGGCATGGCTTGGCAGTTCGGTCTGGACTGTTCCCATGAGGCACAGGGTCAGACTGATTTGCATATGGCCAGGTCTGAACTGGGGTGGCAGAGTGGGCTAAAGAACGGTGATGGATCAAACTCGGATCTGTTGACTGGGTGTGAGTTTTTGATTGGTTCTGATGCTCCGTCCATCACCACCCCCTTTTGTATCGCTTTGTTCGCCATAAGTTGGCAGGGTATGCTCAGAAGTAAGTCCCTTGCTCACTTTGTCACTTGATTCAAGCATGCCTGGCTGAAGACGGCTGAAACGCCAGAAACCGGTCCTAGGAAGCTTGTTTCCGGTCCAGGGAAGGCATGGCTTGGCAGTTCGGGCTGGACTGTTCCCATGAGGCACAGGGTCAGCATGATTTGCATATGGTCATGTCTGAACTGGGGTGGCAGAGTGGGCTAAAGAACGGTGATGGATCAAACTCGGATCTCTTGACTGGGTGTGAGTGTTTGATTGGTTCTGATGCTCCGTCCATCACCACCCCCTTTTGTACCGCTTTGTTCGCCATAAGTTGGCAGGGTATGCTCAGACGTGAGTCCCTTGCTCACTTTGCCACTGGATTCAAGCAAGCCTGGCTGAAGACGGCTGAAATGCCAGAAACCAGTCCTAGGAAGCTTGTTTCCGGTCCAGGGAAGGCATGGCTTGGCAGTTCGGTCTGGACTGTTCCCATGAGGCACAGGGTCAGACTTATTTGCATATGGCCAGGTCTGAACTGGGGTGGCAGAGTGGGCTAAAGAACGGTGATGGATCAAACTCGGATCTGTTGACTGGGTGTGAGTTTTTGATTGGTTCTGATGCTCCGTCCATCACCACCCCCTTTTGTACCGCTTTGTTCGCCATAAGTTGGCAGGGTATGCTCAGACGTGAGTCCCTTGCTCACTTTGCCACTGGATTCAAGCATGCCTGGCTGAAGACGGCTGAAACGCCAGAAACCGGTCCTAGGAAGCTTGTTTCCGGTCCAGGGAAGGCATGGCTTGGCAGTTCGGGCTGGACTGTTCCCATGAGGCACAGGGTCAGCATGATTTGCATATGGTCATGTCTGAACTGGGGTGGCAGAGTGGGCTAAAGAACGGTGATGGATCAAACCCGGATCTCTTGACTGGGTGTGAGTGTTTGATTGGTTCTGATGCTCCGTCCATCACCACCCCCTTTTGTACCCCTTTGTTCCCCATAAGTTGGCAGGGTATGCTCAGACGTGAGTCCCTTGCTCACTTTGCCACTGGATTCAAGCAAGCCTGGCTGAAGACGGCTGAAACGCGAGAAACCGGTCCTAGGAAGTTTCTTTCCGATCCAGGGAAGACATGGCTTGGCAGTTCGCGCTGGACTGTTCCTATGAGGCACAGGGTCAGACTGATTTGCATATGGCCATGTCTGAACTGGGGTGGCAGAGTTGGCTAAAGAACGGTGATGGATCAAACTCGGATTTGTTGACTGGGTATGAGTGTTTGATTGGTTCTGATGCTCCGTCCATCACCATCCCCTTGTGTACCGCTTTGTTCGCCATAAGTTGGCAGGGTATGCTCAGACGTGAGTCCCTTGCTCACATTGCCTCTGGATTCAAGCAAGCCTTCCTGAAGACGGCTGAAATGCCAGAAACCGGTCCTAGGAAGCTTGTTTCCGGTCCAGGGAAGGTATGGCTTGGCAGTTCAGGCTGGACTGTTCCCATGAGGCACAGGGTCAGACTGATTTGCATATGGCCATGTCTGATCTGGGGTGGCAGAGTGGGCTAAAGAACGGTGATGGATCAAACTCAGATCTGTTGACTGGGTGGGAGTGTTTGGTTGGATCTGATGCTCCGTCCATCACCACCCCCGTTTGTAACGCTTTTTTCGCCATAAGTTGGCATGGTATGCTCAGATGTGAGTCCCTTGCTCACTTTGCCACTGGATTCAAGCAAGCCTGGCTGAAGACGGCTGAAATACCAGAAACCGGTCCTAGGAAGCTTGTTTCCGGTCCAGGGAAGGCATTGCTTGGCAGTTCGGGCTGGACTGCTCCCATGAGCCCAGGGTCAGACTGATTTGCATATGGCCATGTCTGAACTGGGGTGGCAGAGTGGGCTAAAGAACGGTGATGGATCAAACTCGGATCTGTTGACTGGGTGTGAGTGTTTGATTGGTTCTGATGCTCCGTCCATCACCACCCCCTTTTGTACCGCTTTGTTCGCCATAAGTTGGCAGGGTATGCTCAGACGTGAGTCCCTTGCTCACTTTGCCACTGGATTCAAGCAAGCCTGGCTGAAGACGGCTGAAATGCCAGAAACCGGCCCTAGGAAGCTTGTTTCCGGTCCAGGGAAGGCATGGCTTGGCAGCTTGGGCTGGACTGTTCCCATGAGGCACAGGGTCAGACTGATTTGCATATGGCCATGTCTGAACTGGGGTGGCAGAGTGGGCTAAAGAACGGTGATGGATCAAAGTGGGATTTGTTGACTGGGTGTGAGTGTTTGATTGCTTCTGATGCTCCGTCCATCACCACCCCCTTTTGTACCGCTTTGTTCGCCATAAGTTGGCAGTGTATGCTCAGACGTGAGTCTCTTGCTCACTTTGCCACTGGATTCAAGCAAGCCTGGCTGAAGACGGCTGAAATGCCAGAAACTCGTCCTAGGAAACGTGTTTTCTGTCCAGGGAAGGCATTGCTTGGCAATTCGGGCTGGACTGTTCCCATGAGGCACAGGGTCAGACTGATTTGCATATGGCCATGTCTGAACTGGGGTGGCAGAGTGGGCTAAAGAACGGTGATGAATCAAACACGGATCTGTTGACTGGGTGTGAGTGTTTGATTGGTTCTGATGCTCCGTTCATCAGCTCCCCCTTTTGTACCGCTTTGTTCGCCATAAGTTGGCAGGGTATGCTCAGACGTGAGTCCCTTGCTCACTTTGCCACTGGATTCAAGCAAGCTTGGCTGAAGACGGCTGAAATGCCAGAAACCGGCCCTAGGAAGCTTGTTTCCGGTCCAGGGAAGGCATGGCTTTGCAGTTCGGGCTGGGCTGTTCCCATGAGGCACAAGGTTAGACTGATTTGCATATGGCCATGTATGAACTGGGGTGGCAGAGTGGGCTAAAGCACGGTGATGGATCAAACTCGGATCTGTTGACTGGGTGTGAGTGTTTGATTGGTTCTGATGCTCCGTCCATCACCACCCCCTTTTGTACCGCTTTGTTCACCATAAGTTGGCAGGGTATGCTCAGACGTGAGTCCCTTGCTCACTTTGCCACTGGATTCAAGCAAGCCTGTCTGAAGACGGCTGAAATGCCAGAAACCGGTCCTAGGAAGCTTGTTTCCGGTCCAGGGAAGGCATTGCTTGGCAGTTTGGGCTGGACTGTTCCCATGAGGCACAGGGTCAGACTGATTTGCATATGGCCATGTCTGAACTGGGGTGGCAGAGTGGGCTAAAGAACGGTGATGGATCAAACTCGGATCTGTTGACTGGGTGTGAGTGTTTGATTGGTTCTGATGCTCCGTTCATCACCACCCCCTTTTGTACCGCTTTGATCGCCATAAGTTGGCAGGGTATGCTCAGACGTGAGTCCCTTGCTCACTTTGCCACTGGATTCATGCAAGCATGGCTGACAACGGGTGAAATGCCAGAAACAGGTCCTAGGAAGCTTGTTTCCGGTCCAGGTAAGGCATGGCTTGGCATTTCGGGCTGGACTGTTCCCATGAGGCACAGGGTCAGACTGATTTGCATATGGCCATGTCTGAACTGGGGTGGCAGAGTGGGCTAAAGAACGGTAATGGATCAAACACGGATCTGTTGACTGGGTGTGAGTGTTTTATTTGTTCTCATGCTCAGTCCATCACCACCCCCTTTTGTACTGCTTTGTTCGCCATAAGTTGGCAGGGTATGCTCAGACATGAGTCCCTTGCTCACTTTGCCACTGGATTCAAGCAAGCCTGGCTGAAGACGGCTGAAATGCCAGAAACCGGTCCTAGGAAGCTTGTTTCCGGTCCAGGAAAGGCATGGCTTGGCAGTTCGGGCTGGACTGTTCCCATGAGGCACAGGGTCAGATTGATTTGCATATGGCCATGTCTGAACTGGGGTGGCAGAGTGGGCTAAAGAACGGTGATGGATAAAACTCGGATCTGTTGACTGGGTGTGAGTGTTTGATTGGTTCTGATGCTCCGTCCATCACCACCCCCTTTTGTACTGGTTTGTTCGCCATAAGTTGGCAGGGTATGCTCAGACGTGAGTCCCTTGCTCACTTTGCCACTGGATTCAAGCAAGCCTGGCTGAAGACGGCTGAAATGCCAGAAACCGGTCCTAGGAAGCTTGTTTCCGGTCCAGGGAAGGCATGGCTTGGCAGTTCGGGCTGGACTGTTCCCATGAGGCACAGGGTCAGACTGATTTGCATATGGCCATGTCTGAACTGGGGTGGCAGAGTGGGCTAAAGAACGGTGATGGATCAAACACGGATCTGTTGACTGGGTGTGAGTGTTTGATTGGTTCTGATGCTCCGTCCATCACCACCCCCTTTTGTACTGCTTTGTTCGCCATAAGTTGGCAGGGTATGCTCAGACGTGAGTCCCTTGCTCACTTTGCCACTGGATTCAAGATAGCCTGGCTGAAGACGGCTGAAATGCCAGAAACCGGTCCTAGGAAGCTTGTTTCCGGTCCAGGGAAGGCATGGCTTGGCAGTTCGGGCTGGACTGTTCCCATGAGGCACAGGGTCAGACTGATTTGCATATGGCCATGTCTGAACTGGGGTGGCAGAGTGGGCTAAAGAACGGTGATGGATCAAACACGGATCTGTTGACTGGGTGTGAGTGTTTGATTGGTTCTGATGTTCCGTCCATCACCACCCCCTTTTGTACCGCTTTGTTCACCATAAGTTGGCAGGGTATGCTCAGACGTGAGTCCCTTGCTCACTTTGCCACTGGATTCATGCAAGCATGGCTGACAACGGGTGAAATGCCAGAAACAGGTCCTAGGAAGCTTGTTTCCGGTCCAGGTAAGGCATGGCTTGGCATTTCGGGCTGGACTGTTCCCATGAGGCACAGGGTCAGACTGATTTGCATATGGCCATGTCTGAACTGGGGTGGCAGAGTGGGCTAAAGAACGGTGATGGATCAAACACGGATCTGTTGACTGGGTGTGAGTGTTTTATTTGTTCTGATGCTCCGTCCATCACCACCCCCTTTTGTACCGCTTTGTTCGCCATAAGTTGGCAGGGTATGCTCAGACGTGAGTCCCTTGCTCACTTTGCCACTGGATTCAAGCAAGCCTGGCTGAAAACGGCTGAAATGCCAGAAACCGGTCCTAGGAAGCTTGTTTCCGGTCCAGGGAAGGCATGGCTTGGCAGTTTGGGCTGGACTGTACTCATGAGGCACAGGGTCAGACTGATTTGCATATGGCCATGTCTGAACTGGGGTGGCAGAGTGGGCTAAAGAACGGTGATGGATCAAACTCGGATCTGTTGACTGGGTGTAAATGTTTGATTGGTTCTGATGCTCCGTCCATCACCACCCCCTTTTGTACCGCTTTGTTTGCCATAAGTTGGCAGGGTATGCTCAGACGTGAGTCCCTTGCTCACTTTGCCACTGGATTCAAGTAAGCCTGGCTGAAGACGGCTTAAATGCCAGAAACCGGTCCTAGGAAGCTTGTTTCCGGTCTAGGGAAGGCCTGGCTTGGCAGTTCAGGCTGGACTGTTCCCATGAGTCATGGGGTCAGACTGATTTGCATATGGCCATGTCTGAAATGGAGTGGCAGAGTGGGCTAAAGAACGGTGATGGATCAAACTCGGATCTGTTGACTGGGTGTGAGTGCTTGATTGGTTCTGATGCTCCGTCCATCACCACCCCCTTTTGTACTGCTTTGTTCGCCATAAGTTGGCAGGGTATGCTCAGACGTGAGTCCCTTCCTCACTTTGACACTGGATTCAAGCAAGCCTGGCTGAAGACGGCTGAAATGCCAGAAACCGGTCCTAGGAAGCTTGTTTCCGGTCCAGGGAAGGCATGGCTTGGCAGTTCGGGCTGGACTGTTCCCATGAGGCACAGTGTCAGACTGATTTGCATATGGCCGTGTCTGAACTGGGGTGGCAGAGTGGGCTAAAGCACGGTGATGGATCAAAATCGGATCTGTTGACTGGGTGTGAGTGTTTGATTGGTTCTGATGTTCCGTCCATCACCACCCCCTTTTGTACCGCTTTGTTCGCCATAAGTTGGCAGGGTATGCTCAGACGTGAGTCCCTTGATCACTTTGCCACTGGATTCAAGCAAGCCTGGCTGAAGACAGCTGAAATGCCAGAAACCGGTCCTAGGAAGCTTGTTTCCGGTCCAGGGAAGGCATGGCTTTGCAGTTCGGGCTGGACTGTTCCCATGAGTCACAGGGTCAGACTGATTTGCATATGGCCATGTCTGAACTGGGGTGGCAGAGTGGGCTAAAGAACGGTGATGGATCAAACTCGGATCTGTTGACTGGGTGTGAGTGTTTGATTGTTTCTGATGCTCCGTCCATCACCACCCCCTTTTGTACTGCTTTGTTCGCCATAAGTTGGCAGGGTATGCTCAGACGTGAGTCCCTTCCTCACTATGCCACTGGATTCAAGCAAGCCTGGCTGAAGACGGCTGAAATACCAGAAACCGGTCCTAGGAAGCTTGTTTCCGGTCCAGGGAAGGCATGGCTTGGCAGTTCGGGCTGGACTGTTCCCATGAGGCACAGGGTCAGACTGATTTGCATATGGCCATGTATGAACTGGGGTGGCAGAGTGGGCTAAAGCACGGTGATGGATCAAAATCGGATCTGTTGACTGAGTGTGAGTGTTTGATTGGTTCTGATGTTCCGTCCATCACCACCCCCTTTTGTACCGCTTTGTTCGCCATAAGTTGGCAGGGTATGCTCAGACGTGAGTCCCTTGCTCACTTTGCCACTGGATTCAAGCAAGCCTGGCTGAAGACGGCTGAAATGCCAGAAACCGGTCCTAGGAAGCCCGGTCCAGGGAAGGCATGGCTTTGCAGTTCGGGCTGGACTGTTCCCATGAGGCACAGGGTCAGACTGATTTGCATATGGCCATGTCTGAACTGGGGTGGCAGAGTGGGCTAAAGAACGGTGATGGATCAAACTCGGATCTGTTGACTGGGTGTGAGTGTTTGATTGTTTCTGATGCTCCGTCCATCACCACCCCCTTTTGTACTGCTTTGTTCGCCTTAAGTTGGCAGGGTATGCTCAGACGTGAGTCCCTTCCTCACTTTGCCACTGGATTCAAGCAAGCCTGGCTGAAGACGGCTGAAATACCAGAAACCGGTCCTAGGAAGCTTGTTTCCGGTCCAGGGAAGGCATGGCTTGGCAGTTCGGGCTGGACTGTTCCCATGAGGCACAGGGTCAGACTGATTTGCATAGGGCCATGTCTGAACTGCGGTGGCAGAGTGGGCTAAAGAACGGTGATGGATCAAAGTCGGATCTGTTGACTGGTTGTGAGTGTTTGATTGGTTCTGATGCTCCGTCCATCACCACCCCCTTTTGTACTGCTTTGTTCACCATAAGTTGGCAGGGTATGCTCAGACGTGAGTCCCTTGCTCACTTTGCCACTGGATTCAAGCAAGCCTGGCTGAAGACGGCTGAAATGCCAGAAACCGGTCCTAGGAAGCTTGTTTCCGGTCAAGGGAAGGCAAGGCTTGGCAGTTCGGGCTGGACTGTTTCCATGAGGCACAGGGTCAGACTGATTTGCATATGGCTATGTCTGAACTGGGGTGGCAGAGTGGGCTAAAGAACGGTGATGATTCAAACTCGGATCTGTTGACTGGGTGTGAGTGTTTGATTGGTTCTGATGCTCCGTCCATCACCACCCCCTTTTGTACCGCTTTGTTCGCCATAAGTTGGCAGGGTATGCTCAGACGTGAGTCCCTTGCTCACTTTGCCGCTGGATTCAAGCAAGCCTGGCTGAAGACGGCTGTAATGCCAGAAACCAGTCCTAGGAAGCTTGTTTCCGGTCCAGGGAAGGCATGGCTTGGCAGTTCGGTCTGGACTGTTCCCATGAGGCACAGGGTCAGACTGATTTGCATATGGCCAGGTCTGAACTGGGGTGGCAGAGTGGGCTAAAGAAAGGTGATGGATCAAACTCGGATCTGTTGACTGAGTGTGAGTGTTTGATTGGTTCTGATGTTCCGTCCATCACCACCCCCTTTTGTACCGCTTTGTTCGCCATAAGTTGGCAGGGTATGCTCAGACGTGAGTCCCTTGCTCACTTTGCCACTGGATTCAAGCAAGCCTGGATGAAGACGGTTGAAATGCCAGAAACCGGTCCTAGGAAGCTTGTTTCCGGTCCAGGGAAGGCATGGCTTTGCAGTTCGGGCTGGACTGTTCCCATGAGGCACAGGGTCAGACTGATTTGCATATGGCCATGTCTGAACTGGGGTGGCAGAGTGGGCTAAAGAACGGTGATGGATCAAACTCGGATCTGTTGACTGGGTGTGAGTGTTTGATTGTTTCTGATGCTCCGTCCATCACCACCCCCTTTTGTACTGCTTTGTTCGCCTTAAGTTGGCAGGGTATGCTCAGACGTGAGTCCCTTCCTCACTTTGCCACTGGATTCAAGCAAGCCTGGCTGAAGACGGCTGAAATACCAGAAACCGGTCCTAGGAAGCTTGTTTCCGGTCCAGGGAAGGCATGGCTTGGCAGTTCGGGCTGGACTGTTCCCATGAGGCACAGGGTCAGACTGATTTGCATAGGGCCATGTCTGAACTGCGGTGGCAGAGTGGGCTAAAGAACGGTGATGGATCAAAGTCGGATCTGTTGACTGGTTGTGAGTGTTTGATTGGTTCTGATGCTCCGTCCATCACCACCCCCTTTTGTACTGCTTTGTTCACCATAAGTTGGCAGGGTATGCTCAGACGTGAGTCCCTTGCTCACTTTGCCACTGGATTCAAGCAAGCCTGGCTGAAGACGGCTGAAATGCCAGAAACCGGTCCTAGGAAGCTTGTTTCCGGTCAAGGGAAGGCAAGGCTTGGCAGTTCGGGCTGGACTGTTTCCATGAGGCACAGGGTCAGACTGATTTGCATATGGCTATGTCTGAACTGGGGTGGCAGAGTGGGCTAAAGAACGGTGATGATTCAAACTCGGATCTGTTGACTGGGTGTGAGTGTTTGATTGGTTCTGATGCTCCGTCCATCACCACCCCCTTTTGTACCGCTTTGTTCGCCATAAGTTGGCAGGGTATGCTCAGACGTGAGTCCCTTGCTCACTTTGCCGCTGGATTCAAGCAAGCCTGGCTGAAGACGGCTGTAATGCCAGAAACCAGTCCTAGGAAGCTTGTTTCCGGTCCAGGGAAGGCATGGCTTGGCAGTTCGGTCTGGACTGTTCCCATGAGGCACAGGGTCAGACTGATTTGCATATGGCCAGGTCTGAACTGGGGTGGCAGAGTGGGCTAAAGAAAGGTGATGGATCAAACTCGGATCTGTTGACTGGGTGTGAGTTTTTGATTGGTTCTGATGCTCCGTCCATCACCACCCCCTTTTGTACCGCTTTGTTCGCCATAAGTTGGCAGGGTATGCTCAGAAGTGAGTCCCTTTGCTCACTTTGCCACTGGATTCAAGCAAGCCTGGCTGAAGACGGCTGAAATGCCAGAAACCGGTCCTAGGAAGCTTATTTCCGGTCCAGGGAAGGCATGGCTTGGCAGTTCGGGCTGGACTGTTCCCATGAGGCACAGGGTCAGACTGATTTGCATATGGCCATGTCTGAACTGGGGTGGCAGAGTGGGCTAAAGAACGGTGATGGATCAAACACGGATCTGTTGACTGGGTGTGAGTGTTTGATTGGTTCTAATGTTCCGTCCATCACCACCCCCTTTTGTACCGCTTTGTTCGCCATAAGTTGGCAGGGTATGCTCAGACGTGAGTCCCTTGCTCACTTTGCCACTGGATTCAAGCAAGCCTGGCTGAAGACGGCTGAAATGCCAGAAACCGGCCCTAGGAAGCTTGTTTCCGGTCCAGGGAAGGCATGGCTTGGCAGTTCGGGCTGGACTGTTCCCATGAGGCACAGGGTCAGACTGATTTGCATATGGCCATGTATGAACTGGGGTGGCAGAGTGGGCTAAGCACGGTGATGGATCAAACTCGGATCTGTTGACTGAGTGTGAGTGTTTGATTGGTTCTGATGCTCCGTCCATCACCAACCTCTTTTGTACCGCTTTGTTCGCCATAAGTTGGCAGGGTATGCTCAGAAGTGAGTCCCTTGCTCACTTTGCCACTGGATTCAAGCAAGCCTGGCTGAAGACGGCTGAAATGCCAGAAACCGGTCCTAGGAAGCTTGTTTCCGGTCCAGGGAAGGCATGGCTTGGCAGTTTGGGCTGGACTGTACTCATGAGGCACAGGGTCAGACTGATTTGCATATGGCCATGTCTGAACTGGGGTGGCAGAGTGGGCTAAAGAACGGTGATGGATCAAACTCGGATCTGTTGACTGGGTGTAAGTGTTTGATTGGTTCTGATGCTCCGTCCATCACCACCCCCTTTTGTACCGCTTTGTTCGCCATAAGTTGGCAGGGTATGCTCAGACGTGAGTCCCTTGCTCACTTTGCCACTGGATTCAAGTAAGCCTGGCTGAAGACAGCTGAAATGCCAGAAACCGGTCCTAGGAAGCTTGTTTCCGGTCTAGGGAAGGCCTGGCTTGGCAGTTCGGGCTGGACTGTTCCCATGAGGCACGGGGTCAGACTGATTTGCATATGGCCATGTCTGAACTGGGGTGGCAGAGTAGGCTATTGAATGGTGATGGATCAAACTCGGATCTGTTGACTGGGTGTGAGTGTTTGATTGGTTCTGATGCTCCGTCCATCACCACCCCCTTTTGTACTGCTTTGTTCGCCATAAGTTGGCAGGGTATGCTCAGACGTGAGTCCCTTGCTCACTTTGCCACTGGATTCAAGCAAGCCTGGCTGAAGACGGCTGAAATGCCAGAAACCGGTCCTAGGAAGCTTGTTTCCGGTCCAGGGAAGGCATGGCTTGGCAGTTTGGGCTGGACTGTACTCATGAGGCACAGGGTCAGACTGATTTGCATATGGCCATGTCTGAACTGGGGTGGCAGAGTGGGCTAAAGAACGGTGATGGATCAAACTCGGATCTGTTGACTGGGTGTAAATGTTTGATTGGTTCTGATGCTCCGTCCATCACCACCCCCTTTTGTACCGCTTTGTTTGCCATAAGTTGGCAGGGTATGCTCAGACGTGAGTCCCTTGCTCACTTTGCCACTGGATTCAAGTAAGCCTGGCTGACGACGGCTGAAATGCCAGAAACCGGTCCTAGGAAGCTTGTTTCCGGTCCAGGAAAGGCATGGCTTGGCAGTTCGGGCTGGACTGTTCCCATGAGGCACAGGGTCAGACTGATTTGCATATGACCATGTCTGAACTGGGGTGGCAGAGTGGGCTAAAGAACGGTAATGGATCAAACTCGGATCTGTTGACTGGGTGTGAGTGTTTGATTGGTTCTGATGCTCCGTCCATCACCAACCTCTTTTGTACCGCTTTGTTCGCCATAAGTTGGCAGGGTATGCTCAGACGTGAGTCCCTTGCTCACTTTGCCACTGGATTCAAGCAAGCCTGGCTGAAGACGGCTGAAATGCCAGAAACCGGTCCTAGGAAGCTTGTTTCCGGTCCAGGGAAGGCATGGCTTGGCAGTTTGGGCTGGACTGTACTCATGAGGCACAGGGTCAGACTGATTTGCATATGGCCATGTCTGAACTGGGGTGGCAGAGTGGGCTAAAGAACGGTGATGGATCAAACTCGGATCTGTTGACTGGGTGTAAGTGTTTGATTGGTTCTGATGCTCCGTCCATCACCACCCCCTTTTGTACCGCTTTGTTCGCCATAAGTTGGCAGGGTATGCTCAAACGTGAGTCCCTTGCTCACTTTGCCACTGGATTCAAGTAAGCCTGGCTGAAGACGGCTGAAATGCCAGAAACCGGTCCTAGGAAGCTTGTTTCCGGTCTAGGGAAGGCCTGGCTTGGCAGTTCGGGCTGGACTGTTCCCATGAGGCACGGGGTCAGACTGATTTGCATATGGCCATGTCTGAACTGGGGTGGCAGAGTGGGCTATTGAATGGTGATGGATCAAACTCGGATCTGTTGACTGGGTGTGAGTGTTTGATTGGTTCTGATGCTCCGTCCATCACCACCCCCTTTTGTACTGCTTTGTTCGCCATAAGTTGGCAGGGTATGCTCAGACGTGAGTCCCTTGCTCACTTTGCCACTGGATTCAAGCAAGCCTGGCTGAAGACGGCTGAAATGCCAGAAACCGGTCCTAGGAAGCTTGTTTCCGGTCCAGGGAAGGCATGGCTTGGCAGTTTGGGCTGGACTGTACTCATGAGGCACAGGGTCAGACTGATTTGCATATGGCCATGTCTGAACTGGGGTGGCAGAGTGGGCTAAAGAACGGTGATGGATCAAACTCGGATCTGTTGACTGGGTGTAAATGTTTGATTGGTTCTGATGCTCCGTCCATCACCACCCCCTTTTGTACCGCTTTGTTTGCCATAAGTTGGCAGGGTATGCTCAGACGTGAGTCCCTTGCTCACTTTGCCACTGGATTGAAGCAAGCCTGGCTGAAGACGGCTGAAATGCCAGAAACCGGTCCTAGGAAGCTTGTTTCCGGTCCAAGGAAGGCATGGCTCGGCAGTTCGGGCTGGACTGTTCCCATGAGGCACAGGGTCAGACTGATTTGCATATGGCCATGTCTGAACTGGGGTGGCAGAGTGGGCTAAAGAACGGTGATGGATCAAACACGGATCTGTTGACTGGGTGTGAGTGTTTGATTGGTTCTGATGTTCCGTCCATCACCACCCCCTTTTGTACCGCTTTGTTCGCCATAAGTTGGCAGGGTATGCTCAGGCGTGAGTCCCTTGCTCACTTTGCCACTGGATTCAAGCAAGCCTGGCTGAAGACGGCTGAAATGCCAGAAACCGGCCCTAGGAAGCTTGTTTCCGGTCCAGGGAAGGCATGGCTTGGCAGTTCGGGCTGGACTGTTCCCATGAGGCACAGGGTCAGACTGATTTGCATATGGCCATGTATGAACTGGGGTGGCAGAGTGGGCTAAAGCACGGTGATGGATCAAACTCGGATCTGTTGACTGAGTGTGAGTGTTTGATTGGTTCTGATGCTCCGTCCATCACCAACCTCTTTTGTACCGCTTTGTTCGCCATAAGTTGGCAGGGTATGCTCAGACGTGAGTCCCTTGCTCACTTTGCCCCTGGATTCAAGCAAGCCTGGCGGAAGACGGCTGAAATGCCAGAAACCGGTCCTAGGAAGCTTGTTTCCGGTCCAGGGAAGGCATGGCTTGGCAGTTTGGGCTGGACTGTACTCATGAGGCACAGGGTCAGACTGATTTGCATATGGCCATGTCTGAACTGGGGTGGCAGAGTGGGCTAAAGAACGGTGATGGATCAAACTCGGATCTGTTGACTGGGTGTAAGTGTTTGATTGGTTCTGATGCTCCGTCCATCACCACCCCCTTTTGTACCGCTTTGTTCGCCATAAGTTGGCAGGGTATGCTCAGACGTGAGTCCCTTGCTCACTTTGCCACTGGATTCAAGTAAGCCTGGCTGAAGACGGCTGAAATGCCAGAAACCGGTCCTAGGAAGCTTGTTTCCGGTCTAGGGAAGGCCTGGCTTGGCAGTTCGGGCTGGACTGTTCCCATGAGGCACGGGGTCAGACTGATTTGCATATGGCCATGTCTGAACTGGGGTGGCAGAGTGGGCTATTGAATGGTGATGGATCAAACTCGGATCTGTTGACTGGGTGTGAGTGTTTGATTGGTTCTGATGCTCCGTCCATCACCACCCCCTTTTGTACTGCTTTGTTCGCCATAAGTTGGCAGGGTATGCTCAGACGTGAGTCCCTTGCTCACTTTGCCACTGGATTCAAGCAAGCCTGGCTGAAGACGGCTGAAATGCCAGAAACCGGTCCTAGGAAGCTTGTTTCCGGTCCAGGGAAGGCATGGCTTGGCAGTTTGGGCTGGACTGTACTCATGAGGCACAGGGTCAGACTGATTTGCATATGGCCATGTCTGAACTGGGGTGGCAGAGTGGGCTAAAGAACGGTGATGGATCAAACTCGGATCTGTTGACTGGGTGTAAATGTTTGATTGGTTCTGATGCTCCGTCCATCACCACCCCCTTTTGTACCGCTTTGTTTGCCATAAGTTGGCAGGGTATGCTCAGACGTGAGTCCCTTGCTCACTTTGCCACTGGATTCAAGTAAGCCTGGCTGAAGACGGCTTAAATGCCAGAAACCGGTCCTAGGAAGCTTGTTTCCGGACTAGGGAAGGCCTGGCTTGGCAGTTCAGGCTGGACTGTTCCCATGAGGCACGGGGTCAGACTGATTTGCATATGGCCATGTCTGAACTGGGGTGGCAGAGTGGGCTAAAGACTGGTGATGGATCAAGCTCGGATCTGTTGACTGGGTGTGAGTGTTTGATTGTTTCTGATGCTCCATCCATCACCACCCCCTTTTGTACCGCTTTGTTCGCCATAAGTTGGCAGGGTATGCTCAGACGTGAGTCCCTTGCTCACTTTGCCACTGGATTCAAGCAAGCTTGGCTGAAGATGGCTGAAATGCCAGAAACTGGTCCTAGGAAGCTTGTTTCCGGTCCAGGGAAGGCATGGCTTGGCAGTTCGGGCTGGACTGTTCCCATGAGGGACAGGGTCAGACTGATTTGCATATGGCCATGTCTGAAATGGAGTGGCAGAGTGGGCTAAAGAACGGTGATGGATCAAACTCGGATCTGTTGACTGGGTGTGAGTGTTTGATTGGTTCTGATGCTCCGTCCATCACCACCCCCTTTTGTACGGCTTTGTTCGCCATAAGTTGGCAGGGTATGTTCAGACGTGAGTCCCTTGCTCACTTTGCCACTGGATTCAAGCAAGCCTGGCTGAAGACGGCTGAAATGCCAGAAACCGGTCCTAGGAAGCTTGTTTCCGGTCCAGGGAAGGCATGGCTTGGCAGTTCGGGCTGGACTGTTCCCATGAGGGACAGGGTCAGACTGATTTGCATATGGCCATGTCTGAAATGGAGTGGCAGAGTGGGCTAAAGAACGGTGATGGATCAAACTCGGATCTGTTGACTGGGTGTGAGTGTTTGATTGGTTCTGATGCTCGGTCCATCACCACCCCCTTTTGTACCGCTTTGTTCGCCATAAGTTGGCAGGGTATGCTCAGACGTGAGTCCCTTGCTCACTTTGCCACTGGATTCAAGCAAGCCTGGCTGAAGACGGCTGAAATGCCAGAAACCGGCCCTAGGAAGCTTGTTTCCGGTCCAGGGAAGGCATGGCTTGGCAGTTCGGGCTGGACTGTTCCCATGAGGCACAGGGTCAGACTGATTTGCATATGGCCATGTATGAACTGGGTTGGCAGAGTGGGCTAAAGCACGGTGATGGATCAAACTCGGATCTGTTGACTGAGTGTGAGTGTTTGATTGGTTCTGATGCTCCGTTCATCACCAACCTCTTTTGTACCGCTTTGTTCGCCATAAGTTGGCAGGGTATGCTCAGACGTGAGTCCCTTGCTCACTTTGCCACTGGATTCAAGCAAGCCTGGCTGAAGACGGCTGAAATGCCAGAAACCGGTCCTAGGAAGCTTGTTTCCGGTCCAGGGAAGGCATGGCTTGGCAGTTTGGGCTGGACTGTACTCATGAGGCACAGGGTCAGACTGATTTGCATATGGCCATGTCTGAACTGGGGTGGCAGAGTGGGCTAAAGAACGGTGATGAATCAAACTCGGATCTGTTGACTGGGTGTAAGTGTTTGATTGGTTCTGATGCTCCGTCCATCACCTCCCCCTTTTGTACCGCTTTGTTCGCCATAAGTTGGCAGGGTATGCTCAGACGTGAGTCCCTTGCTCACTTTGCCACTGGATTCAAGTAAGCCTGGCTGAAGACGGCTGAAATGCCAGAAACCGGTCCTAGGAAGCTTGTTTCCGGTCTAGGGAAGGCCTGGCTTGGCAGTTCGGGCTGGACTGTTCCCATGAGGCACGGGGTCAGACTGATTTGCATATGGCCATGTCTGAACTGGGGTGGCAGAGTGGGCTATTGAATGGTGATGGATCAAACTCGGATCTGTTGACTGGGTGTGAGTGTTTGATTGGTTCTGATGCTCCGTCCATCACCACCCCCTTGTGTACTGCTTTGTTCGCCATAAGTTGGCAGGGTATGCTCAGACGTGAGTCCCTTGCTCACTTTGCCACTGGATTCAAGCAAGCCTGGCTGAAGACGGCTGAAATGCCAGAAACCGGTCCTAGGAAGCTTGTTTCCGGTCCAGGGAAGGCATGGCTTGGCAGTTTGGGCTGGACTGTACTCATGAGGCACAGGGTCAGACTGATGTGCATATGGCCATGTCTGAACTGGGGTGGCAGAGTGGGCTAAAGAACGGTGATGGATCAAACTCGGATCTGTTGACTGGGTGTAAATGTTTGATTGGTTCTGATGCTCCGTCCATCACCACCCCCTTTTGTACCGATTTGTTTGCCATAAGTTGGCAGGGTATGCTCAGACGTGAGTCCCTTGCTCACTTTGCCACTGGATTCAAGTAAGCCTGGCTGAAGATGGCTTAAATGCCAGAAACCGGTCCTAGGAAGCTTGTTTCTGGACTAGGGAAGGCCTTGCTTGGCAGTTCAGGCTGGACTGTTCCCATGAGGCACGGGGTCAGACTGATTTGCATATGACCATGTCTGAACTGGGGTGGCAGAGTGGGCTAAAGACTGGTGATGGATCAAGCTCGGATCTGTTGATTGGGTGTGAGTGTTTGATTGTTTCTGATGCTCCATCCATCACCACCCCCTTTTGTACCGCTTTGTTCGCCATAAGTTGGCAGGGTATGCTCAGACGTGAGTCCCTTGCTCACTTTGCCACTGGATTCAAGCAAGCTTGTCTGAAGATGGCTGAAATGCCAGAAACTGGTCCTAGGAAGCTTGTTTCCGGTCCAGGGAAGGCATGGCTTGGCAGTTCGGGCTGGACTGTTCCCATGAGGCACGGGGTCAGACTGATTTGCATATGGCCATGTCTGAACTGGGGTGGCAGAGTGGGCTATTGAATGGTGATGGATCAAACTCGGATCTGTTGACTGGGTGTGAGTGTTTGATTGGTTCTGATGCTCCGTCCATCACCACCCCCTTGTGTACTGCTTTGTTCGCCATAAGTTGGCAGGGTATGCTCAGACGTGAGTCCCTTGCTCACTTTGCCACTGGATTCAAGCAAGCCTGGCTGAAGACGGCTGAAATGCCAGAAACCGGTCCTAGGAAGCTTGTTTCCGGTCCAGGGAAGGCATGGCTTGGCAGTTTGGGCTGGACTGTACTCATGAGGCACAGGGTCAGACTGATGTGCATATGGCCATGTCTGAACTGGGGTGGCAGAGTGGGCTAAAGAACGGTGATGGATCAAACTCGGATCTGTTGACTGGGTGTAAATGTTTGATTGGTTCTGATGCTCCGTCCATCACCACCCCCTTTTGTACCGATTTGTTTGCCATAAGTTGGCAGGGTATGCTCAGACGTGAGTCCCTTGCTCACTTTGCCACTGGATTCAAGTAAGCCTGGCTGAAGACGGCTTAAATGCCAGAAACCGGTCCTAGGAAGCTTGTTTCTGGACTAGGGAAGGCCTTGCTTGGCAGTTCAGGCTGGACTGTTCCCATGAGGCACGGGGTCAGACTGATTTGCATATGACCATGTCTGAACTGGGGTGGCAGAGTGGGCTAAAGACTGGTGATGGATCAAGCTCGGATCTGTTGACTGGGTGTGAGTGTTTGATTGTTTCTGATGCTCCATCCATCACCACCCCCTTTTGTACCGCTTTGTTCGCCATAAGTTGGCAGGGTATGCTCAGACGTGAGTCCCTTGCTCACTTTGCCACTGGATTCAAGCAAGCTTGTCTGAAGATGGCTGAAATGCCAGAAACTGGTCCTAGGAAGCTTGTTTCCGGTCCAGGGAAGGCATGGCTTGGCAGTTCGGGCTGGACTGTTCCCATGAGGCACAGGGTCAGACAGATTTGCATATGGCCATGTCTGAACTGGGGGGGCAGAGTGGGCTAAAGAACGGTGATGGATCAAAGTCGGATCTGTTGCCTGGTTGTGAGTGTTTGATTGGTTTTGATGCTCCGTCCATCACCACCCCCTTTTGTACGGCTTTGTTCGCCATAAGTTGGCAGGGTATGTTCAGACGTGAGTCC